>NC_059130.1:10565885-10865885 GCF_020740605.2 Lemur catta | reverse complement strand
ACTTTTCACCGTAATTTTCCTAAGGTTGGTCTCTGCAACCTTAAGCATACCAGTGTCTTCACAGACGAAACAGGCTGAGGCCCAGTGGCATTTCCAATAGTTGGTCCTAGAGACTACCAAGAAAGTGTTCTTTTAAGTATTATTCCTTTGTGGTTTCAGCATTATTTTCAGAACCCGAGCAGGGTTCTCGCATTAGCATAAGAATCCTGCCTGGTAGTTGAGATTTCATGGTGGGGTGTAAGTGCGGGGCTTCTGTCAGCCCTGCCTTTGATTTGTTTACCCCCAGAGTTGGAAAGTGCATATTTGCGTGAGATGGGAAAAGTGTGAATCGTGCTTCAGATTTCATCCAGACACTTTGAAATGAACAGTGAGTTGGTAATTATTTGCCATTTCCATGGCGTTTGGCACCGTAATAGTCATGAGGTCGGTCTCTGCATCCTGAAGCCTATGATGCTTTTTGCAGAGAAACCTCTGCTGAGGCCCAGGTAACTTGCTATTTCCCATAGCTGGCACAGGAGCCTTGGAAGATAGGATTGTTTTCAGTATTATTTCACCATTTTTTCACCACTGTTTCAAGAACGGGAGCCCTTTTCAACCGTTAGCGGAAGAATCCTTCTTTGGAGATGAGATATTTTTCTGGGGTGGCAAGTGCAGGGCCTCTGTCAGTCCTGGGTTTGTTGGACTAGCGCCAGACATGAGAAGTGCGCCTTTGTGGGACAGGTGAATAGTGCGGATCCTGTTTCAGTCTAAAGACTGAGACAGGATCCCCACTTTTCACCGTTCCTTTCAGAATCATTTGATTCATCAGCTAGGAATGGCGATTGCTTCTCCAGACCAATCGAAGGCTAGGACAAAGTAACTCGATCTTTCCAAGAGGTGTGTGGCCCAACTTTTGAAAGAACCGCTAAGTGGAGAACTATTTGGTATTTTTCCTAAGCACTTTTCACCGTAATTGTCCTAAGGTTGGTCTCTGCATCCTTAAGCATACCAGAGTTTTCACAGGCGAAACAGGCTGAGGCCCAGTAATCTTGGCATTTCCAATAGTTGGTCCTAGAGACTACCAAGAAAGTGTTCTTTTAAGTATTATTCTGTTGTGGTTTCAGCATTCTTTTCAGTACCCGAGCAGGGTTCTCGCATTAGCATAAGAATCCTGCCTGGTAGTTGAGTTTTCTGGGTGGGGTATAAGTTGGGGGATTCTGTCAGCCCTGCCTTTGATTTGTTTACCTCCAGAGTTGGAAAGTGCATAATTGCGTGAGATGGGAAAAGTGTGGATCGTGTTTCAGATTTCATACTGACATTTGAAATGATCAGTGTGTTGGTAATTATTTGCCATTTCCATGGCGTTTGGCACCATAATAGTCATGAGGTCGGTCTCTGCATCCTGAAGCCTATGACGCTTTTTGCAGAGAAACCTCTGCTGAGGCCCAGGTAACTTGCTATTTCCCATAGCTGGCACAGGAGCCTTGGAAGATAGGATTGTTTTCAGTATTATTTTACCATTTTTTCACCACTGTTTCAAGAACGGGAGCCCTTTTAAACCATTAGCGGAAGAATCCTTCTTTGGAGATGACATATTTTTCTGGGGTGGCAAGTGCAGGGCCTCTGTCAGTCCCGGGTTTGTTGGACTAGCGCCAGACATGAGAAGTGCGCCTTTGTGGGACAGGTGAATAGTGCGGATCCTGTTTCAGTCTAAGGACTGAAACAGGATCCGCACTTTTCACCGTTCCTTTCAGAATCATTTGATTCATCAGCTAGGAATGGCGATTGCTTCTCCAGACCAATCGAAGGCTAGGCCAAAGTAACTCGATCTTTCCAAGAGGTGTGTGGCCCAACTTTTGAAAGAACCGCTAAGTGGAGAACTATTTGGTATTTTGCCTAAGCACTTTTCATCGTAATTGTCCTAAGGTTGGTCTCTGCTTCCTTAAGCATACCAGAGTTATCACAGACGAAACAGGCTGAGGCCCATTAATCTTGGCATTTCCAATAGTTGGTCCTAGAGACTACCAAGAAAGTGTTGTTTTAAGTATTATTCTGTTGTGGTTTCAGCATTATTTTCAGTACCAGAGCAGGGTTCTCGCATTAGCATAAGAATCCTGCCTGGTAGTTGAGATTTCATGGTGGGGTGTAAGTGCGGGGCTTCTGTCAGCCCTGCCTTTGATTTGTTTTGCCTCCAGAGTTGGAAAGTGCATAGTTGCGTGAGATGGGAAAAGTGTGGATCGTGCTTCAGATTTCATCCTGACACTTTGAAATGACCAGTGTGTTGGTAATTATTTGCCATTTCCATGGCGTTTGGTCCCGTAATAGTCATGAGGTCGGTCTCTGCATCCTGAAGCCTATGATGCTTTTTGCAGAGAAACCTCTGCTGAGGCCCAGGTAACTTGCTATTTCCCATAGCTGGCACAGGAGCCTTGGAAGATAGGATTGTTTGCAGTATTATTTCACCATTTTTTCACCACTGTTTCAAGAACGGGAGCCCTTTTCAACCGTTAGCGGAAGAATCCTTCTTTGGAGATGAGATATTTTTCTGGGGTGGCAAGTGCAGGGCCTCTGTCAGTCCTGGGTTTGTTGGACTAGCGCCAGACATGAGAAGTGCGCCTTTGTGGGACAGGTGAATAGTGCGGATCCTGTTTCAGTCTAAAGACTGAGACAGGATCCGCACTTTTCACCGTTCCTTTCAGAATCATTTGATTCATCAGCTAGGAATGGCGATTGCTTCTCCAGACCAATCGAAGGCTAGGCCAAAGTAACTCGATCTTTCCAAGAGGTGTGTGGCCCAACTTTTGAAAGAACCGCTAAGTGGAGAACTATTTGGTATTTTTCCTAAGCACTTTTCACCGTAATTGTCCTAAGGTTGGTCTCTGCATCCTTAAGCATACCAGAGTTTTCACAGACGAAACAGGCTGAGGCCCAGTAATCTTGGCATTTCCAATAGTTGGTCCTAGAGACTACCAAGAAAGTGTTCTTTTAAGTATTATTCTGTTGTGGTTTCAGCATTCTTTTCAGTACCCGAGCAGGGTTCTCGCATTAGCATAAGAATCCTGCCTGGTAGTTGAGTTTTCTGGGTGGGGTATAAGTTGGGGGATTCTGTCAGCCCTGCCTTTGATTTGTTTACCTCCAGAGTTGGAAAGTGCATAATTGCGTGAGATGGGAAAAGTGTGGATCGTGTTTCAGATTTCATACTGACATTTGAAATGATCAGTGTGTTGGTAATTATTTGCCATTTCCATGGCGTTTGGCACCATAATAGTCATGAGGTCGGTCTCTGCATCCTGAAGCCTATGACGCTTTTTGCAGAGAAACCTCTGCTGAGGCCCAGGTAACTTGCTATTTCCCATAGCTGGCACAGGAGCCTTGGAAGATAGGATTGTTTTCAGTATTATTTTACCATTTTTTCACCACTGTTTCAAGAACGGGAGCCCTTTTCAACCATTAGCGGAAGAATCCTTCTTTGGAGATGACATATTTTTCTGGGGTGGCAAGTGCAGGGCCTCTGTCAGTCCTGGGTTTGTTGGACTAGCGCCAGACATGAGAAGTGCGTCTTTGTGGGACAGGTGAATAGTGCGGATCCTGTTTCAGCCTAAGGACTGAAACAGGATCCGCACTTTTCACAGTTCCTTTCAGAATCATTTGATTCATCAGCTAGGAATGGCGATTGCTTCTCCAGACCAATCGAAGGCTAGGCCAAAGTAACTCGATCTTTCCAAGAGGTGTGTGGCCCAACTTTTGAAAGAACTGCTAAGTGGAGAACTATTTGGTATTTTTCCGAAGCACTTTTCACCGTAATTGTCATAAGGTTGGTCTCTGCATCCTTAAGCATACGAGTGTTCTCACAGACGAAACAGGCTGAGGCCCAGTAATCTTGGCATTTCCAATAGTTGGTCCTAGAGACTACCAAGAAAGTGTTTTTTTAAGTATTATTCCATTGTGGCTTCAGCATTATTTTCAGAACCCGAGCAGGGTTCTCGCATTAGCATAAGAATCCTGCCTGGTAGTTGAGATTTCATGGTGGGGTGTAAGTGCGGGGCTTCTGTCAGCCCTGCCTTTGATTTCTTTACCTCCAGAGTTGGAAAGTGCATATTTGCGTGACATGGGAAAAGTGTGGATCGTGCTTCAGATTTCATCCTGACACTTTGAAATGACCTGGCGTTGGTAATTATTTGCCATTTCCATGGCGTTTGGCACCGTAATAGTCATGAGGTCGGTCTCTGCATCCTGAAGCCTATGATGCTTTTTGCAGAGAAACCTCTGCTGAGGCCCAGGTAACTTGCTATTTCCCATAGCTGGCACAGGAGCCTTGGAAGATAGGATTGTTTTCAGTATTATTTCACCATTTTTTCACCACTGTTTCAAGAACGGGAGCCCTTTTCAACTGTTAGCGGAAGAATACTTCTTTGGAGATGAGATATTTTTCTGGGGTGGCAGGTGCAGGGCCTCTGTCAGTCCTGGGTTTGTTGGACTAGCGCCAGACATGAGAAGTGAGCCTTTGTGGGACAGGTGAATAGTGCGGATCCTGTTTCAGTCTAAAGACTGAAACAGGATCCGCACTTTTCACCGTTCCTTTCAGAATCATTTGATTCATCAGCTAGGAATGGCGATTGCTTTTCCAGACCAATCGAAGGCTAGGCCAAAGTAACTCGATCTTTCCAAGAGGTGTGTGGCCCAACTTTTGAAAGAACCGCTAAGTGGAGAACTATTTGGTATTTTTCCGAAGCACTTTTCACCGTAATTGTCCTAAGGTTGGTCTCTGCATCCTTAAGCATACAAGAGTTATCACAGACGAAACAGGCTGAGGCCCATTAACCTTGGCATTTCCAATAGTTGGTCCTAGAGACTACCAAGAAAGTGTTCTTTTAAGTATTATTCTGTTGTGGTTTCAGCATTATTTTCAGTACCCGAGCAGGGTTCTCGCATTAGCATAAGAATCCTGCCTGGTAGTTGAGATTTCATGGTGGGGTGTAAGTGCGGGGCTTCTGTCAGCCCTGCCTTTGATTTGTTTACCTCCAGAGTTGGAAAGTGCATAGATGCGTGAGATGGGAAAAGTGTGTATGTGCTTCAGATTTCATCCTGACACTTTGAAATGACCAGTGTGTTGGTAATTATTTGCCATTTCCATGGCGTTTGACACCGTAATAGTCATGAGGTCGGTCTCTGCATCCTGAAGCCTATGATGCTTTTTGCAGAGAAACCTCTGCTGAGGCCCAGGTAACTTGCTATTTCCCATAGCTGGCACAGGAGCCTTGGAAGATAGGATTGTTTGCAGTATTATTTCACCATTTTTTCACCACTGTTTCAAGAACGGGAGCACTTTTCAACCGGTAGCGGAAGAATCCTTCTTTGGAGATGAGATATTTTCCTGGGGTGGCAAGTGCAGGGCCTCTGTCAGTCCTGGGTTTGTTGGACTAGCGCCAGACATGAGAAGTGCGCCTTTGTGGGACAGGTGAATAGTGCGGATCCTGTTTCAGTCTAAAGACTGAGACAGGATCCGCACTTTTCACGGTTCCTTTCAGAATCATTTGATTCCTCAGCTAGGAATGGCGATTGCTTCTCCAGACCAATCGAAGGCTAGGCCAAAGTACCTCGATCTTTCAAAGACGTGTGTGGCCCAACTTTTGAAAGAACCGCTAAGTGGAGAACTATTTGGTATTTTTCCTAAGCACTTTTCACCGTAATTGTCCTAAGGTTGGTCTCTGCATCCTTAAGCATACCAGAGTTTTCACACACGAAACAGGCTGAGGCCCAGTAATCTTGGCATTTCCAATAGTTGGTCCTAGAGACTACCAAGAAAGTGTTCTTTTAAGTATTATTCTGTTGTGGTTTCAGCATTATTTTCAGTACCGGAGCAGGGTTCTCGCATTAGCATAAGAATCCTGCCTGGTAGTTGAGATTTCATGGTGGGGTGTAAGTGCAGGGATTCTGTCAGCCCTGCCTTTGATTTGTTTACCTCCAGAGTTGGAAAGTGCATATTTGCGTGAGATCGGAAGAGTGTGGATCGTGCTTCAGATTTCATCCTGACACTTTGAAATGACCAGTGTGTTGGTAATTATTTGCCATTTCCATGGCGTTTGGCACCGTAATAGTCATGAGGTCGGTCTCTGCACCCTGAAGCCTATGATGCTTTTTGCAGAGAAACCTATGCTGAGGCCCAGGTAACTTGCTATTTCCCATAGCTGGCACAGGAGCCTTGGAAGATAGGATTGCTTTCAGTATTATTTCAGCATTTTTTCACCACTGTTTCAAGAACGGGAGCCCTTTTCAACCGTTAGCGGAAGAATCCTTCTTTGGAGATGAGACATTTTTCTGGGGTGGCAAGTGCAGGGCCTCTGTCAGTCCTGGGTTTGTTGGACTAGCGCCAGACATGAGAAGTGCGCCTTTGTGGGACAGGTGAATAGTGCGGATCCTGTTTCAGTCTAAAGACTGAAACAGGATCCGCACTTTTCACCGTTCCTTTCAGAATCATTTGATTCATCAGCTAGGAATGGCGATTGCTTCTCCAGACCAATCGAAGGCTAGGCCAAAGTAACTCGATCTTTCCAAGAGGTGTGTGGCCCAACTTTTGAAAGAAACGCTAAGTGGAGAACTATTTGGTATTTTTCCGAAGCACTTTTCACCGTAATTGTCCTAAGGTTGGTCTCTGCATCCTTAAGCATACCAGAGTTTTCACAGACGAAACAGGCTGAGGCCCATTAATCTTGCCATTTCCAATAGTTGGTCCTAGAGACTACCAAGAAAGTGTTCTTTTAAGTATTATTCCGTTGTGGTTTCAGCATTATTTTCAGAACCCGAGCATGGTTCTCGCATTAGCACAAGAATCCTGCCTGGTAGTTGAGATTTCTGGGTGGGGTGTAAGTTCGGGGCTTCTGTCAGCCCTGCCTTTGATTTGTTTACCTCCAGAGTTGGAAAGTGCATATTTGCGTGAGATGGGAAAAGTGTGGATCGTGCTTCAGATTTCATCCAGACACTTTGAAATGACCAGTGTGTTGGTAATTATTTGCCGTTTCCACGGCGTTTGGCACCGTAATAGTCATGAGGTCGGTCTCTGCATCCTGAAGCCTATGATGCTTTTTACAGAGAAACCTCTGCTGAGGCCCAGGTAACTTGCTATTTCCCATAGCTGGCACAGGAGCCTTGGAAGATAGGATTGTTTGCAGTATTATTTCACCATTTTTTCACCACTGTTTCAAGAACGGGAGCCCTTTTCAACCGGTAGCGGAAGAATCCTTCTTTGGAGATGAGATATTTTTCTGGGGTGGCAAGTGCAGGGCCTCTGTCAGTCCTGGGTTTGTTTGACTAGCGCCAGACAGGAGAAGTGCGCCTTTGTGGGACAGGTGAATAGTGCGGATCCTGTTTCAGTCTAAAGACTGAAACAGGATCCGCACTTTTCACCGTTCCTTTCAGAATCATTTGATTCATCAGCTAGGAATGGCGATTGCTTCTCCAGACCAATCGAAGGCTAGGCCAAAGTACCTCGATCTTTCCAAGACGTGTGTGGCCCAACTTTTGAAAGAACCGCTAAGTGGAGAACTATTTGGTATTTTTCCGAAGCACTTTTCACCGTAATTGTCCTAAGGTTGGTCTCTGCATCCTTAAGCATACCAGAGTTTTCACAGACGAAACAGGCTGAGGCCCATTAATCTTGGCATTTCCAATAGTTCGTCCTAGAGACTACCAAGAATGTGGTCTTTTAAGTATTATTCTGTTGTGGTTTCAGCATTATTTTCAGAACCCGAGCAGGGTTCTCGCATTAGCATAAGAATCCTGCCTGGTAGTTGAGATTTCATGGTGGGGTGTAAGTGTGGGGCTTCTGTCAGCCCTGCCTTTGATTTGTTTACCTCCAGAGTTGGAAAGTGCATAGTTGCATGAGATGGGAAAAGTGTGGATCGTGCTTCAGATTTCATCCTGACACTTTGAAATGACCAGTGTGTTGGTAATTATTTGCCATTTCCATGGCGTTTGGCACCGTAATAGTCATGAGGTCGGTGTCTGCATCCTGAAGCCTATGATGCTTTTTGCAGAGAAACCTCTGCTGAGGCCCAGGTAACTTGCTATTTCCCATAGCTGGCACAGGAGCCTTGGAAGATAGGATTGTTTTCAGTATTATTTCACCATTTTTTCACCACTGTTTCAAGAACGGGAGCCCTTTTCAACCGTTAGCGGAAGAATCCTTCTTTGGAGATCAGATATTTTTCTGGGGTGGCAAGTGCAGGGCGTCTGTCAGTCCTGGGTTTGTTGGACTAGCGCCAGACATGAGAAGTGCGCCTTTGTGGGACAGGTGAATAGTGCGGATCCTGTTTCAGTCTAAAGACTGAAACAGGATCCGCACTTTTCACCGTTCCTTTCAGAATCATTTGATTCATCAGCTAGGAATGGCGATTGCTTCTCCAGACCAATCGAAGGCTAGGCCAAAGTAACTCGATCTTTCAAAGAGGTGTGTGGCCCACCTTTTGAAGGAACCGCTAAGTGGAGAACTATTTGGTGTTTTTCCTAAGCACTTTTCATCGTAATTGTCCTAAGGTTGGTCTCTGCTTCCTTAAGCATACCAGAGTTATCACAGACGAAACAGGCTGAGGCCCATTAACCTTGGCATTTCCAATAGTTGGTCCTAGAGACTACCAAGAAAGTGTTCTTTTAAGTATTATTCTGTTGTGGTTTCAGCATTATTTTCAGTACCCGAGCAGGGTTCTCGCATTAGCATAAGAATCCTGCCTGGTAGTTGAGATTTCATGGTGGGGTGTAAGTGCGGGGCTTCTGTCAGCCCTGCCTTTGATTTGTTTACCTCCAGAGTTGGAAAGTGCATAGATGCGTGAGATGGGAAAAGTGTGGATCGTGCTTCAGATTTCATCCTGACACTTTGAAATGACCAGTGTGTTGGTAATTATTTGCCATTTCCATGGCGTTTGGCACCGTAATAGTCATGAGGTCGGTCTCTGCATCCTGAAGCCTATGATGCTTTTTGCAGAGAAACCTCTGCTGAGGCCCAGGTAACTTGCTATTTCCCATAGCTGGCACAGGAGCCTTGGAAGATAGGATTGTTTGCAGTATTATTTCACCATTTTTTCATCACTGTTTCAAGAACGGGAGCACTTTTCAACCGGTAGCGGAAGAATCCTTCTTTGGAGATGAGATATTTTTCTGGGGTGGCAAGTGCAGGGCCTCTGTCAGTCCTGGGTTTGTTGGACTAGCGCCAGACATGAGAAGTGCGCCTTTGTGGGACAGGTGAATAGTGCGGATCCTGTTTCAGTCTAAAGACTGAGACAGGATCCGCACTTTTCACGGTTCCTTTCAGAATCATTTGATTCCTCAGCTAGGAATGGCGATTGCTTCTCCAGACCAATCGAAGGCTAGGACAAAGTACCTCGATCTTTCAAAGACGTGTGTGGCCCTACTTTTGAAAGAACCGCTAAGTGGAGAACTATTTGGTATTTTTCCGAAGCACTTTTCACCGTAATTGTCATAAGGTTGGTCTCTGCATCCTTAAGCATACGAGAGTTTTCACAGACGAAACAGGCTGAGGCCCAGTAATCTTGGCATTTCCAATAGTTGGTCCTAGAGACTACCAAGAAAGTGTTTTTTTAAGTATTATTCCATTGTGGTTTCAGCATTATTTTCAGAACACGAGCAGGGTTCTCGCATTAGCATAAGAATCCTGCCTGGTAGTTGAGATTTCTGGGTGGGGTGTAAGTTCAGGGCTTCTGTCAGCCCTGCCTTTGATTTGTTTACCTCCAGAGTTGGAAAGTGCATATTTGCGTGAGATGGGAAAAGTGTGGATCGTGCTTCAGATTTCATCCAGACACTTTGAAATTACCAGTGTGTTGGTAATTATTTGCCATTTCCATGGCGTTTGGCACCGTAATAGTCATGAGGTCGGTCTCTGCATCCTGAAGCCTATGATGCTTTTTGCAGAGAAACCTCTGCTGAGGCCCAGGTAACTTGCTATTTCCCATAGCTGGCACAGGAGCCTTGGAAGATAGGATTGTTTTCAGTATTATTTCACCATTTTTTCACCTCTGTTTCAAGAACGGGAGCCCTTTTCAACCGTTAGCGGAAGAATCCTTCTTTGGAGATGAGATATTTTTCTGGGGTGGCAAGTGCAGGGCCTCTGTCAGTCCTGGGTTTTTTGTGCTAGCGCCAGACATGAGAAGTGCGCCTTTGTGGGACAGGTGAATAGTGCGGATCCTGTTTCAGTCTAAAGACTGAAACAGGATCCGCACTTTTCACCGTTAATTTCAGAATCATTTGATTCATCAGCTAGGAATGGCGATTGCTTCTCCAGACCAATCGAAAGCTAGGCCAAAGTAACTCGATCTTTCCAAGAGGTGTGTGGCCCAACTTTTGAAAGAACCGCTAAGTGGAGAACTATTTGGTATTTTTCCGAAACACTTTTCACCGTAATTGTCCTAAGGTTGGTCTCTGCATCCTTAAGCATACCAGAGTTTCCACAGACGAAACAGGCGGAGGCCCATTAATCTTTGTATTTCCAATAGTTGGTCCTAGAGACTACTAAGAAAGTGTTTTTTTAAGTATTATTCCATTGTGGTTTCAGCATTATTTTCAGAATCCGAGCAGGGTTCTCGCATTAGCATAAGAATCCTGCCTGGTAGTTGAGATTTCATGGTGGGGTGTAAGTGCGGGGCTTCTGTCAGCCCTGCCTTTGATTTGTTTACCTCCAGAGTTGGAAAGTGCATATTTGCGTGAGATGGGAAAAGTGTGGATCGTGCTTCAGATTTCATCCTGACACTCTGAAATCACCAGTGTGTTGGTAATTATTTGCCATTTCCATGGCATTTGGCACCGTAATAGTCATGAGGTCGGTCTCTGCATCCTGAAGACTATGATGCTTTTTGCAGAGAAACCTCTGCTGAGGCCCAGGTAACTTGCTATTTCCCATAGCTGGCACAAGAGCCTTGGAAGATAGGATTGTTTTCAGTATTATTTCTCCATTTTTTCACCACTGTTTCAAGAATGGGAGCCCTTTTCAACCGTTAGCGGAAGAATCCTTCTTTGGAGATGAGATATTTTTCTGGTGTGGCAAGTGCAGGGCCTCTGTCAGTCCTGGGTTTTTTGGGCTAGCGCCAGACATGAGAAGTGCGCCTTTGTGGGACAGGTGAATAGTGCGGATCCTGTTTCAGTCTAAAGACTGAAACAGGATCTGCACTTTTCACCGTTAATTTCAGAATCATTTGATTCATCAGCTAGGAATGGCGATTGCTTCTCCAGACCAATCGAAAGCTAGGCCAAAGTAACTCGATCTTTCCAAGAGGTGTGTGGCCCAACTTTTGAAAGAACCGCTAAGTGGAGAACTATTTGGTATTTTTCCGAAGCACTTTTCACCGTAATTGTCCTAAGGTTGGTCTCTGCATCCTTAAGCATACCAGAGTTTCCACAGACGAAACAGGCTGAGGCCCAGTAATCTTGGCATTTCCAATAGTTCGTCCTAGAGACTACCATGAATGTGTTCTTTTAAGTATTATTCCGTTGTGGTTTCAGCATTATTTTCAGAACCCGAGCAGGGTTCTCGCATTAGCATAAGAATCCTGCCTGGTAGTTGAGATTTCTGGGTGGGGTGTAAGCGCGGGGCTTCTGTAGGCCCTGCCTTTGATTTGTTTACCTCCAGAGTTGGAAAGTGCATATTTGCGTGACATGGGAAAAGAGTGGATCGTTTTTCAGATTTCATCCTGACACTTTGAAATGACCAGTGTGTTGGTAATTATTTGCCATTTCCATGGCGTTTGGCACCGTAATAGTCATGAGGTCGGTCTCTGCATCCTGAAGCCTATGATGCTTTTTTCAGAGAAACCTCTGCTGAGGCCCAGGTAAGTTGCTATTTCCCATAGCTGGCACAGGAGCCTTGGAAGATAGGATTGGTTTCAGTATTATTTCACCATCCTTTCACCACTGTTTCAAGAACGGGAGCCCTTTTCAACCGTTAGCGGAAGAATCCTTCTTTGGAGATGAGATATTTTCCTGGGGTGGCAAGTGCAGGGCCTCTGTCAGTCCTGGGTTTCTTGGACTAGCGCCAGACATGAGAAGTGCGCCTTTGTGGGACAGGTGAATAGTCCGGATCCTGTTTCAGTCTAAAGACTGAAACAGGATCCGCACTTTTCACAGTTCCTTTCAGAATCATTTGATTCATCAGCTAGGAATGGCGATTGCTTCTCCAGACCAATCGAAGGCTAGGCCAAAGTAACTCGATCTTTCCAAGAGGTGTGTGGCCCAACTTTTGAAAGAACCGCTAAGTGGAGAACTATTTGGTGTTTTTCCGAAGCACTTTTCACCGTAATTGTCATAAGATTGGTCTCTGCATCCTTAAGCGTACGAGAGTCTTCACAGACGAAACAGGCTGAGGCCCAGTAATCTTGGCATTTCCAATAGTTGGTCCTACAGACTACCAAGACAGTGTTCTTTTAAGTATTATTCCCTTGTGGTTTCAGCATTATTTTCACAACCAAAGCAGGGTTCTCGCATTAGCATAAGAATCCTGCCTGGTAGTTGAGATTTCTGGGTGGGGTGTAAGTGTGGGGCTTCTGTCAGCCCTGCCTTTGATTTGTTTACCTCCAGAGTTGGAAAGTGCATATTTGCGTGAGATGGGAAAAGTGTGGATCGTGCTTCAGATTTCATCCTGACACTCTGAAATCACCAGTGTGTTGGTAATTATTTGCCATTTCCATGGCATTTGGCACCGTAATAGTCATGAGGTCGGTCTCTGCATCCTGAAGCCTATGATGCTTTTTGCAGAGAAACCTCTGCTGAGGCGCAGGTAACTTGCTATTTCCCATAGCTGACAAAGGAGCCTTGGAAGATAGGATTGTTTTCAGTATTATTTCACCATCCTATCACCAGTGTTTCCAGAACGGGAGCCCTTTTCAACCGTTAACCTAATAAGAATCCTTCTTTGGAGATGAGATATTTTTCTGGGGTGGCAAGTGCAGGGCCTCTGTCAGTCCTGGGTTTTTGGACTAGCGCCAGACATGAGAAGTGCGCCTTTGTGGGACAGGTGAATAGTGCGGATCCTGTTTCAGTCTAAAGACTGAAACAGGATCCGCACTTTTCACCGTTCCTTTCAGAATCATTTGATTCATCAGCTAGGAATGGCGATTTCTTCTCCAGACCAATCGAAGGCTAGGCCAAAGTAACTCGATCTTTCCAAGATGTGTGTGGCCCAACTTTTGAAAGAACCGCTAAGTGGAGAACTATTTGGTATTTTTCCGAAGCACTTTTCACCGTAATTGTCATAAGATTGGTCTCTGCATCCTTAAGCATACGAGAGTCTTCACAGATGAAACAGGCTGAGGCCCAGTAATCTTGGCATTTCCAATATTTGGTCCTAGATACTACCAAGAAAGTGGTTTTTTAAGTATTATTCCGTTGTGGTTTCAGCATTATTTTCAGAACCCGAGCAGGGTTCTCGCATTAGCATAAGAATCCTGCCAGGTAGTTGAGATTTCTGGGTGGGGTGTAAGTGTGGGGCTTCTGTCAGCCCTGCCTTTGATTTGTTTACCTCCGGAGTTGGAAAGTGCATATTTGCGTGAGATGGCAAAAGTGTGGACCGTGCTTCAGATTTCATCCTGACACTTTGAAATGACCAGTGTGTTGGTAATTATTTGCCATTTCCATGGCGTTTGGCACGGTAATAGTCAGGAGGTCGGTCTCTGCATCCTGAAGCCTATGATGCTTTTTGCAGAGAAACCTCTGCTGAGGCCCAGGTAACTTGCTATTTCCCATAGCTGGCACAGGAGCCTTGGAAGATAGGATTGTTTTCAGTATTATTTCACCATTTTTTCACCACTGTTTCAAGAACGGGAGCCCTTTTCAACCGTTAGCGGAAGAATCCTTCTTTGGAGATGAGATATTTTTCTGGGGTGGCAAGTGCAGGGCCTCTGTCAGTCCTGGGTTTGTTGCACTAGCACCAGACATGAGAAGTGCGCCTTTGTGGGACAGGTGAATAGTGCGGATCCTGTTTCAGTCTAAAGGCTGAAACAGGATCTGCACTTTTCACGGTTCCTTTCAGAATCATTTGATTCCTCAGCTAGGAATGGCGATTGCTTCTCCAGACCAATCGAAGGCTAGGACAAAGTAACTCGATCTTTCCAAGAGGTGTGTGGCCCAACTTTTGAAAGAACCGCTAAGTGGAGAACTATTTGGTATTTTTCCTAAGCACTTTTCACCGTAATTGTCCTAAGGTTGGTCTCTGCATCCTTAAGCATACCAGAGTTTTCACAGGCGAAACAGGCTGAGGCCCAGTAATCTTGGCATTTCCAATAGTTGGTCCTAGAGACTACCAAGAAAGTGTTCTTTTAAGTATTATTCTGTTGTGGTTTCAGCATTCTTTTCAGTACCCGAGCAGGGT
Organism: Lemur catta; assembly: GCF_020740605.2. Taxonomy (NCBI): domain Eukaryota; kingdom Metazoa; phylum Chordata; class Mammalia; order Primates; family Lemuridae; genus Lemur; species Lemur catta. The sequence goes on along the minus strand of NC_059130.1, from coordinate 10,851,541 downwards.
TCTCGCATTAGCATAAGAATCCTGCCTGGTAGTTGAGTTTTCTGGGTGGGGTATAAGTTGGGGGATTCTGTCAGCCCTGCCTTTGATTTGTTTACCTCCAGAGTTGGAAAGTGCATAATTGCGTGAGATGGGAAAAGTGTGGATCGTGTTTCAGATTTCATACTGACATTTGAAATGATCAGTGTGTTGGTAATTATTTGCCATTTCCATGGCGTTTGGCACCATAATAGTCATGAGGTCGGTCTCTGCATCCTGAAGCCTATGACGCTTTTTGCAGAGAAACCTCTGCTGAGGCCCAGGTAACTTGCTATTTCCCATAGCTGGCACAGGAGCCTTGGAAGATAGGATTGTTTTCAGTATTATTTTACCATTTTTTCACCACTGTTTCAAGAACGGGAGCCCTTTTAAACCATTAGCGGAAGAATCCTTCTTTGGAGATGACATATTTTTCTGGGGTGGCAAGTGCAGGGCCTCTGTCAGTCCCGGGTTTGTTGGACTAGCGCCAGACATGAGAAGTGCGCCTTTGTGGGACAGGTGAATAGTGCGGATCCTGTTTCAGTCTAAGGACTGAAACAGGATCCGCACTTTTCACCGTTCCTTTCAGAATCATTTGATTCATCAGCTAGGAATGGCGATTGCTTCTCCAGACCAATCGAAGGCTAGGCCAAAGTAACTCGATCTTTCCAAGAGGTGTGTGGCCCAACTTTTGAAAGAACCGTTAGGTGGAGAACTATTTGGTATTTTTCTGTAGCACTTTTCACCGTAATAGTTAAGGTTGGTCTCTGCATCGTTATGCATACCAGAGTTTTCCTAGACGAAACAGGCTGAGGCCTAGTAAAGTTGACATTTCCAATAGTTGGTCCTAGAGACTACAAAGAAAATGTTCTTGTAAGTATTATTCCACTGTGGTTTCACCATTATTTTCAGAACCATAGCAGGTTTCTCGCATTAGCATTAGAATCCTGCCTGGTAGTTGAGATTTCTGGGTGGGGTGTAAGTGTGGGGCTTCTGTCAGCCCTGCATTTGATTTGTTTACCTCCAGAGTTGGTAAGTGCATATTTGCGTGAGATGGGAAAAGTTGGATCGTGCTTCGGATTTCATCCTGACACTTTTGAAATCACCAGTGTGTTGGTAATTATTTGCCATTTCCATAGCGTTTTGCACCGTAAGGGTCCTGAGGTCGGTCTTTAAATCCTGAAGCCTATGATGCTTTTCGCAGGGAAACCTCTGCTGAGGCCCAGGTAACTTGCTGTTTCCCATAGCTGGCACAGGAGCCTTCAAGAAAGGATTCTTTTCAGTATTATTTCACCATCCTTTCACCACTGTTTCAAGAAGGGGAGCCCTTGTCAACCGTTAGCGTAAGAATCCTTCTTTGGAGATGAGATATTTTTCTGGGGTGGCAAGTGCAGGGCCCCTGTCAGTCCTGGGTTTGTTGGACTAGCACCAGACATGAGAAGTGCGCCATTGTGGGACAGGTGAATAGTGGGGATCCTATTTCAGTCTAAAGACTGAAACAGGATCCGCACTTTTCATCATTCCTTTCAGAATCATTTGATTCATCAGCTAGGAATGGCAATTGCTTCTCCAGACCAATCGAAGGCTAGGCCAAAGTAACTCGATCTTTCCAAGAGTTGTGTGGCACAATTTTTGAAACAACCGCTAGGCGGAGAACTATTTGGCATTTTTCCATAGCACTTTTCACCATAATCGTCATAAGGTTAGTCTCTGCACCCTGAAGCATACGAGAGTTTTCACAGACGAAAGCAGGCTGAGGCCTGGTAAACTTGGCATTTCCAATAGTTGGACTTAGAGACTACAAAGAAAGTGTTCTTTTAAGTATTATTCCACTGTGGTTTCACCAGTGTTTTCACAACCCGAGCTAGGTTCTGGTATTAGCATGAGAATCCTGCCTGGTAGTTGAGATTTCTGGGTGGGGTGTAATTGGGGGTTTCTGTCAGCCCTGCCTTTGATTTATTTACCTCCAGAGTTGGAAAGTGCATATTTGGGTGCGATGGGAAAAGTGTGGATCATACTTCAGATTTCATCCTGACACTTTTGAAATCACCAGTATGTTGGTAATTATGTGCCATTTCCATAGCGTTTTTCACTGTAATAGTGATAAGGTTAGTCTCTGCATCCCGAAGCCTATGATGCCTTTCGGTAGAGAAAACTCTACTGAGTCCCAGGTAACTTGGTATTTCTCAGAGCTGGCACCGGAGCCTTGGAAAATGGGATTGTTTTCAGTATTATTTCACCATCCTTTCACCACTGTTTCAAGAATGGGAGTACTTTTCAAGCGTTACCGTAAGAATCCTTCTTTGGAGATGAGATATTTTTCTGGGTGGCAAGTGCAGGGCCTCTGTGACTCCTGGGTTTGTTGGACTAGCGCCAGACATGAGAAGTGCGCCTTTTTGTGAGAGGCCGGCTCCTTTCTCATCAGAGAGAGTAAACCAGCAAAGGTGCCTTCTTCCTGTCTGTGAAGGATGTCACCGGCCAGGGGGAAATAGTCAAGCACTATAAGATCCGCTCCCTGGAGGAAGGGGGCTGCTACATCTCCCTCCGGGTCACCTTCCCCTCGCTCCAGGCCCTGGTGCAGCACTACTGCAAGAAAGGGGATGGTTTGTGCCAGAGGCTGACCGTGCCCTGCGTCAGCCTTGCTCCTCATAACCCCTGGGCCCAGGATAAGTGGGAGATCCCCCGGCAGTCTCTCAGGCTGGTCAGGAAACTCTGATCAGGGCAGTTTGGCGAAGTCTGGATGGGCTACTACAGAAACAATGTGAAGGTGGCCATCAAGACCTTGAATGAGGGAAGGATGTCTCCGGAAGCCTTCCTGGGTGAGGCGAACCTGATGAAGGCTCTGTAGCACGAGAGGCTGGTCTGGCTCTACACCATGGTCCCCAAGGAGCCCATCTATATTGTCACCGAGTATGTGGCCAGAGGGTGCCTGCTGGATTTCCTGAAGACAGACGACAGTGGCAGACTGTCCCTCCCGAGACTGATCGACATGTCAGCCCAGATCACCGAAGGGATGGCGTACATCGAGCACATGAATTCTATCCACCGCTACCTATGGGCGGCCAACATCCTGGTGTCTGAGACCTTGTGTTGCAAAATCGCTGACTTCGGTTTGGCCAGGATCATCGACAGTGAATACACTGCCCAGGAGGGTGAGCAGAGCCCCACAACTGCAGGGGAGACCTTGGGCCTTACCTCCCCGACTCCCCAAAGCCTCTTGACATTACATGGTACGGCCCCATGTGCAAAGACCTGAGAGCACTGTGGTTTCTACAATTCTAGACCAGCATTTCCCTAACTGTGTTCAGCAGAGTAGTAATGCCCCCAGACCTCCCACTGAGGAATGGCTTTAGGATAAGGTCAGTTTGGAGAAACTGCAGTTCATCACCCTTCCTGCCTTGGAGATTCCCAATGCACAGCAGCATAAAGGCACTGAGAAGTCCTGCAGCCAAGCAACAATTCACATTCACCTCACCTGGTGTCTCCTGAACTAGTTTCAGCCCCCAATACTATTTCCACCTGGGTCCTATTAATCTCCCACAGAACTAGGCTTTCACAGAGCACACTTTGGGAAACACAGCTCAAACGTGTGAGCAGCAAACCTTACACCTGAATTAGGGTCTGCACAGAGCTCTCAGTTTTCTCTGCTAATATAACTGAGGTACAAGTTGACTTCACAAGAGGATCCGAGGGGTCAAATACATTTGCCTGTGAGCCAGTGAGATTCGCCGAGCATATGAATCAGCCATGCAAAAGGGTAGATGCGGCTGGTTCCCTGGGGAACTTCAGGCTGGCTGGGCCACTGAGAGAGCCGGGCAAGGGGAGGGAGTGCCACTCGAGCCCTGTGCTCTCCTGGGAACACCGACCAGGCCCACCGCTGTCACAGGGCCTCATGGGGAATCAGGATACAAGTCCATCTTCATCGTGATTCTAGGCGGTCCAGGAATACAAAAAAAAAAAAAAAAAAAGACTGAAAAAGGATCCAAACTTTTCATCGTTCCTTTCAGAATCATTTGATTCATCAGCTAGGAATGGCGATTCCTTCTCCAGACCAATCGAAGGCTAGGCCAAAGTAACTCCATCTTTCCAAGAGGTATGCGGCACAACTTTTGAAATAACTGCTAGGTTGAGAACTATTTGGTATTTTTCCATAGCACTTTTCACCATAATTGTCATAAGGTTGGTCTCTGCATCCTTAAGCATACGAAAGTTTTCACAGACAAAAGTATGCTGAGGCCCAGTAAACTTGGCATTTCCAATAGTTGCTACTAGAGACTATAAAGAAAGTGTTCTTTTAAGTATTACTCCATTGTGGTTTCACCATTATTTTCTGAACCAGAGCAGGTTTCATGCATTAGCATAAGAATCCTTCCTCCTAGTTGAGATTTCTGTGTGGGGTGTAAGTGCGGGGCTTCTGTCAGCCCTGTGTTTGATTTGTTTACCTCCAGAGTTGGTAAGTGCATATTTGCGTGAGATGGGAAAAGTGTGGATCATGCTTCAGATTTCATCCTGACACTTTTGACATAACCACTATGTTGGTAATTATGTGCAGTTTCCATAGCGTTTTTCACCGTAATAGTTATAAGCTTGGTCTCTGCATCCTTAAGCCTATGATGCCTTTCGCAGAGAAAACTCTACTGACGCCCAGGTAACTTGGTATTTCCCAGAGCTGGCACCAGAGCCTTTGAAGATACGATTGTTTTCAGTATTATTTCACTATCCTTTCACCACTGTTTCAAGAACGGGAGCACTATTCAACCATTAGGATAAGAATCCTTCTTTAGAGATGAGATATTTTTCTGGGGTGGCAAGTGCAGGGCCTCTGTCAGTCCTGGGTTTGTTGGACTAGCGCCAGACAGGAGAAGTGCGCCTTTGTGTGAGAGGTGAATAGTGTGGATCCTCTTTCAGTTTAAAGTGTCAGGTTGAAGTCAGAAGAACAATCCACACTGTTCCCATCACACGCAAATATGCACTTACCAACTCTGGAGGTAAACAAATCAAACACAGGGCTGACAGAAGCCCCACACTTACACCCCACACAGAAATCTCAACTAGGAGGAAGGATTCTTTTGCTAATGGATGAAATCTGCTCTGGTTGTGAAAATAATAGTGAAACCACAGTGGAAGAAGGACTTGCATCCTGATTCCCCATGAGGCCCTGTGACAGTGGTGGGCCTGGTCGGAGTTCCCAGGAGAGCACAGGGCTCGAGTGGCACTCCCTCCCCTTGCCCGCCTCTCTCAGTGGCCCAGCCAGCCTGAAGTTCCCCAGGGAACCAGCCACATCTATCCTTTTGCATGGCTGATTCATATGCTCAGCGAACTTGCTTGCTTGCAGGGAAATGTATTTGACACCTCAGATCCTCTTGTAAAGTGAATTTGTACCTCAGTTATATTAGCAGAGAAAACTGAGAGTTCTGTGCAGACCCTAATTCAGGTGTAAGGTTTACTGCTCGCACATTTGAGCTGTGTTTCCCAAAGTGTGCTCTGTGAAAGCCTAGTTCTGCGGGAGACTAATAGGACCCAGGTGGAAATAGTATTGGGGGCTGAAACTAGTTAAGGAGACACCAGTCTAAAGACTGAAACAGGATCCACACTTTTCACTGTTCTTCTCAAAATCATTTGATTCATCAGCGAGGAATGGTGATTCCTTCTCCAGACCAATCGAAGGCTAGGCCAAAGTAACTCCAGATTTCCAAGAGGTGTGTGGCAAAACTTTTGAAATAACTGCTAGGTTGAGAACTACTTGGTATTTTTTGGTAGCACTTCTCACCATAATTGTCATAAGGTTGGTCTCTGCATCCTTAAGCATACGATAGTTTTCAAGGACAAAAGTATGCTAAGGCCCAGTAAACTTGGCATTTCCAATAGCTGGTAATAGAGACTATAAAAAAAGTGTTCTTTTAAGTATTATTCCACTGTGGTTTCACTATTACTTTCAGAACCAGAGCAGGTTTCTCTCATTAGCATAAGAATCCTGCCTGGTAGTTGAGATTTCTGTGTGGGGTGTAAGTGCCCGGCCTCTGTGAGCCCTGTGTTTGATTTGTTTACCTCCAAAGTTGGTAAGTGCATATTTGCATATGATGGGAACAGTGTGGATCGTGCTTCTGATTTCATCCTGACACTTTTCAAATAAACAGTATGTTGGTAATTATGTGCCATTTCCATAGCATTTTTAACCGTAATAGTGATAAGGTTGGTGTCTGCATCCTTAAGCCTATGATGCTTTTCGCAGAGAAAACTCTACTGGGGCCCAGGTAAGTTGGTGTTTCCCATACCTGGCACCAGAGCCTTTGAAGATACGATTGTTTTCAGTATTATTTGACCATCCTTTCACCACTGTTTCAAGAATGGGAGTACTTTTCAATTGTTAGCATAAGAATCCTTCTTTGGAGATGAGAGATTTTTCTGGGTGGCAAGTGCAGGGCCTCTGTCAGTCCTGGGTTTGTTGGACTAGCGCCAGACATGAGAAGTGCGCATTTGTGTGAGAGGTGAATAGTGCGGATCCTGTTTCAGAACTTGTAACTGTTCTTCTCAGAATCATTTGATTCATCAGTTAGGAATGACGATGCCTTCTCCAGACCAATCGAAGGCTAGGCCAAAGTAACTCGATCTTTACAAGAGGTGTGTGGCAAAACTTTTGAAATAACCGCTAGGTTGAGAACTATTTGGTGTTTTTTCGTAGCACTTTTCACCATAATTTTCATAAGATTGTTCTCTTCATCCTTAAGAATAACGTAGTTTTCACAGACAGAAGTATGCTGAGGCCCAGTAAACTTGGCATTTTCAATAGTTGGTACTAGAGACTATAAAGAAAGTGTTCTTTTAAGTATTACTGCACTGTGGTTTCACCATTATTTTCAGAAGCAGAGCAGGTTTAGCCAATTGGCGTAAGAATCCTTCCTCGTAGTTGAGATTTCTGTGTGGGGTGTAAGTGCGAGGCTTCCGTTAGCCCTGTTTTTGGTTTGTTTACCTCCACTGTTGGTAAGTGCATATTTGCCTGAAATGGGAAAAGGGTCGATATTGCTTCAGATTTCATTCTGACCATTTGAAATAAGCAGTATGTTGGTAATTATTTGCCATTTCCATAGCGTTTTTCACAGTAATAGTGATAAGGTTGGTCTCTGCATACCTAAGGCTACGTTGTTTTTCACAGAGAAAACTCTACTGAGGCCCAGGTAACTTGGTATTTTTCAAACCTTGCACCAGAGCCTTTGAAGATACGATTGTTTTCAGTATTATTTCACCATCCTTTCACCACTGTTTCAACAACAGGAGCACTTTTCAAGCGTTAGCATGGGAAATCTTCTTTGGAGATGAGAATTTTTCTCTTTGGGGTGGCAAGTGCAGGGCCTCTGTCAGTCCTGGGTTTGTAGGACTAGCGCCAGACATGAGAAGTGCACCTTTTTGTGAGAGGTGAATAGTGCGAATCCTGTTTCAGTCTAAAAGACTGAAACAGGATCCGCACTTTTAACTGTTCTTTTCAGAATCATTTGATTAATCAGCTAGGAATGGGGATTCCTTCTCCAGACCAATCGAAGGCTAGGCCAAAGTAACTCGATCTTTCCAAGGGGTGTGTGGCACAACGTTTGAAATAACCGCTAGGTTGAGAACTATTTCTTATTTTTTCGTAGCACTTTTCACCATAATTGTCATAAGGTTGTTCTCCGCATCCTTAAGAAATCAATAGTTTTCACAGAGAGAAGCATGCTGAGGCCCAGTAAACTTGGCATTTCCAATAGTTGCTACTAGAGACTATAAAGAAAGTGTTCTTTTAAGTATTATTCCATTGTGGTTTCACCATTATTTTCAGAACCTGAGCAGGTTTTACGCATTAGCATAAGTATCCTTCCTCCTAATTTAGATTTCTGTGTGGGAATAACTGCGGGGCTTCTGTCAGGACTGTGTTTTATTTGTTTACCTCCAGAGTTGGTAAGTGCATATTTGCGTGAGATGGGAAAAGTGTGGGTCATGCTTCAGATTTCATCCTGACACTTTTGAAATCACCAGTATGTTGGTAATTTTTTGCCGTTTCCATAGCGTTTTTCAGCATAATAGTGGTTGGTGTCTGCATCGTTAAGCCTATGATGCTTTTCGCACAGGAAACTTTACTGAGGCCCAGGTAACTTGGTATTTCCGGTACCTTGCACCAGAGCCTTTGAAGATACAATTGTTTTCAGCATTATTTCACCATCCTTTCACCAGTGTTTCAAGATTGGGAGCCCTTTTCAACCGTTAGCATAAGAATCCTTGTTTGGAGATGAGATATTTTTCTCAGGTGACAAGTGCAGGGCCTCTGTCAGTCCTGGGTTTGTTGGACTAGCTGCACACATGAGAAGTGTGCCTTTGTGTGTGGTGAATAGTGCGGATTCTGTTTCAGAACTTTTAACCGTTCTTTTCAGAATCATTTCATTCATCAGTTAGGAATGGCGATGCCTTCTCCAGACCAATCAAAGGCTAGGCCAAAGTAACTCGATCTTTCCAAGAGGTGTGTGGCACAACTTTTGAAATAACCACTAGGTTGAGAACTATTTGGTATTTTTTCCTAGCGCTTTTCACCATAATTGTCATAAGGTTGATGTCTGCATCCTTAAGCATACAATAGATTTCTCAGACAAAAGATGCTGAGGCCCAGTAAACTTGGCATTTATAATATTTGGTACTAGAGACTGTAAAGAAAGTGTTCTTTTAAGTATTATTTCACTGTGGTTTCACGATTACTTTCAGATCCAGAGCAGGTTTCACGCATTAGCATAAGAGGCCTTCCTGTTAGTTGAGATTTCGGTGTGGGATGTAAATGCCGGGCTTCTGTCAGCCCTGTGTTTGATTTGTTTACCTCTAGACTTGGTAAGTGCCTATTGGTGTGAGAAGTTAAAAGTGTGGATCATGCTTCAGATTTCATCCTGACACTTTTGAAGTAACCAGTATGTTGGGAATTATTTCCCTTATCCATAGCGCTTTGTACCGTAATAGTGATAAGGTTAGTCTCCACATCCTTAAACCTATGATGCTTTTTGCAGAGAAAACTCTACTGAGGGCCAGGTAACTTAGTATTTCCCATACCTGGCACCAGTCTTTGAAGATACGATAGTTTTCAGTATTATTTCACAATCCTTTCACCATAGTTTCAAGAATGGGAGCACCTTTCAACCATTAGCATAAGCATCCTTCATTGTAGATGAAATAATTTTCTGGGTTGGCAAGTGCAGGGCCTCTGTCACTCCTGGATTTGTTGGACTAGTGGCAGACATGAGAAGTGCGCCTGTGTGTGAGAGTTGAATAGTGTCTAAAGATTGAAACAGGATCCGAACTTTTCACCGTTCCTTTCAGAATCATTTGATTCATCAGCTAGGAAGGGCGATTCCTTCTCCAGACCAATCTAATGTTGGTCAAAGTAACTCGATATTTCCAAGAGGTGTGTGGCACAACTTTTGAAATAACCGCTAGGTTGACAGTTATTTGTATTTTTCCATAGCACTTTTCACAATAATTGTCATAAGGTTGGTGTCTGCATCCTTAAGTATACGATAGTTTTCACAGACAAAAGTATGCTGAGGCCCAGTAAACTTGGCATTTCCAATAGTTGGTACTAGAGACTATAAAGAAAGTGTTCTTTTAAGTTGTATTCCACTGTGGTTTCACCATTATTTTCATAACCAGAGCTGGTTTCTCGCATTAGCGTAAGAATTTTTCCTCCTGGTTGAGATTTCTGTGTGGGGTGTAAGTGCGGGGCTTCTGTCAGCCCTGTGTTTGATATTTTACCTCTAGACTTGGTAAGTGCATATTTGCGTGAGAGGGGAAAAGTGTGGGTCATGCTTCAGATTTCATCCTGACACTTTTGAAATAACCAGTATGTTGGTAATTATTTCCCATTTCCATAGCAATTTGCACCGTAATAGTGGTTGGTCTCTGCATCCTTAAGCCTATGATGCTTTTTGCAGAGAAAACTCTACTGAGGCCTAGGACACATGGTATTTCCAATACCTGGCATCAAAGCCTTTGAAGATACGATTGTTTTCAGTATTATTTCATCATCCTTTGACCACTGCTTCAAGAACGGGAGCACTTTTCAACCATCAGGCTAAGAATCCTTCTTTGGAGATGAGATATTTTTCTGGGGTGGCAAGTGCAGAGCCTCTGCCGGTCATGGGTTTGTTTGACTAGCGCCAAAAATGTGAAGTGGGCCTTTGTGTGAGAGGTGGATAGTGCGAATCCTGTTTCAAAACTTTTAAATGTTCTTTTCAGAATCATTGATTCATCAGCTACGAATGGCAATTCCTTCTCCAGACAAATGGAGGGCTGGGACAAAGTAACTCGATCTTTCCAAGAGGTATGTGGCACAACTTTTGAAATAACTGCTAGGTTGAGAACTATTTGGTACTTTTTCGTACCACTTTTCACCATAATTGTCATAAAGTTGGTCTTTGCATCCTTAAGCCTATGATGCTTTTCGCATAGAAAACTCTACTAAGGCCCAGGTAACTTGGTATTTCCCATACCTGGCAACAGAGCCTTTGAAGATACGATTGTTTTCAGTATTATTTCACCATCCTTTCACCACTGTTTCAAGAATGGGAGCACTTTTCAACCATTAGCATAAGAATCCTATTTGGAGATGAGATATTTTACTGGGGTGGCAAGTGCAGGGCCTCTTTGAGTCCTGGGTTTTTTGGACTAGCGCCAGACATGAGAAGTGCGCCTTTGTGTCAGAGGTGAAAAATGCAGATCCTGTTTCACGCTTTTCACTGTTCCTTTCAGAATCATTTGATTTATCAGCTAGGAATAGCGACTCCTTCTCCAGACCAATTAAAGGCTTGGCCAAAGTAACTGGATCTTTCCAAGAGCTGTGTGGCACATCTTTTGAAATAACCACTATGTTGAGAACTATTTGGTATTTTTCTGTAGCACGTTTGACCATAATTGTCATAAGGTTGGTCTCTGCATCCTTAAGCATAGGATAGTTTTCACAGACAAAAGTATGCTGAGGCCCAGTAAACTTGGCATTTCCAATAGTTGGTACGAGTGACTATAAAGAAAGTGTTCTTTTCAGTATTATTGCACTGTGTTTTCACCACTGTTTTCAGAACCAGAGCAGGTTTCACGCATTAGCATAAATATCCTTCTTCCTTGTTGAGATTTCTGTGTGGGGTGTAAGTGCGCGGCTTCTGGCAGCCCTGTGTTTGATTTGTTTACTTTCAGAGTTGGTAAGTGCATATTTGCGTGAGATGGGAAAAGTGTGGATCGTGCTTCAGATTTCATCCTGACACTTTTGCAATAACCAGTATGTTGCTAATTATTTTGCATTTCAATTGCGCTTTACACCATGATAGTAGTTGGTCTCTGCATCCTTAAGAGTATGATGCCTTTCCCAGAGAAAACTCTTCTCCAGCCCAGGTAACTTGGTGTTTCCCATACCTGGCACCAGAGCCTTTGAAGATACGATTGGTTTCAGTATTATTTCACCATCCTTTGACCACTATTTCAAGAAAGGGAGAACTTTTCAACCGTTAGCATAAGAATCCTTCTTTGGATATGAAATATTTTCCTGGGGAGGCACCTGCAGGACCACTGTCAGTCCTGTGTTTGTTTGACTAGGGCCAGACATGAGAAGTGCGCCTTTGTGTGAGAGGTGAAAAATGCAGATCCTGTTTCAGTCTTTAGACTGAAACAGGATCTGCACTTTTCACCGTTCTTTTCAGAATCATTTGATTCATCAGCTAGGAATGGCGATTCATTCTCCAGACCAATCAAAGGCTAGGCCAAAGTAACTCGATCTTTCCAAGAGTTGTGTGGCACAACTTTTGAAACAACCGCTAGGTGTAGAACTATTTGGGGTTTTTCCGTAGCACATTTCCCCGTAATTGTCATAAGGTTGGTCTCTGCATCCTTAAGCATACGAGAGTTTTCACAGACGAAAGCAGGCTGAGGCCCAGTAAACTTGGCATTTCCAATAGTTGGTCCTAAGGCTACAACGAAAGTGTTCTTTTAAGTATTGTTCCACTGTGGTTTCACCATTGTTTTCACAACCTGAGCAGGGTTCTCGCATTTGCATAAGAATCCTCCCTAGTAGTTGAGACTTCTGGGTGGGGTGTAAGTGCAGAGTTTCTGTCAGCCCTGCCTTTGATTTGTTTACCTCCAGAGTTGGTAAGTGCACGTTTGCGAGAGATGAGAAAAGTGTGGATCGTGCTTCAGTTTTCATCCTGACAGTTTTGAAATCACCAGTATGTTGGTAATTATTTGCCATTACCATAGCGTTTTGAAACGTAATATTCATGAGGTCAGTCTACGAATCCTGAAGCCTATGATGCTTTCTGCAGAGAAACCTCTGCTGAGGCCCAGGTAACTTGTTATTTCCCATAGCTGGCAACGGAGCCTTGGAAGATAGGATTGTTTTCAGTATTATTTCACCATCCTTTCAACTTTTCAAGAACGGGAAACCTTTTCGACCGTTAGCGTAAGAATCCTTCTTTGGAGATGAGATATTTTTCTGGGGTGGCAAGTGCAGGGCCTCTGTCAGTCCTGGGTTTGTTGGACTAGCCCCAGACATGAGAAGTGCGCCTTTGTTTGACAGGGGAATAGTGCGGATGCTGTTTCAGTCTAAAGACTGAAACAGGATCCGCACTTTTCACCGTTCCTTTCAGAATCATTTGATTCATCAGCTAGGAATGGCGATTCCTTACCCAGACCAAGCGAAGGCTAGGCCAAAGTAACTCGATCTTTCCAAGAGGTGTGTGGCACAACTTTTGAAACAACCACTAGGTGGAGACCTATTTGGTATTTTTCCGTAGCACTTTTCACCGTAATTGTCATAAGGTTGATCTCTGCATCCTTAAGCATACGAGACTTTTCACAGAGGAAAGCAGGTTGTGGCCCAGTAAACTTGGCATTTCCAATAGTTGGTCCTAAGGCTACAACGAAAGTGTTCTTTTAAGTATTGTTCCACTGTGGTTTCACCATTGTTTTCACAACCTGAGCAGGGTTCTCGCATTTGCATAAGAATCCTCCCTAGTAGTTGAGACTTCTGGGTGGGGTGTAAGTGCAGGGTTTCTGTCAGCCCTGCCTTTGATTTGTTTACCTCCAGAGTTGGTAAGTGCACGTTTGCGAGAGATGAGAAAAGTGTGGATCGTGCTTCAGATTTCATCCTGACAGTTTTGAAATCACCAGTATGTTGGTAATTATTTGCCATTACCATAGCGTTTTGAAACGTAATATTCATGAGGTCAGTCTACGAATTCTGAAGCCTATGATGCTTTCTGCAGAGAAACCTCTGCTGAGGCCCAGGTAACTTGTTATTTCCCATAGCTGGCAACGGAGCCTTGGAAGATAGGATTGTTTTCAGTATTATTTCACCATCCTTTCACCACTTTTCAAGAACGGGAAACCTTTTCGACAGTTAGCGTAAGAATCCTTCTTTGGAGATGAGATATTTTTCTGGGGTGGCAAGTGCAGTGCCTCTGTCAGTCCTGGGTTTGTTGGACTAGCCCCAGACATGAGAAGTGCGCCTTTGTTTGACAGGTGAATAGTGCGGATCCTGTTTCAGTCTAAAGACTGAAACAGGATCTGCACTTTTCACCGTTCCTTTCAGAATCATTTGATTCATCAGCTAGGAATGGCGATTCCTTACCCAGACCAAGCGAAGGCTAGGCCAAAGTAACTCGATCTTTCCAAGAGGTGTGTGGCACAACTTTTGAAACAACCACTAGGTGGAGAACTATTTGGTATTTTTCCGTAGCACTTTTCACCGTAATTGTCATAAGGTTGATCTCTGCATCCTTAAGCATACGAGAGTTTTCACAGACGAAAGCAGGTTGTGGCCCAGTAAACTTGGCATTTCCAATAGTTGGTCCTAAGGCTACAACGAAAGTGTTCTTTTAAGTATTGTTCCACTGTGGTTTCACCATTGTTTTCACAACCTGAGCAGGGTTCTCGCATTTGCATAAGAATCCTGCCTGGTAGTTGAGATTTCTGCGTGGGGTGTAAGTGGGGGGCTTCTGTCAGACCTGCGTTTGATTTGTTTACCTCCAGAGCTTGTAAGTGCATATCTGCGTCAGATGGGAAAAGTGTGGATCGTTCTTCAGATTTCATCCTGGGAGTTTTGAAATCACCAGTATGTTGGTAATTATTTGCCATTTCCATGGCATTTTGCACCGTAATGGTCACGAGGTCGGTCTCTGCATTCTGAAGCCTATGATGCTTCTTGCACAGAAACCTCTGCTGTGGTCGAGGTAACTTGCTATTTCCCATAGCTGGCACCGGAGCCTTGGAAGATAGGATTGTATTCAGTATTATTTCGCCATCCTTTCACCACTGTTTCAAGATCGGGAGCAATTTTCAAACGTTAGCGTAAGAATCCTTCTTTGGAGATGAGATATTTTTCTGGGGTGGCAAGTGCAGGGCCTCTGTCAGTCCTGGGTTTGTTGGACTAGTGCCAGACATGAGAAGTGCGCCTTTGTGGTACAGGTGAATAGTGCGGATCCTGTTTCAGTCTAAAGACTGAAACAGGATCCGCACTTTTCACCATTCCTTTCAGAATCATTTGATTCATCAGCTAGGAATGGCGATTCCTTCTCCAGAACAATAGGAGGCTAGGCCAAAGTAACTTGATCTTTCCAAGAGGTGTGTGACACAACTTTTGAAACAACCACTAGGTGGAGAACTATTTGGCATTTTTCCGTAGCACTTTTCACCACAATTGTCATAATGTTTGTCTCTGCATCCTTAAGCGTACGAGAGTTTTCACAGATGAAACAGGCAGAGGCCCAGTAAGCATTTCCAATAATTGGTCCTAAGGCTACAACAAAAAGGTTCTTTTAAGTATTATTCCACTGTGTTTTCACCATTATTTTCACAACCCGAGCAGGGTTCTCAAATTTGCATAAGAATTCTGACTGGTAGTAGAGATTTCTGGGTGGGGTGTAAGTGGGGGGCTTCTCTCAGCCCTGCGTTTATTTGTTTACCTACAGAGCTTGTAAGTGCATATTTGCGTGGGATGGGAAAAGTGTGGATCGTGCTTCAGTTTTCATCCTGACAGTTTTGAAATCACCAGTATGTTGGTAATTTTTTGCCATTACCATAGCGTTTTGCACCATAATATTCATGAGGTCGGTCTCTGCATCCTGAAGCCTATGATGCTTTCTGCAGAGAAACCTCTGCTGAGTCCCAGGTAACTTGCTATTTCCCATAGCTGGCACAGGAGCCTTGGAAGATAGGATTGTTTTCAGTATTATTTCACCATTTTTTCACCACTGTTTCAGGAACGGGAGCCCTTTTCAACCATTAGCGGAAGAATCCTTCTTTGGAGATGAGATATTTTTCTGGGGTGGCAAGTGCAGGGCCTCTGTCAGTCCTGGGTTTGTTGGACTAGCGGCAGACATGACAGGTGCGCCTTTGTGGTACAGGTGAATAGTGCGGATGCTGTTTCAGTCCAAAGACTGAAACAGGATCGGCACTTTTCACCGTTCCTTTCAGAATCATTTGATTCATCAGCTAGGAATGGCGATTGCTTCTGGAGACCAATCGAAGGCTAGGCCAAAGTAACTCGATCTTTCCAAGAGGTGCGTGGCCCAACTTTTGAAAGAACCGCTAAGTGGAGAACTATTTGTTATTTTTGCGAAGCACTTTTCACAGTAATTGTCATAAGGTTGGTCTCTGCATCCTTAAGCATACAAGAGTCTTCACAGACGAAACAGGCTGAGGCCCAGTAATCTTGGCATTTCCAATAGTTGGTCCTAGAGACTACCAAGAAAGTGTTTTTTTAAGTATTATTCCATTGTGGTTTCAGCATTATTTTCAGAACCCGAGCAGGGTTCTCGCATTAGCATAAGAATCCTGCCTGGTAGTTGAGATTTCATGGTGGGGTGTAAGTGCAGGGCTTCTGTCGGCCCTGCCTTTGATTTGTTTACCTCCAGAGTTGGTAAGTGCATATTTGCGTGAGATGGGAAAAGTGTGGATCGTGCTTCAGATTTCATCGTGACACTTTGAAATTACCAGTGTGTTGGTAATTATTTGCCATTTCCATGGCGTTTGGCACCGTAATAGTCATGAGCTCCGTCTCTGCATCCTGAAGCCTATGATGCTTTTTGCAGAGAAACCTCTGCTGAGGCCCAGGTAACTTGCTATTTCCCATAGCTGGCACAGGAGCCTTGGAAGATAGGATTGTTTTCAGTATTATTTCACCATCCTTTCACCACTGTTTCAAGAACGAGAGCCCTTTTCAACCGTTAGCGGAAGAATCTTTCTTTGGAGATGAGATATTTTTCTGGGGTGGCAAGTGCAGGGCCTCTGTCAGTCCTGGGTTTGTTGGACTAGCGCCAGACATGAGAAGTACGCCTTTGTGGAACAGGTGAATAGTGCGGATCCTGTTTCCGTCTAATGAATGATACAACATCTGCACTTTTCACCGTTCCTTTCAGAATCATTTGAATCATCAGCTAGGAATGGCGATTGCTTCTCCAGACCAATCGAAGTCTGGGCCAACGTAACTCGATCTTTCCAAGAGGTGTGTGGCCCAACTTTTGAAAGAACCGCTAAGTGGAGAACTATTTGGTATTGTTCCGAAGCACTTTTCACCGTAATTGTCATAGTGTTGGTCTCTGCATCCTTAAGCATACCAGAGTCTTCACAGAAGAAACAGGCTGAGGCCCAGTAATCTTGGCATTTCCAATAGTTGGTCCTAGAGACTACCAAGAAACTGTTTTTTTAAGTATTATTCCGTTGTGGTTTCAGCATTATTTTCAGAACCCCAGCAGGGTTCTCCCATTAGCATAAGAGTCCTGACTGGCAGTTGAGATTTCTGGGTGGGGTGTAAGTGCAGGGCTTCTTTCAGCCCTGCCTTTGATTTGTTTACCTCCAGAGTTGGAAAGTGCATATTTGCGTGAGATGGGAAAAGTGTGGATCGTGCTTCAGATTTCATCCTGACACTTTGAAATGAACAGTGTGTTGGTAATTATTTGCCATTTCCATGGCGTTTGGCAACGTAATAGTCATGAGGTCGGTCTCTGCATCCTGAAGCCTATGATGCTTTTTGCAGGGAAACCTCTGCTGAGGCCCAGGTAACTTGCTATTTCCCATAGCTGGCACAGGAGCCTTGGAAGATAGGATTGTTTGCAGTATTATTTCACCATTTTTTCACCACTGTTTCCAGAACTGGAGCCGTTTTAAACCTTTAGCGGAAGAATGCTTCTTTGGAGATGAGATATTATTCTGGGGTGGCAAGTGCAGGGCCTCTGTCAGTCCTGGGTTTGTTGGACTAGCGCCAGACATGAGAAGTGCGCCTTTGTGGGACAGGTGAATAGTGCGGATCCTGTTTCAGTCTAAAGACTGAAACAACATCTGCACTTTTCACCGTTCCTTTCAGAATCATTTGATTCATCAGCTAGGAATGGCGATTGCTTCTCCAGACCAATGGAAGGCTAGGCCAAAGTAACTCGATCTTTCCAAGAGGTGTGTGGCCCAACTTTTGAAAGAGCCGCTAATTGGAGATCTATTTGGTATTTTTGCGAAGCACTTTTCACCATAATTGTCATAAGGTTGGTCTCTGCATCCTTAAGCATACCAGAGTCTTCACAGACGAAACAGGCTGAGGACCAGTAATCTTGGCATTTCCAATAGTTCGGCCTAGAGACTACCAAGAGAGTATTCTTTTAAGTATTATTCCGTGGTGGTTTCAGCATTATTTTCAGAACCCGAGCAGGGTTCTCGCATTAGCGTAAGAATCCTGCCTGGCAGTTGAGATTTCTGGGTGGGGTGTAAGTGCGGGGCTTCTGTCAGCCCTGCCTTTGATTTGTTTACCTCCAGAGTTGGAAAGTGCATATTTGCGTGAGATGGGAAAAGTGTGGATCGTGCTTCAGATTTCATCCTGACACTTTGAAATGACCAGTGTGTTGGTAATTATTTGCCATTTCCATGGCGTTTGGCACCGTAATAGTCATGAGGTCGGTCTCTGCATCCTGAAGCCTATGATGCTTTTTGCAGGGAAACCTCTGCTGAGGCCCAGGTAACTTGCTATTTCCCATAGCCGGCACAGGAGCCTTGGAAGATAGGATTGTTTTCAGTATTATTTCACCATTTTTTCACCACTGTTTCAAGAACGGGAGCCCTTTTCAACCGTTTTCGGAAAATCCTTCTTTGGAGATGAGATATTTTTCTGGGGTGGCAAGTGCAGGGCCTCTGTCAGTCCTGGGTTTGTTCGACTAGCGCCAGACAGGAGAAGTGCGCCTTTGTGGGACAGGTGAATAGTTCGGATCCTTTTTCAGTCTAAAGAGTGAAACAGGATCCTCATTTTTCACCGTTCCTTTCAGAATCATTTGATTCATCAGCTAGGAATGGCGATTGCTTCTCCAGACCAATCGAAGGCTAGGCCAAAGTAACTCGATGTTTCCAATGGGTGTGTGGCCCAACTTTTGAAAGAACCGCTAAGTGGAGAAGTGTTTGGCATTTTTCCGAAGCACTTTTCACCGTAATTGTCATAAGGTTGGTGTCTGCATCCTTAAGCATACCAGAATCTTCACAGACGAAATAGGCTGAGGCCCAGTAATCTTGGCATTTCCAACAGTTGGTCCTAGAGACTACCAAGAATGTGTTCTTTTAAGTATTATTCCCTTGTGGTTTCAGCATTATTTTCAGAACCCGAGCAGGGTTCTCGCATTAGCATAAGAATCCTGCCTGGTAGTTGTGATTTCTGGGTGGGGTGTAAGTGCGGGGCTTCTGTCAGCCTTGCCTTTGATTTGTTTACCTCCAGAGTTGGTAAGTGCATAATTGCGTGAGATGGGAAAAGTGTGGATCGTCCTTCAGATTTCATCCTTACCCTTTGAAATGACCAGTGTGTTGGTAATTATTTGCATTTCCATGGCGTTTGGCACCGTAATAGTCATGAGGTCGGTCTCTGCATCCTGAAGGCTATGATGCTTTTTGCAGAGAAACCTCTGCTGAGGCCCAGGTAACTTGCTATTTCCCATAGCTGGCACAGGAGCCTTGGAAGATAGGATTGTTTTCTGTATTATTTCACCATTTTTTCACCACTGTTTGAAGAACGGGAGCGATTTTCAACCGTTGGCGGAAGAATCCTTCTTTGGAGATGAGATATTTTTCTGGGGTGGCAGGTGCAGGGCCTCTGTCAGTCCTGGGTTTGTTGGACTAGCGCCAGACATGAGAAGTGCGCCTTTGTGGGACAGGTGAATAGTGCGGATCCTGTTTCAGTCTAAAGACTGAAACAACATCCGCACTTTTCACCGTTCCTTTCAGAATCATTTGATTCATCAGCTAGGAATGGCGATTGCTTCTCCAGACCAATCGAAGGCTAGGCCAAAGTAACTCGATCTTTCCAAGAGGTGTTTGGCCCAACTTTTGGAAGAAAAGCTAAGTGGAGAACTATTTGGTATTTTTCCGAAGCACTTTTCAGCGTAATTGTCCTAAGGTTGGTCTCTGCATCCTTAAGCATACCAGCGTTTTCACAGACGAAACAGGCTGAGGCCCATTAATCTTGGCATTTCCAATAGTTGGTCCTAGAGACTACCAAGAATGTGTTTTTTTAAGTATTATTCCATTGTGGTTTCAGCATTATTTTCAGAACCCGAGCAGGGTTCTCGCATTAGCATAAGAATCCTGCCTGGTAGTTGAGATTTCTGGGTGCGGTGTAAGTGCGGAACTTCTGTCAGCCCTGCCTTTGATTTGTTTACCTCCAGAGTTGGAAAGTGCATATTGCGTGAGATGGGAAAAGTGTGGATCGTGCTTCAGATTTCATCCTGACACTTTGAAATGACCAGTGTGTTGGTAATTATTTGCCATTTCCATGGCGTTTGGCCCCGTAATAGTGATGAGGTCGGTCTCTGCATCCTGAAGCCTATGATGCTTTTTGCAGAGAAACCTCTGCTGAGGCCCAGGTAACTTGCTATTTCCCATAGCCGGCACAGGAGCCTTGGAAGATAGGATTGTTTTCAGTATTATTTCACCATTTTTTCACCACTGTTTCAAGAACGGGAGCCCTTTTCATCCGTTAGCGGAAGAATCCTTCTTTGGAGATGAGATATTTTTCTGGGGTGGCAAGTGCAGGGCCTCTGTCAGTCCTGGGTTTGTTGGACTAGCGCAGACATGAGAAGTGCGCCTTTGTGGGACAGGTGAATAGTGCGGATCCCGTTTCAGTCTAAAGACAGAAACAGGATCCGCACTTTTCACCGTTCCTTTCAGAATCATTTGATTCATCTGCTATGAATGGCGATTGCCTCTCCAGACCAATCGAAGGCTAGGCCAAAGTAACTCGATCTTTCCAAGAGGTGTGTGGCCCTACCTTTGAAAGAGCCGCTAATTGGAGATCTTTTTGGTATTTTTGCGAAGCACTTTTCACCATAATTGTCATAAGGTTGGTCTCTGCATCCTTAAGCATACCAGAGTCTTCACAGACGAAACAGGCTGAGGCCCAGTAATCTTGGCATTTCCAATAGTTCGGCCTAGAGACTACCAAGAGAGTGTTCTTTTAAGTATTATTCCGTTGTGGTTTCAGCATTATTTTCAGAACCCTAGCAGGGTTCTCGCATTAGCATAAGAATCCTCCCTGGCAGTTGAGATTTCTGGGTGGGGTGTAAGTGCGGGGCTTCTGTCAGCCCTGCCTTTGATTTGCTTACCTCCAGAGTCGGAAAGTGCATATTTGCGTGAGATGGGTAAAGTGTGCATCGTGCTTCAGATTTCATACTGACACTTTGAAATGACCAGTGTGTTGGTAATTATTTGCCATTTCCATGGCGTTTGGCACCGTAATAGTCATGAGGTCGGTCTCTGCATCCTGAAGCCTATGATGCTTTTTGCAGGGAAACCTCTGCTGAGGCCCAGGTAACTTGCTATTTCCCATAGCTGGCACAGGAGACTTGGAAGATAGGATTGTTTGCAGTATTATTTCACCATTTTTTCGCCACTGTTTCAAGAACGGGAGCCCTTTTCAACCGTTAGCGGAAGAATCCTTCTTTGGAGATGAGATATTTTTCTGGGGTGGCAAGTGCAGGGCCTCTGTCAGTCCTGGGTTTGTTGGACTAGCGCCAGACATGAGGATTGCGCCTTTGTCGGACAGGTGAATACTGCGGATCCTGTTTCAGTCTAAAGACTGAAACAGGATCCGCACTTTTCACCGTTCCTTTCAGAATCATTTGATTCATCAGCTAGGAATGGCGATTGCTTCTCCAGACCAGTCGAAGGCTAGGCCACAGTAACTCGATCTTTCCAATGGGTGTGTGGCCCAACTTTTGAAAGAACCGCTAAGTGGAGAACTATTTGGTATTTTTCCGAAGCTCTTTTCACCGTAATTGTCATAAGGTTGGTCTCTGCATCCTTAAGCATACGAGAGTTTTCACAGACCAAACAGGCTGAGGCCCAGTAATCTTGGCATTTCCAATAGTTGGTCCTAGAGACTACCAAGAAAGTGTTCTTTTAAGTATTATTCTGTTGTGGTTTCAGCATTATTTTCAGAACCCGAGCAGGGTTCTCGCGTTAGCATAAGAATCCTGCCTGGTAGTTGAGATTTCATGGTGGGGTGTAATTGCGGGGCTTCTGTCAGCCTTGGCTTTGATTTGTTTACCTCCAGAGTTGGAAAGTGCATAGTTGCGTGAGATGGGAAAAGTGTGGATCGTGCTTCAAATTTCATCCTGACACTTTGAAATGACCAGTGTGTTGGTAATTATTTGCCATTTCCATGGCGTTTGGAACCGTAATAGTCATGAGGTCGGTCTCTGCATCCTGAAGCCTATGGTGCTTTTTGCAGAGAAACCTCTGCTGAGGCCCAGGTAACTTGCTATTTCCCACAGCTGGCACAGGAGCCTTGGAAGATAGGATTGTTTTCAGTATTATTTCACCATTTTTTCACCACTGTTTCAAGAACAGGAGCCCTTTTCAACCGTTAGCGGAAGAATCCTTCTTTGGAGATGAGATATTTTTCTGGGGTGGCAAGTGCAGGGCCTCTGTCAGTCCTGGGTTTGTTGGACTAGCGCCAGACATGAGAAGTGCGCCTTTGTGGGACAGGTGAATAGTGCGGATCCTGTTTCAGTCTAAAGACTGAAACAGGATCCGCACTTTTCACCGTTCCTTTCAGAATCATTTGATTCATCAGCTAGGAATGGCGATTGGTTCTCCAGACCAATCGATGGCTAGGCCAAAGTAACTCGATCTTTCCAAGAGGTGTGTGGCCCAACTTTTGAAAGAACCGCTAAGTGGAGAACTATTTGTTATTTTTCCGAAGCACTTTTCACCGTAATTGTCCTAAGGTTGTTCTCTGCATCCTTAAGCATACCAGAGTTTTCACAGACGAAACAGGCTGAGGCCCAGTAATCTTGGCATTTCCAACAGTTGGTCTTAGAGACTACCAAGAAAGTGTTCTTTTAAGTATTATTCCTTTGTGGTTTCAGCATTATTTTCAGTACCCGAGCAGGGTTCTCGCATTAGCATAAGAATCCTGCCTGGTAGTTGAGATTTCATGGTGGGGTGTAAGTGCGGGGCTTCTGTCAGCCCTGCCTTTGATTTGTTTACCTCCACAGTTGGAAAGTGCATAGTTGCGTGAGATGGGAAAAGTGTCGATCGTGCTTCAGATTTCATCCTGACACTTTGAAATGACCAGTGTGTTGGTAATTATTTGCCATTTCCATGGCGTTTGGCCCCGTAATAGTCATGAGGTCGGTCTCTGCATCCTGAAGCCCATGATGCTTTTTGCAGAGAAACCTCTGCTGAGGCCCAGGTAACTTGCTATTTCCCATACCTGGCACAGGAGCCTTGGAAGATAGGATTGTTTTCAATATTATTTCACCATTTTCTCACCACTGTTTCAGAACGGGAGCACTTTTCAACCGTTAGCGGAAGAATCCTTCTTTGGAGATGAGATATTTTTCTGGGGTGGCAAGTGCAGGGCCTCTGTCAGTCCTGGGTTTGTTGGACTAGCGCCAGACATGAGAAGTGCGCCTTTGTGGGACAGGTGCATAGTGCGGATCCTGTTTCAGTCTAAAGACTGAAACAGGATCCGCACTTTTCACCGTTCCTTTCAGAATCATTTGATTCATCAGCTAGGAATGGCGATTGCTTCACCAGACCAATCGAAGGCTAGGCCAAAGTAACTCGATCTTTCCAAGAGGTGTGTGGCCCAACTTTTGAAAGAACCACTAAGTGGAGAACTATTTGTTATTTTTCCGAAGCACTTTTCACCGTAATTGTCATAAGGTTGGTCTCTGCATCATTAAGCATACCAGTGTCTTCACAGACGAAACAGGCTGAGGCCCAGTAGTCTTGGCATTTCCAATAGTTGGTCTTAGAGACTACCAAGAAAGTGTTCCTTTAAGTATTATTCCTTTGTGGTTTCAGCATTATTTTCAGTACCTGAGCAGGGTTCTCGCATTAGCATAAGAATCCTGCCTGGTAGTTGAGGTTTCTGGGTGGGGTATAAGTTGGGGGATTCTGTCAGCCCTGCCTTTGATTTGTTTACCTCCAGAGTTGGAAAGTGCGTAATTGCGTGAGATGGGAAAAGTGTGGATCGTGCTTCCGATTTCATACTGACATTTGAAATGATCAGTGTGTTGGTAATTATTTGCCATTTCCATGGCGTTTGGCACCGTAATAGTCATGAGGTCGGTCTCTGCATCCTGAAGCCTATGAAGCTTTTTGCAGAGAAACCTCTGCTGAGGCCCAGGTAACTTGCTATTTCCCATAGCTGGCACAGGAGCCTTGGAAGATAGGATTGTTTTCAGTATTATTTCATCATTTTTTCACCACTGTTTCAAGAAAGGGAGCCCTTTTCAACCGTTAGCGGAAGATCCTTCTTTGGAGATGAGATATTTTTCTGGGGTGGCAAGTGCAGGGCCTCTGTCAGTCCTGGGTTTGTTGGACTAGCGCCAGACATGAGAAGTGCGCCTTTGTGGGACAGGTGAATAGTGCGGATCCTGTTTCAGTCTAAAGACTGAAACAGGATCCGCACTTTTCACCGTTCCTTTCAGAATCATTTGATTCATCAGCTAGGAATGGCGATTGCTTCTCCAGACCAATCGGTGGCTAGGCCAAAGTAACTCGATCTTTCCAAGAGGTGTGTGGCCCAACTTTTGAAAGAACCGCTAAGTGGAGAACTATTTGTTATTTTTCCGAAGCACTTTTCACCGTAATTCTCATAAGGTTGGTCTCTGCATCCTTAAGCATACGAGAGTTTTCACAGACCAAACAGGCTGAGGCCCAGTAATCTTGGCATTTCCAATAGTTGGTCCTAGAGACTACCAAGAAAGTGTTCTTTTAAGTATTATTCTGTTGTGGTTTCAGCATTATTTTCAGAACCCGAGCAGGGTTCTCGCGTTAGCATAAGAATCCTGCCTGGTAGTTGAGATTTCTGGGTGGGGTATAATTGCAAGGCTTCTGTCAGCATTCCCTTTGATTTGTTTACCTCCAGAGTTGGAAAGTGCATAGTTGCGTGAGATGGGAAAAGTGTGGATCGTGCATCAGATTTCATCCTGACACTTTGAAATGACCAGTGTGTTGGTAATTATTTGCCATTTCCATGGCGTTTGGCACCGTAATAGTCATGAGGTCGGTCTCTGCATCCTGAAGCCTATGGTGCTTTTTGCAGAGAAACCTCTGCTGAGGCCCAGGTAACTTGCTATTTCCCACAGCTGGCACAGGAGCCTTGGAAGATAGGATTGTTTTCAGTATTATTTCACCATTTTTTCACCACTGTTTCAGAACGGGAGCACTTTTCAACCGGTAGCGGAAGAATCCTTCTTTGGAGATGAGATATTTTTCTGGGGTGGCAAGTGCAGGGCCTCTGTCAGTCCTGGGTTTGTTGGACTAGCGCCAGACATGAGAAGTGCGCCTTTGTGGGACAGGTGAATAGTGCGGATCCTGTTTCAGTCTAAAGACTGAAACAGGATCCGCACTTTTCACCGTTCCTTTCAGAATCATTTGATTCATCAGCTAGGAATGGCGATTGCTTCACCAGACCAATCGAAGGCTAGGCCAAAGTACCTCGAACTTTCCAAGAGGTGTGTGGCCCAACTTTTGAAAGAACCGCTAAGTGGAGAACTATTTGTTATTTTTCCGAAGCACTTTCACCGTAATTGTCATAATGTTGGTCTCTGCATCCTTAAGCATACGAGAGTTTTCACAGACGAAACAGGCTGAGGCCAAGTAATCTTGGCATTTCCAATAGTTTGTCCTAGAGACTACCAAGAAAGTGTTCTTTTAAGTATTATTCCGTTGTGGTTTCAGCATTATTTTCAGAACCCGAGCAGGGTTCTCGCATTAGCATAAGAATCCTGCCTGGTTGTTGAGATTTCTGGGTGGGGAATAAGTTGGGGGATTCTGTCAGCCCTGCCTTTGATTTGTTTACCTCCAGAGTTGGAAAGTGCATAATTGCCTGAGAGGGGAAAAGTGTGGATCGTGCTTCAGATTTCATACTGACATTTGAAATGGTCAGTGTGTTGGTAATTATTTGCCATTTCCATGGCGTTTGGCACCGTAATAGTCATGAGGTCGGTCTCTGCATCCTGAAGCCTATGATGCTTTTTGCAGAGAAACCTCTGCTGAGGCCCAGGTAACTTGCTATTTCCCATAGCTGGCACAGGAGCCTTGGAAGATAGGATTGATTTCAGTATTATTTCATCATTTTTTCACCACTGTTTCAAGAAAGGGAGCCCTTTTCAACCGTTAGCGGAAGATCCTTCTTTGGAGATGAGATATTTTTCTGGGGTGGCAAGTGCAGGGCCTCTGTCAGTCCTGGGTTTGTTGGACTAGCGCCAGACATGAGAAGTGTGCCTTTGTGGGACAGGTGAATAGGGCGGATCCTGTTTCAGTCTAAAGACTGAAACAGGATCCGCACTTTTCACCGTTCCTTTCAGAATCATTTGATTCATCAGCTAGGAATGGCGATTGCTTCTCCAGACCAATCGAAGGCTAGGCCAAAGTAAGTCAATCTTTCCAAGAGGTGTGTGGCCCAACTTTTGAAATAACTGCTAAGTGGAGAACTATTT
Source organism: Lemur catta (assembly GCF_020740605.2). Taxonomy (NCBI): domain Eukaryota; kingdom Metazoa; phylum Chordata; class Mammalia; order Primates; family Lemuridae; genus Lemur; species Lemur catta. The sequence continues at coordinate 10,825,556 of NC_059130.1, read as the reverse complement.
GGTATTTTTCCTAAGCACTTTTCACCGTAATTGTCATAAGGTTGGTCTCTGCATCCTTAGGCATACGAGAGTTTTCACAGACGAAACAGGCTGAGGCCCAGTAATCTTGGCATTTCCAATAGTTTGTCCTAGAGACTACCAAGAAAGTGTTCCTTTAAGTATTATTCCGTTGTGGTTTCAGCATTATTTTCAGAACCCGAGCAGGGTTCTCGCATCAGCATAAGAATCCTGCCTGGTAGTTGAGATTTCTGGGTGGGGTATAAGTTGGGGGATTCTGTCAGCCCTGCCTTTGATTTGTTTACCTCCGGAGTTGGAATGTGCATAATTGCGTGAGATGGGAAAAGTATGGATCGTGCTTCAGATTTCATACTGACATTTGAAATGACCAGTGTGTTGGTAATTATTTGCCATTTCCATGGCGTTTGGCACCGTAATAGTCATGAGGTCGGTCTCTGCATCCTGAAGCCTATGATGCTTTTTGCAGAGAAACCTCTGCTGAGGCCCAGGTAACTTGCTATTTCCCATAGCTGGCACAGGAGCCTTGGAAGATAGGATTGTTTTCAGTATTATGTCACCATTTTTTCACCACTGTTTCAAGAACGGGAGCCCTTTTCAACCGTTAGCGGAAGAATCCTTCTTTGGAGATGAGATATTTTTCTGGGGTGGCAAGTGCAGGGCCTCTCTCAGTCCTGGGTTTGTTGGACTAGCGCCAGACATGAGAAGTGCGCCTTTGTGGGACAGGTGAATAGTGCGGATCCTGTTTCAGTCTAAAGACTGAAACAGGATCCGCACTTTTCACTGTTCCTTTCAGAATCATTTGATTCATCAGCTAGGAATGGCGATTGCTTCACCAGTCCAATCGAAGGCTAGGGCAAAGTAACTCGATCTTTCCAAGAGGTGTGTGGCCCAACTTTTGAAAGAACCGCTAAGTGGAGAACTATTTGGTATTTTTCCGAAGCACTTTTCACCGTAATTGTCATAAGGTTGGTCTCTGCATCCTTAAGCATACGAGAGTTTTCACAGACCAAACAGGCTGAGGCCCAGTAATCTTGGCATTTCCAATAGTGGTCCTAGAGACTACCAAGAAAGTGTTCTTTTAAGTATTATTCTGTTGTGGTTTCAGCATTATTTTCAGAACCCGAGCAGGGTTCTCGCCTTAGCATAAGAATCCTGCCTGGTAGTTGAGATTTCTGGGTGGGGTGTAATTGCTAGGCTTTTGTCAGCCTTGCCTTTGATTTGTTTACCTCCAGAGTTGGAAAGTGCATAGTTGCGTGAGATGGGAAAAGTGTGGATCGTGCTTCAGATTTCATCCTGACACTTTGAAATGACCAGTGTGTTGGTAATTATTTGCCATTTCCATGGCGTTTGGCACCGTAATAGTCATGAGGTCCGTCTCTGCATCCTGAAGCCTATGGTGCTTTTTGCAGAGAAACCTCTGCTGAGGCCCAGGTAACTTGCTATTTCCCACAGCTGGCACAGGAGCCTTGGAAGATAGGATTGTTTTCAGTATTATTTCACCATTTTTTCACCACTGTTTCAAGAACGGGAGCCCTTTTCAACCGTTAGCGGAAGAATCCTTCTTTGGAGATGAGATATTTTTCTGGGGTGGCAAGTACAGGGCCTCTGTCAGTCCTGGGTTTGTTGGACTAGCGCCAGACATGAGAAGTGCGCCTTTGTGGGACAGGTGAATAGTGCGGATCCTGTTTCAGTCTAAAGACTGAAACAGGATCCGCACTTTTCACCGTTCCTTTCAGAATCATTTGATTCATCAGCTAGGAATGGCGATTGCTTCTCCAGACAAATAGATGGCTAGGCCAAAGTAACTCGATCTTTCCAAGAGGTGTGTGGCCCAACTTTTGAAAGAACCGCTAAGTGGAGAACTATTAGGTATTTTTCCTAAGCACTTTTCACCGTAATTGTCCTAAGGTTGGTCTCTGCATCCTTAAGCATACCAGAGTTTTCACAGACGAAACAGGCTGAGGCCCAGTAATCTTGGCATTTCCAACAGTTGGTCCTAGAGGCTACCAAGAAAGTGTTCTTTTAAGTATTATTCTGTTGTGGTTTCAGCATTGTTTTCAGAACCCAAGCAGGGTTCTCGCATTAGCATAAGAATCCTGCCTGGTAGTTGAGATTTCATGGTGGGGTGTAATGCGGGGCTTCTGTCAGCCCTGCCTTTGATTTGTTTACCTCCAGAGTTGGAAAGTGCATATTTGCGTGAAATGGGAAAAGTGTGGATCGTGCTTCAGATTTCATCCTGACACTTTGAAATTACCAGTGTGTTGGTAATTATTTGCCATTTCCATGGCGTTTGGCACCGTAATACTCATGAGGTCGGTCTCTGCATCCTGAAGCCTATGATGCTTTTTGCAGAGAAACCCCTGCTGAGGCCCAGGTAACTTGCTGTTTCCCATAGCTGGCACAGGAGCCTTGGAAGATAGGATTGTTTTCAGTATTATTTCACCATTTTTTCACCACTGTTTCAAGAACGGGAGCCCTTTTCAACCGTTAGCGGAAGAATCCTTCTTTGGAGATGAGATATTTTTCTGGGGTGGCAAGTGCAGGGCCTCTGTCAGTCCTGGGTTTGTTGGACTAGCGCCAGACATGAGAAGTGCGCCTTTGTGGGACAGGTGAATAGTGCGGATCCTGTTTCAGTCTAAAGACTGAAACAGGATCCGCACTTTTCACCGTTCCTTTCAGAATCATTTGATTCATCAGCTAGGAATGGCGATTGCTTCACCAGACCAATCGAAGGCTAGGCCCAAGTACCTCGATCTATTCCAAGAAGTGTGTGGCCCAACTTTTGAAAGAACTGCTAAATGGAGAACTATTTGTTATTTTTCCGAAGCACTTTCCCCGTAATTGTCCTAAGGTTGGTCTCTGCATCCTTAAGCATACCAGTGTCTTCACAGACCAAACAGGCTGAGGCCCATTAATCTTGGCATTTCCAATAGTTGGTCCTAGACACTACCTAGAAAGTGTTCTTTTAAGTATTATTCTGTTGTGGTTTCAGCATTATTTTCAGAACCCGAGCAGGGTTCTCGCATTAGCATAAGAATCCTGCCTGGTAGTTGAGATTTCTGGGTGGGGTGTAAGTTCGGGGCTTCTGTCAGCCCTGCCTTTGCTTTGTTTACCTCCAGAGTTGGAAAGTGCATAGTTGCGTGAGATGGGAAAAGTGTGGATCGTGCTTCAGATTTCAACCTGACGCTTTGAAATGACCAGTGTGTTGGTAATTATTTGCCATTTCCATGGCGTTTGGCCCCGTAATAGTCATGAAGTCGGTCTCTGCATCCTGAAGCCTATGATGCTTTTTGCAGAGAAACCTCTGCTGAGGCCCAGGTAACTTGCTATTTCCCATAGCTGGCACAGGAGCCTTGGAAGATAGGATTGTTTTCAGTATTATTTCACCATTTTTTCACCACTGTTTCAAGAACCGGAGCCCTTTTCAACCGTTAGCGGAAGAATCCTTCTTTGGAGATGAGATATTTTTCTGGGGTGGCAAGTGCAGGGCCTCTGTCAGTCCTCGGTTTGTTGGACAAGCGCCAGACATGAGAAGAGCACCTTTGTGGGACTGGTGAATATTGCGGTTCCTGTTTCAGTCTATAGAGTGAAACAGGATCCGCACTTTTCACCGTTCCTTTCAGAATCATTTGATTCATCAGCTAGGAGTGGCGATTGCTTCTCCAGACCAATCGAAGGCTATTCCAAAGTAACTCGATCTTTCCAAGAGTTGTGTGGCCCAACTTTTGAAAGAACCGCTAAGTGGAGAACTATTTGTTATTTTTTCGAAGCACTTTTCACCGTAATTGTCATAAGGTTGGTCTCTGCATCCTTAAGCATACCAGTGTCTTCACAGACGAAACAGGCTGAGGCCCAGTAATCTTGGCATTTCCAATAGTTGGTCTTAGAGACTACCAAGAAATTGTTCTTTTAAGTATTATTCCATTGTGGTTTCAGCATTATTTTCAGTACCCTAGCAGGGTTCTCGCGTTAGCATAAGAATCCTGCCTGGTAGTTGAGATTTCATGGTGGGGTGTAAGTGCGGGGCTTCTGTCAGCCCTGCCTTTGATTTGTTTACCTCCAGAGTTGGAAAGTGCATATTTGCGTGAAATGGGAAAAGTGTGGATCGTGCTTCAGATTTCATCCTGACACTTTGAAATGACCAGTGTGTTGGTAATTATTTGCCATTTCCATGGAGTTTGGCCCTGTAATAGTCATGAGGTCGGTCTCTGCATCCTGAAGCCTATGATGCTTTTTGCAGAGAAACCTCTGCCGAGGCCCAGGTAACTTGCTGTTTCCCATAGCTGGCACAGGAGCCTTGGAAGATAGGATTGTTTTCAGTATTATTTCACAATTTTTTCACCACTGTTTCAAGAACGGGAGCCCTTTTGAACCGTTAGCGGAAGAATCCTTCTTTGGAGATGAGATATTTTTCTGGGGTGGCAAGTGCAGGGCCTCTGTCAGTCCTGGGTTTGTTGCACTAGCGCCAGACATGAGAAGTGCGCCTTTGTGGGACAGGTGAATAGTGCGGATCCTGTTTCAGTCTAAAGACTGAAACAGGATCCGCACTTTTCACCGTTCCTTTCAGAATCATTTGATTCATCAGCTTGGAATGGCGATTGCTTCACCAGACCAATCGAAGGCTAGGCCCAAGTACCTCGATCTATTCCAAGAGGTGTGTGGCCCAACTTTTGAAAGAACCGCTAAATGGAGAACTATTTGTTATTTTTCCGAAGCACTTTCCCCGTAATTGTCCTAAGGTTGGTCTCTGCATCCTTAAGCATACCAGTGTCTTCACAGATGAAACAGGCTGAGGCCCAGTAATCTTGGCATTTCCAATAGTTGGTCTTAGAGACTACCAAGAAATTGTTCTTTTAAGTATTATTCCATTGTGGTTTCAGCATTATTTTCAGTACCGGAGCAGGGTTCTCGCATTAGCATAAGAATCCTGCCTGGTAGTTGAGATTTCATGGTGGGGTGTAAGTGCGGGGCTTCTGTCAGCCCTGCCTTTGATTTGTTTACCTCCAGAGTTGGAAAGTGCATATTTGCGTGAAATGGGAAAAGTGTGGATCGTGCTTCAGATTTCATCCTGACACTTTGAAATGACCAGTGTGTTGGTAATTATTTGCCATTTCCATGGCGTTTGGCACCGTAATAGTCATGAGGTCGGTCTCTGAATCCTGAAGCCTATGATGCTTTTTGCAGAGAAACCTCTGCTGAGGCCCAGGTAACTTGCTGTTTCCCATAGCTGGCACAGGAGCCTTGGAAGATAGGATTGTTTTCAGTATTATTTCACCATTTTTTCACCACTGTTTCAAGAACGGGAGCCCTTTTCAACCGTTAGCGGAAGAATCCTTCTTTGGAGATGAGATATTTTTCTGGGGTGGCAAGTGCAGGGCCTCTGTCAGTCCTGGGTTTGTTGGACTAGCGCCAGACATGAGAAGTGCGCCTTTGTGGGACAGGTGAATAGTGCGGATCCTGTTTCAGTCTAAAGACTGAAACAGGATCCGCACTTTTCACCGTTCCTTTCAGAATCATTTGATTCATCAGCTAGGAATGGCGATTGCTTCACCAGACCAATCGAAGGCTAGGCCTAAGTAACTCGATCTATTCCAAGAGATGTGTGGCCCTACTTTTGAAAGAACCGCTAAGTGGAGTTCTATATGTTATTTTTCCGAAGCACTTTCCCCGTAATTGTCCTAAGGTTGGTCTCTGCATCCTTAAGCATACGAGAGTTTTCACAGACGAAACAGGCTGAGGCCCATTAATCGTGGCATTTCCAATAGTTGGTCCTAGAGACTACCAAGAAAGTGTTCTTTTAAGTATTATTCTGTTGTGGTTTCAGCAGTATTTTCAGAAACCGAGCAGGGTTCTCGCATTAGCATAAGAATCCTGCCTGGTAGTTGAGATTTCATGGTGGGGTGTAAGTGCCGGGCTTCTGTCAGCCCTGCCTTTGATTTGCTTACCTCCAGTGTTGGAAAGTGCATATTTGCGTGAGATGGGAAAAGTGTGGATTGTGCTTCAGATTTCATCCTGACACTTTGAAATGACCAGTGTGTTGGTAATTATTTGCCATTTCCATGGCGTTTGGCCCCGTAATAGTCATGAGGTCCGTCTCTGCATCCTGAAGCCTATGATGCTTTTTGCAGAGAAACCTCTGCTGAGGCCCAGGTAACTTGCTATTTCCCATAGCTGGCACAGGAGCCTTGGAAGATAGGATTGTTTTCAGTATTATTTCACCATTTTCTCACCACTGTTTCAAGAACGGGAGCACTTTTCAACCATTAGCGGAAGAATCCTTCTTTGGAGATGAGATATTTTTCTGGGGTGGCAAGTGCAGGGCCTCTGTCAGTCCTGGGTTTGTTGGACTAGCGTCAGACATGAGAAGTGCGCCTTTGTGGGACAGGTGAATAGTGCGGATCCTGTTTCAGTCTAAAGACTGAAACAGGATCCGCACTTTTCACCGTTCCTTTCAGAATCATTTGATTCATCAGCTAGGAATGGCGATTGCTTCTCCAGACCATTTAAGGCTAGGCCAAAGTACCTCGATCTTTCCAAGAGGTGTGTGGCCCAACTTTTGAAAGAACCGCTAAGTGGAGAACTATTTGGTATTTTTCCGAAGCACTTTTCACCGTAATTGTCATAAGGTTGGTCTCTGCATCCTTAAGCATACGAGAGTTTTCACAGACGAAACAGGCTGAGGCCCAGTAATCGTGGCATTTCCAATAGTTTGTCCTAGAGACTACCAAGAAAGTGTTCTTTTAAGTATTATTCCACTGTGGTTTCAGCATTATTTTCAGAACCCGAGCAGGGTTCTCGCATTAGCATAAGAATCCTGCCTGGTAGTTGAGATTTCTGATTGGGGTATAAGTTGGGGGATTCTGTCAGCCCTGCCTTTGATTTGTTTACCTTCAGAGGTGGAAAGTGCATAATTGCGTGAGATGGGAAAAGTGTGGATCGAGTTTCAGATTTCATACTGACATTTCAAATGATCAGTGTGTTGGTAATTATTTGCCATTTCCATGGCGTTTGGCACCGTAATAGTCATGAGGTCGGTCTCTGCATCTAGAAGCCTATGATGCTTTTTGCAGAGAAACCACTGCTGAGGCCCAGGTAACTTGCTATTTCCCATAGCTGGCACAGGAGCCTTGGAAGATAGGATTGTTTTCAGTATTATTTCACGATTTTTTCACCACTGTTTCAAGAACCGGAGCCCTTTTCAACCGTTAGCGGAAGAATCCTTCTTTGGAGATGAGATATTTTTCTGGGGTGGCAAGTGCAGGGCCTCTGTCAGTCCTGGGTTTGTTGGACAAGAGCCAGACATGAGAAGTGCGTCTTTGTGGGACAGGTGAATAGTGCGGATCCTGTTTCAGTCTATAGAGTGAAACAGGATCCGCACTTTTCACCGTTCCTTTCAGAATCATTTGATTCATCAGCTAGAAATGGCGATTGCTTCTCCAGACCAATCGAAGGCTAGGCCAAAGTAACTCGATCTTTCCAAGAGGTGTGTGGCACAATTTTTGAAAGAACCGCTAAGTGGAGAACTATTTGTTATTTTTCCGAAGCATTTTTCACCGTAATTGTCATAAGGTTGGTCTCTGCATCCTTAAGCATACGAGAGTTTTCACAGATGAAACAGGCTGAGGCCCAGTAATCTTGGCATTTCCAATAGTTGGTCCTAGAGACTACCAAGAAAGTGTTCTTTTAAGTATTATTCTGTTGTGGTTTCAGCATTATTTTCAGAACCCGAGCAGGGTTCTCGCATTAGCATAAGAATCCTGCCTGGTAGTTGAGATTTCATGGTGGGGTGTAAGTGCGGGGCTTCTGTCAGCCCTGCCTTTGATTTGTTTACCTCCAGAGTTGGAAAGTGCATATTTGCGTGAGATGGGAAAAGTGTGGATCGTGCTTCAGATTTCATCCTGACACTTTGAAATGATCAGTGTGTTGGTAATTATTTCCCATTTCCATGGGGTTTGGCACTGTAATAGTCATGAAGTCGGTCTCTGCATCCTGAAGCCTATGATGCTTTTTGCAGAAAAACCTCTGCTGAGGCCCAGGTAACTTGCTATATCCCATAGCTGGCACAGGAGCCTTGGAAGATAGGATTGTTTTCAGTATTATTTCACCATTTTTTCACCACTGTTTCAAGAACGGGAGCCCTTTTCAACCGTTAGCGGAAGAATCCTTTTTTGGAGATGAGATATTTTTCTGGGGTTGCAAGTGCAGCGCCTCTGTCAGTCCTGGGTTTGTTGGACTAGCGCAAGACATGAGAAGTGCGCCTTTGTGGGACTGGTGAATAGTGCGGATCCTGTTTCAGTCTAAAGACTGAAACAGAATCCGCAGTTTTCACCGTTCCTTTCAGAATCATTTGATTCATCAGCTAGGAATGGCGATTGCTTCTCCAGACCATTTAAGGCTAGGCCAAAGTACCTCGATCTTTCCAAGAGGTGTGTGGCCCAACTTTTGAAAGAACCGCTAAGTGGAGAACTATTTGGTATTTTTCCGAAGCACTTTTCACCGTAATTGTCATAAGGTTGGTCTCTGCATCCTTAAGCATACCAGAGTTTTCACAGACGAAACAGGCTGAGGCCCAGTAATCTTGGCATTTCCAATAGTTTGTCCTAGAGACTACCAAGAAAGTGTTCTTTTAAGTATTATTCCATTGTGGTTTCAGCATTATTTTCAGAACCCGAGCAGGGTTCTCGCATTAGCATAAGAATCCTGCCTGGTAGTTGAGATTTCTGGGTGGGGTATAAGTTGGGGGATTCTGTCAGCCCTGCCTTTGATTTGTTTACCTCCAGAGGTGGAAAGTGCATAATTGCGTGAGATGGGAAAAGTGTGGATCGAGTTTCAGATTTCATACTGACATTTCAAATGATCAGTGTGTTGGTAATTATTTGCCATTTCCATGGCGTTTGGCACCGTAATAGTGATGAGGTCGGTCTCTGCATCCTGAAGCCTATGATGCTTTTTGCAGAGAAACCTCTGCTGAGGCCCAGGTAACTTGCTATTTCCCATAGCTGGCACAGGAGCCTTGGAAGATAGGATTGTTTTCAGTATTATTTCACCATTTTTTCACCACTGTTTCAAGAAAGGGAGCCCTTTTCAACCGTTAGCGGAAGATCCTTCTTTGGAGATGAGATATTTTTCTGGGGTGGCAAGTGCAGGGCCTCTGTCAGTCCTGGGTTTGTTGGACTAGCGCCAGACATGAGAAGTGTGCCTTTGTGGGACAGGTGAATAGGGCGGATCCTGTTTCAGTCTAAAGACTGAAACAGGATCCGCACTTTTCACCGTTCCTTTCAGAATCATTTGATTCATCAGCTAGGAATGGCGATTGCTTCTCCAGACCAATCGAAGGCTAGGCCAAAGTAAGTCAATCTTTCCAAGAGGTGTGTGGCCCAACTTTTGAATAACTGCTAAGTGGAGAACTATTTGGTATTTTTCCTAAGCACTTTTCACCGTAATTGTCATAAGGTTGGTCTCTGCATCCTTAAGCATACGAGAGTTTTCACAGACGAAACAGGCTGAGGCCCAGTAATCTTGGCATTTCCAATAGTTTGTCCTAGAGACTACCAAGAAAGTGTTCCTTTAAGTATTATTCCGTTGTGGTTTCAGCATTATTTTCAGAACCCGAGCAGGGTTCTCGCATCAGCATAAGAATCCTGCCTGGTAGTTGAGATTTCTGGGTGGGGTATAAGTTGGGGGATTCTGTCAGCCCTGCCTTTGATTTGTTTACCTCCGGAGTTGGAATGTGCATAATTGCGTGAGATGGGAAAAGTATGGATCGTGCTTCAGATTTCATACTGACATTTGAAATGACCAGTGTGTTGGTAATTATTTGCCATTTCCATGGCGTTTGGCACCGTAATAGTCATGAGGTCGGTCTCTGCATCCTGAAGCCTATGATGCTTTTTGCAGAGAAACCTCTGCTGAGGCCCAGGTAACTTGCTATTTCCCATAGCTGGCACAGGAGCCTTGGAAGATAGGATTGTTTTCAGTATTATGTCACCATTTTTTCACCACTGTTTCAAGAACGGGAGCCCTTTTCAACCGTTAGCGGAAGAATCCTTCTTTGGAGATGAGATATTTTTCTGGGGTGGCAAGTGCAGGGCCTCTCTCAGTCCTGGGTTTGTTGGACTAGCGCCAGACATGAGAAGTGCGCCTTTGTGGGACAGGTGAATAGTGCGGATCCTGTTTCAGTCTAAAGACTGAAACAGGATCCGCACTTTCTGTTCCTTTCAGAATCATTTGATTCATCAGCTAGGAATGGCGATTGCTTCACCAGTCCAATCGAAGGCTAGGGCAAAGTAACTCGATCTTTCCAAGAGGTGTGTGGCCCAACTTTTGAAAGAACCGCTAAGTGGAGAACTATTTGGTATTTTTCCGAAGCACTTTTCACCGTAATTGTCATAAGGTTGGTCTCTGCATCCTTAAGCATACGAGAGTTTTCACAGACCAAACAGGCTGAGGCCCAGTAATCTTGGCATTTCCAATAGTGGTCCTAGAGACTACCAAGAAAGTGTTCTTTTAAGTATTATTCTGTTGTGGTTTCAGCATTATTTTCAGAACCCGAGCAGGGTTCTCGCCTTAGCATAAGAATCCTGCCTGGTAGTTGAGATTTCTGGGTGGGGTGTAATTGCAAGGCTTCTGTCAGCCTTGCCTTTGATTTGTTTACCTCCAGAGTTGGAAAGTGCATAGTTGCGTGAGATGGGAAAAGTGTGGATCGTGCTTCAGATTTCATCCTGACACTTTGAAATGACCAGTGTGTTGGTAATTATTTGCCATTTCCATGGCGTTTGGCACCGTAATAGTCATGAGGTCCGTCTCTGCATCCTGAAGCCTATGGTGCTTTTTGCAGAGAAACCTCTGCTGAGGCCCAGGTAACTTGCTATTTCCCACAGCTGGCACAGGAGCCTTGGAAGATAGGATTGTTTTCAGTATTATTTCACCATTTTTTCACCACTGTTTCAAGAACGGGAGCCCTTTTCAACCGTTAGCGGAAGAATCCTTCTTTGGAGATGAGATATTTTTCTGGGGTGGCAAGTACAGGGCCTCTGTCAGTCCTGGGTTTGTTGGACTAGCGCCAGACATGAGAAGTGCGCCTTTGTGGGACAGGTGAATAGTGCGGATCCTGTTTCAGTCTAAAGACTGAAACAGGATCCGCACTTTTCACCGTTCCTTTCAGAATCATTTGATTCATCAGCTAGGAATGGCGATTGCTTCTCCAGACAAATAGATGGCTAGGCCAAAGTAACTCGATCTTTCCAAGAGGTGTGTGGCCCAACTTTTGAAAGAACCGCTAAGTGGAGAACTATTAGGTATTTTTCCTAAGCACTTTTCACCGTAATTGTCCTAAGGTTGGTCTCTGCATCCTTAAGCATACCAGAGTTTTCACAGACGAAACAGGCTGAGGCCCAGTAATCTTGGCATTTCCAACAGTTGGTCCTAGAGGCTACCAAGAAAGTGTTCTTTTAAGTATTATTCTGTTGTGGTTTCAGCATTGTTTTCAGAACCCAAGCAGGGTTCTCGCATTAGCATAAGAATCCTGCCTGGTAGTTGAGATTTCATGGTGGGGTGTAATGCGGGGCTTCTGTCAGCCCTGCCTTTGATTTGTTTACCTCCAGAGTTGGAAAGTGCATATTTGCGTGTAATGGGAAAAGTGTGGATCGTGCTTCAGATTTCATCCTGACACTTTGAAATTACCAGTGTGTTGGTAATTATTTGCCATTTCCATGGCGTTTGGCACCGTAATACTCATGAGGTCGGTCTCTGCATCCTGAAGCCTATGATGCTTTTTGCAGAGAAACCCCTGCTGAGGCCCAGGTAACTTGCTGTTTCCCATAGCTGGCACAGGAGCCTTGGAAGATAGGATTGTTTTCAGTATTATTTCACCATTTTTTCACCACTGTTTCAAGAACGGGAGCCCTTTTCAACCGTTAGCGGAAGAATCCTTCTTTGGAGATGAGATATTTTTCTGGGGTGGCAAGTGCAGGGCCTCTGTCAGTCCTGGGTTTGTTGGACTAGCGCCAGACATGAGAAGTGCGCCTTTGTGGGACAGGTGAATAGTGCGGATCCTGTTTCAGTCTAAAGACTGAAACAGGATCCGCACTTTTCACCGTTCCTTTCAGAATCATTTGATTCATCAGCTAGGAATGGCGATTGCTTCACCAGACCAATCGAAGGCTAGGCCCAAGTACCTCGATCTATTCCAAGAAGTGTGTGGCCCAACTTTTGAAAGAACTGCTAAATGGAGAACTATTTGTTATTTTTCCGAAGCACTTTCCCCGTAATTGTCCTAAGGTTGGTCTCTGCATCCTTAAGCATACCAGTGTCTTCACAGACCAAACAGGCTGAGGCCCATTAATCTTGGCATTTCCAATAGTTGGTCCTAGACACTACCTAGAAAGTGTTCTTTTAAGTATTATTCTGTTGTGGTTTCAGCATTATTTTCAGAACCCGAGCAGGGTTCTCGCATTAGCATAAGAATCCTGCCTGGTAGTTGAGATTTCTGGGTGGGGTGTAAGTTCGGGGCTTCTGTCAGCCCTGCCTTTGCTTTGTTTACCTCCAGAGTTGGAAAGTGCATAGTTGCGTGAGATGGGAAAAGTGTGGATCGTGCTTCAGATTTCAACCTGACGCTTTGAAATGACCAGTGTGTTGGTAATTATTTGCCATTTCCATGGCGTTTGGCCCCGTAATAGTCATGAAGTCGGTCTCTGCATCCTGAAGCCTATGATGCTTTTTGCAGAGAAACCTCTGCTGAGGCCCAGGTAACTTGCTATTTCCCATAGCTGGCACAGGAGCCTTGGAAGATAGGATTGTTTTCAGTATTATTTCACCATTTTTTCACCACTGTTTCAAGAACCGGAGCCCTTTTCAACCGTTAGCGGAAGAATCCTTCTTTGGAGATGAGATATTTTTCTGGGGTGGCAAGTGCAGGGCCTCTGTCAGTCCTCGGTTTGTTGGACAAGCGCCAGACATGAGAAGAGCACCTTTGTGGGACTGGTGAATATTGCGGTTCCTGTTTCAGTCTATAGAGTGAAACAGGATCCGCACTTTTCACCGTTCCTTTCAGAATCATTTGATTCATCAGCTAGGAGTGGCGATTGCTTCTCCAGACCAATCGAAGGCTATTCCAAAGTAACTCGATCTTTCCAAGAGTTGTGTGGCCCAACTTTTGAAAGAACCGCTAAGTGGAGAACTATTTGTTATTTTTTCGAAGCACTTTTCACCGTAATTGTCATAAGGTTGGTCTCTGCATCCTTAAGCATACCAGTGTCTTCACAGACGAAACAGGCTGAGGCCCAGTAATCTTGGCATTTCCAATAGTTGGTCTTAGAGACTACCAAGAAATTGTTCTTTTAAGTATTATTCCATTGTGGTTTCAGCATTATTTTCAGTACCCTAGCAGGGTTCTCGCGTTAGCATAAGAATCCTGCCTGGTAGTTGAGATTTCATGGTGGGGTGTAAGTGCGGGGCTTCTGTCAGCCCTGCCTTTGATTTGTTTACCTCCAGAGTTGGAAAGTGCATATTTGCGTGAAATGGGAAAAGTGTGGATCGTGCTTCAGATTTCATCCTGACACTTTGAAATGACCAGTGTGTTGGTAATTATTTGCCATTTCCATGGAGTTTGGCCCTGTAATAGTCATGAGGTCGGTCTCTGCATCCTGAAGCCTATGATGCTTTTTGCAGAGAAACCTCTGCCGAGGCCCAGGTAACTTGCTGTTTCCCATAGCTGGCACAGGAGCCTTGGAAGATAGGATTGTTTTCAGTATTATTTCACAATTTTTTCACCACTGTTTCAAGAACGGGAGCCCTTTTGAACCGTTAGCGGAAGAATCCTTCTTTGGAGATGAGATATTTTTCTGGGGTGGCAAGTGCAGGGCCTCTGTCAGTCCTGGGTTTGTTGCACTAGCGCCAGACATGAGAAGTGCGCCTTTGTGGGACAGGTGAATAGTGCGGATCCTGTTTCAGTCTAAAGACTGAAACAGGATCCGCACTTTTCACCGTTCCTTTCAGAATCATTTGATTCATCAGCTTGGAATGGCGATTGCTTCACCAGACCAATCGAAGGCTAGGCCCAAGTACCTCGATCTATTCCAAGAGGTGTGTGGCCCAACTTTTGAAAGAACCGCTAAATGGAGAACTATTTGTTATTTTTCCGAAGCACTTTCCCCGTAATTGTCCTAAGGTTGGTCTCTGCATCCTTAAGCATACCAGTGTCTTCACAGATGAAACAGGCTGAGGCCCAGTAATCTTGGCATTTCCAATAGTTGGTCTTAGAGACTACCAAGAAATTGTTCTTTTAAGTATTATTCCATTGTGGTTTCAGCATTATTTTCAGTACCGGAGCAGGGTTCTCGCATTAGCATAAGAATCCTGCCTGGTAGTTGAGATTTCATGGTGGGGTGTAAGTGCGGGGCTTCTGTCAGCCCTGCCTTTGATTTGTTTACCTCCAGAGTTGGAAAGTGCATATTTGCGTGAAATGGGAAAAGTGTGGATCGTGCTTCAGATTTCATCCTGACACTTTGAAATGACCAGTGTGTTGGTAATTATTTGCCATTTCCATGGCGTTTGGCACCGTAATAGTCATGAGGTCGGTCTCTGAATCCTGAAGCCTATGATGCTTTTTGCAGAGAAACCTCTGCTGAGGCCCAGGTAACTTGCTGTTTCCCATAGCTGGCACAGGAGCCTTGGAAGATAGGATTGTTTTCAGTATTATTTCACCATTTTTTCACCACTGTTTCAAGAACGGGAGCCCTTTTCAACCGTTAGCGGAAGAATCCTTCTTTGGAGATGAGATATTTTTCTGGGGTGGCAAGTGCAGGGCCTCTGTCAGTCCTGGGTTTGTTGGACTAGCGCCAGACATGAGAAGTGCGCCTTTGTGGGACAGGTGAATAGTGCGGATCCTGTTTCAGTCTAAAGACTGAAACAGGATCCGCACTTTTCACCGTTCCTTTCAGAATCATTTGATTCATCAGCTAGGAATGGCGATTGCTTCACCAGACCAATCGAAGGCTAGGCCTAAGTAACTCGATCTATTCCAAGAGATGTGTGGCCCTACTTTTGAAAGAACCGCTAAGTGGAGTTCTATATGTTATTTTTCCGAAGCACTTTCCCCGTAATTGTCCTAAGGTTGGTCTCTGCATCCTTAAGCATACGAGAGTTTTCACAGACGAAACAGGCTGAGGCCCATTAATCGTGGCATTTCCAATAGTTGGTCCTAGAGACTACCAAGAAAGTGTTCTTTTAAGTATTATTCTGTTGTGGTTTCAGCAGTATTTTCAGAAACCGAGCAGGGTTCTCGCATTAGCATAAGAATCCTGCCTGGTAGTTGAGATTTCATGGTGGGGTGTAAGTGCCGGGCTTCTGTCAGCCCTGCCTTTGATTTGCTTACCTCCAGTGTTGGAAAGTGCATATTTGCGTGAGATGGGAAAAGTGTGGATTGTGCTTCAGATTTCATCCTGACACTTTGAAATGACCAGTGTGTTGGTAATTATTTGCCATTTCCATGGCGTTTGGCCCCGTAATAGTCATGAGGTCCGTCTCTGCATCCTGAAGCCTATGATGCTTTTTGCAGAGAAACCTCTGCTGAGGCCCAGGTAACTTGCTATTTCCCATAGCTGGCACAGGAGCCTTGGAAGATAGGATTGTTTTCAGTATTATTTCACCATTTTCTCACCACTGTTTCAAGAACGGGAGCACTTTTCAACCATTAGCGGAAGAATCCTTCTTTGGAGATGAGATATTTTTCTGGGGTGGCAAGTGCAGGGCCTCTGTCAGTCCTGGGTTTGTTGGACTAGCGTCAGACATGAGAAGTGCGCCTTTGTGGGACAGGTGAATAGTGCGGATCCTGTTTCAGTCTAAAGACTGAAACAGGATCCGCACTTTTCACCGTTCCTTTCAGAATCATTTGATTCATCAGCTAGGAATGGCGATTGCTTCTCCAGACCATTTAAGGCTAGGCCAAAGTACCTCGATCTTTCCAAGAGGTGTGTGGCCCAACTTTTGAAAGAACCGCTAAGTGGAGAACTATTTGGTATTTTTCCGAAGCACTTTTCACCGTAATTGTCATAAGGTTGGTCTCTGCATCCTTAAGCATACGAGAGTTTTCACAGACGAAACAGGCTGAGGCCCAGTAATCTTGGCATTTCCAATAGTTTGTCCTAGAGACTACCAAGAAAGTGTTCTTTTAAGTATTATTCCACTGTGGTTTCAGCATTATTTTCAGAACCCGAGCAGGGTTCTCGCATTAGCATAAGAATCCTGCCTGGTAGTTGAGATTTCTGATTGGGGTATAAGTTGGGGGATTCTGTCAGCCCTGCCTTTGATTTGTTTACCTTCAGAGGTGGAAAGTGCATAATTGCGTGAGATGGGAAAAGTGTGGATCGAGTTTCAGATTTCATACTGACATTTCAAATGATCAGTGTGTTGGTAATTATTTGCCATTTCCATGGCGTTTGGCACCGTAATAGTCATGAGGTCGGTCTCTGCATCTAGAAGCCTATGATGCTTTTTGCAGAGAAACCACTGCTGAGGCCCAGGTAACTTGCTATTTCCCATAGCTGGCACAGGAGCCTTGGAAGATAGGATTGTTTTCAGTATTATTTCACGATTTTTTCACCACTGTTTCAAGAACCGGAGCCCTTTTCAACCGTTAGCGGAAGAATCCTTCTTTGGAGATGAGATATTTTTCTGGGGTGGCAAGTGCAGGGCCTCTGTCAGTCCTGGGTTTGTTGGACAAGAGCCAGACATGAGAAGTGCGTCTTTGTGGGACAGGTGAATAGTGCGGATCCTGTTTCAGTCTATAGAGTGAAACAGGATCCGCACTTTTCACCGTTCCTTTCAGAATCATTTGATTCATCAGCTAGAAATGGCGATTGCTTCTCCAGACCAATCGAAGGCTAGGCCAAAGTAACTCGATCTTTCCAAGAGGTGTGTGGCACAATTTTTGAAAGAACCGCTAAGTGGAGAACTATTTGTTATTTTTCCGAAGCATTTTTCACCGTAATTGTCATAAGGTTGGTCTCTGCATCCTTAAGCATACGAGAGTTTTCACAGATGAAACAGGCTGAGGCCCAGTAATCTTGGCATTTCCAATAGTTGGTCCTAGAGACTACCAAGAAAGTGTTCTTTTAAGTATTATTCTGTTGTGGTTTCAGCATTATTTTCAGAACCCGAGCAGGGTTCTCGCATTAGCATAAGAATCCTGCCTGGTAGTTGAGATTTCATGGTGGGGTGTAAGTGCGGGGCTTCTGTCAGCCCTGCCTTTGATTTGTTTACCTCCAGAGTTGGAAAGTGCATATTTGCGTGAGATGGGAAAAGTGTGGATCGTGCTTCAGATTTCATCCTGACACTTTGAAATGATCAGTGTGTTGGTAATTATTTCCCATTTCCATGGGGTTTGGCACTGTAATAGTCATGAAGTCGGTCTCTGCATCCTGAAGCCTATGATGCTTTTTGCAGAGAAACCTCTGCTGAGGCCCAGGTAACTTGCTATATCCCATAGCTGGCACAGGAGCCTTGGAAGATAGGATTGTTTTCAGTATTATTTCACCATTTTTTCACCACTGTTTCAAGAACGGGAGCCCTTTTCAACCGTTAGCGGAAGAATCCTTTTTTGGAGATGAGATATTTTTCTGGGGTTGCAAGTGCAGCGCCTCTGTCAGTCCTGGGTTTGTTGGACTAGCGCAAGACATGAGAAGTGCGCCTTTGTGGGACTGGTGAATAGTGCGGATCCTGTTTCAGTCTAAAGACTGAAACAGAATCCGCAGTTTTCACCGTTCCTTTCAGAATCATTTGATTCATCAGCTAGGAATGGCGATTGCTTCTCCAGACCATTTAAGGCTAGGCCAAAGTACCTCGATCTTTCCAAGAGGTGTGTGGCCCAACTTTTGAAAGAACCGCTAAGTGGAGAACTATTTGGTATTTTTCCGAAGCACTTTTCACCGTAATTGTCATAAGGTTGGTCTCTGCATCCTTAAGCATACCAGAGTTTTCACAGACGAAACAGGCTGAGGCCCAGTAATCTTGGCATTTCCAATAGTTTGTCCTAGAGACTACCAAGAAAGTGTTCTTTTAAGTATTATTCCATTGTGGTTTCAGCATTATTTTCAGAACCCGAGCAGGGTTCTCGCATTAGCATAAGAATCCTGCCTGGTAGTTGAGATTTCTGGGTGGGGTATAAGTTGGGGGATTCTGTCAGCCCTGCCTTTGATTTGTTTACCTCCAGAGGTGGAAAGTGCATAATTGCGTGAGATGGGAAAAGTGTGGATCGAGTTTCAGATTTCATACTGACATTTCAAATGATCAGTGTGTTGGTAATTATTTGCCATTTCCATGGCGTTTGGCACCGTAATAGTGATGAGGTCGGTCTCTGCATCCTGAAGCCTATGATGCTTTTTGCAGAGAAACCTCTGCTGAGGCCCAGGTAACTTGCTATTTCCCATAGCTGGCACAGGAGCCTTGGAAGATAGGATTGTTTTCAGTATTATTTCACCATTTTTTCACCACTGTTTCAAGAAAGGGAGCCCTTTTCAACCGTTAGCGGAAGATCCTTCTTTGGAGATGAGATATTTTTCTGGGGTGGCAAGTGCAGGGCCTCTGTCAGTCCTGGGTTTGTTGGACTAGCGCCAGACATGAGAAGTGTGCCTTTGTGGGACAGGTGAATAGGGCGGATCCTGTTTCAGTCTAAAGACTGAAACAGGATCCGCACTTTTCACCGTTCCTTTCAGAATCATTTGATTCAGCAGCTAGGAATGGCGATTGCTTCTCCAGACCAATCGAAGGCTAGGCCAAAGTAAGTCAATCTTTCCAAGAGGTGTGTGGCCCAACTTTTGAAATAACTGCTAAGTGGAGAACTATTTGGTATTTTTCCTAAGCACTTTTCACCGTAATTGTCATAAGGTTGGTCTCTGCATCCTTAAGCATACGAGAGTTTTCACAGACGAAACAGGCTGAGGCCCAGTAATCTTGGCATTTCCAATAGTTTGTCCTAGAGACTACCAAGAAAGTGTTCCTTTAAGTATTATTCCGTTGTGGTTTCAGCATTATTTTCAGAACCCGAGCAGGGTTCTCGCATCAGCATAAGAATCCTGCCTGGTAGTTGAGATTTCTGGGTGGGGTATAAGTTGGGGGATTCTGTCAGCCCTGCCTTTGATTTGTTTACCTCCGGAGTTGGAATGTGCATAATTGCGTGAGATGGGAAAAGTATGGATCGTGCTTCAGATTTCATACTGACATTTGAAATGACCAGTGTGTTGGTAATTATTTGCCATTTCCATGGCGTTTGGCACCGTAATAGTCATGAGGTCGGTCTCTGCATCCTGAAGCCTATGATGCTTTTTGCAGAGAAACCTCTGCTGAGGCCCAGGTAACTTGCTATTTCCCATAGCTGGCACAGGAGCCTTGGAAGATAGGATTGTTTTCAGTATTATGTCACCATTTTTTCACCACTGTTTCAAGAACGGGAGCCCTTTTCAACCGTTAGCGGAAGAATCCTTCTTTGGAGATGAGATATTTTTCTGGGGTGGCAAGTGCAGGGCCTCTCTCAGTCCTGGGTTTGTTGGACTAGCGCCAGACATGAGAAGTGCGCCTTTGTGGGACAGGTGAATAGTGCGGATCCTGTTTCAGTCTAAAGACTGAAACAGGATCCGCACTTTCTGTTCCTTTCAGAATCATTTGATTCATCAGCTAGGAATGGCGATTGCTTCACCAGTCCAATCGAAGGCTAGGGCAAAGTAACTCGATCTTTCCAAGAGGTGTGTGGCCCAACTTTTGAAAGAACCGCTAAGTGGAGAACTATTTGGTATTTTTCCGAAGCACTTTTCACCGTAATTGTCATAAGGTTGGTCTCTGCATCCTTAAGCATACGAGAGTTTTCACAGACCAAACAGGCTGAGGCCCAGTAATCTTGGCATTTCCAATAGTGGTCCTAGAGACTACCAAGAAAGTGTTCTTTTAAGTATTATTCTGTTGTGGTTTCAGCATTATTTTCAGAACCCGAGCAGGGTTCTCGCCTTAGCATAAGAATCCTGCCTGGTAGTTGAGATTTCTGGGTGGGGTGTAATTGCAAGGCTTCTGTCAGCCTTGCCTTTGATTTGTTTACCTCCAGAGTTGGAAAGTGCATAGTTGCGTGAGATGGGAAAAGTGTGGATCGTGCTTCAGATTTCATCCTGACACTTTGAAATGACCAGTGTGTTGGTAATTATTTGCCATTTCCATGGCGTTTGGCACCGTAATAGTCATGAGGTCCGTCTCTGCATCCTGAAGCCTATGGTGCTTTTTGCAGAGAAACCTCTGCTGAGGCCCAGGTAACTTGCTATTTCCCACAGCTGGCACAGGAGCCTTGGAAGATAGGATTGTTTTCAGTATTATTTCACCATTTTTTCACCACTGTTTCAAGAACGGGAGCCCTTTTCAACCGTTAGCGGAAGAATCCTTCTTTGGAGATGAGATATTTTTCTGGGGTGGCAAGTACAGGGCCTCTGTCAGTCCTGGGTTTGTTGGACTAGCGCCAGACATGAGAAGTGCGCCTTTGTGGGACAGGTGAATAGTGCGGATCCTGTTTCAGTCTAAAGACTGAAACAGGATCCGCACTTTTCACCGTTCCTTTCAGAATCATTTGATTTTTCAGCTAGGAATGGCGATTGCTTCTCCAGACAAATAGATGGCTAGGCCAAAGTAACTCGATCTTTCCAAGAGGTGTGTGGCCCAACTTTTGAAAGAACCGCTAAGTGGAGAACTATTTGGTATTTTTCCGAAGCACTTTTCACCGTAATTGTCATAAGGTTGGTCTCTGCATCCTTAAGCATACGAGAGTTTTCACAGACCAAACAGGCTGAGGCCCAGTAATCTTGGCATTTCCAATAGTGGTCCTAGAGACTACCAAGAAAGTGTTCTTTTAAGTATTATTCTGTTGTGGTTTCAGCATTATTTTCAGAACCCGAGCAGGGTTCTCGCCTTAGCATAAGAATCCTGCCTGGTAGTTGAGATTTCTGGGTGGGGTGTAATTGCAAGGCTTCTGTCAGCCTTGCCTTTGATTTGTTTACCTCCAGAGTTGGAAAGTGCATAGTTGCGTGAGATGGGAAAAGTGTGGATCGTGCTTCAGATTTCATCCTGACACTTTGAAATGACCAGTGTGTTGGTAATTATTTGCCATTTCCATGGCGTTTGGCACCGTAATAGTCATGAGGTCCGTCTCTGCATCCTGAAGCCTATGGTGCTTTTTGCAGAGAAACCTCTGCTGAGGCCCAGGTAACTTGCTATTTCCCACAGCTGGCACAGGAGCCTTGGAAGATAGGATTGTTTTCAGTATTATTTCACCATTTTTTCACCACTGTTTCAAGAACGGGAGCCCTTTTCAACCGTTAGCGGAAGAATCCTTCTTTGGAGATGAGATATTTTTCTGGGGTGGCAAGTACAGGGCCTCTGTCAGTCCTGGGTTTGTTGGACTAGCGCCAGACATGAGAAGTGCGCCTTTGTGGGACAGGTGAATAGTGCGGATCCTGTTTCAGTCTAAAGACTGAAACAGGATCCGCACTTTTCACCGTTCCTTTCAGAATCATTTGATTTTTCAGCTAGGAATGGCGATTGCTTCTCCAGACAAATAGATGGCTAGGCCAAAGTAACTCGATCTTTCCAAGAGGTGTGTGGCCCAACTTTTGAAAGAACCGCTAAGTGGAGAACTATTAGGTATTTTTCCTAAGCACTTTTCACCGTAATTGTCCTAAGGTTGGTCTCTGCATCCTTAAGCATACCAGAGTTTTCACAGACGAAACAGGCTGAGGCCCAGTAATCTTGGCATTTCCAACAGTTGGTCCTAGAGGCTACCAAGAAAGTGTTCTTTTAAGTATTATTCTGTTGTGGTTTCAGCATTATTTTCAGAACCCAAGCAGGGTTCTCGCATTAGCATAAGAATCCTGCCTGGTAGTTGAGATTTCATGGTGGGGTGTAAGTGCGGGGCTTCTGTCAGCCCTGCCTTTGATTTGTTTACCTCCAGAGTTGGAAAGTGCATATTTGCGTGAAATGGGAAAAGTGTGGATCGTGCTTCAGATTTCATCCTGACACTTTGAAATTACCAGTGTGTTGGTAATTATTTGCCATTTCCATGGCGTTTGGCACCGTAATACTCATGAGGTCGGTCTCTGCATCCTGAAGCCTATGATGCTTTTTGCAGAGAAACCCCTGCTGAGGCCCAGGTAACTTGCTGTTTCCCATAGCTGGCACAGGAGCCTTGGAAGATAGGATTGTTTTCAGTATTATTTCACCATTTTTTCACCACTGTTTCAAGAACGGGAGCCCTTTTCAACCGTTAGCGGAAGAATCCTTCTTTGGAGATGAGATATTTTTCTGGGGTGGCAAGTGCAGGGCCTCTGTCAGTCCTGGGTTTGTTGGACTAGCGCCAGACATGAGAAGTGCGCCTTTGTGGGACAGGTGAATAGTGCGGATCCTGTTTCAGTCTAAAGACTGAAACAGGATCCGCACTTTTCACCGTTCCTTTCAGAATCATTTGATTCATCAGCTAGGAATGGCGATTGCTTCACCAGACCAATCGAAGGCTAGGCCCAAGTACCTCGATCTATTCCAAGAAGTGTGTGGCCCAACTTTTGAAAGAACTGCTAAATGGAGAACTATTTGTTATTTTTCCGAAGCACATTCCCCGTAATTGTCCTAAGGTTGGTCTCTGCATCCTTAAGCATACCAGTGTCTTCACAGACCAAACAGGCTGAGGCCCATTAATCTTGGCATTTCCAATAGTTGGTCCTAGAGACTACCTAGAAAGTGTTCTTTTAAGTATTATTCTGTTGTGGTTTCAGCATTATTTTCAGAACCCGAGCAGGGTTCTCGCATTAGCATAAGAATCCTGCCTGGTAGTTGAGATTTCTGGGTGGGGTGTAAGTTCGGGGCTTCTGTCAGCCCTGCCTTTGCTTTGTTTACCTCCAGAGTTGGAAAGTGCATAGTTGCGTGAGATGGGAAAAGTGTGGATCGTGCTTCAGATTTCAACCTGACGCTTTGAAATGACCAGTGTGTTGGTAATTATTTGCCATTTCCATGGCGTTTGGCCCCGTAATAGTCATGAAGTCGGTCTCTGCATCCTGAAGCCTATGATGCTTTTTGCAGAGAAACCTCTGCTGAGGCCCAGGTAACTTGCTATTTCCCATAGCTGGCACAGGAGCCTTGGAAGATAGGATTGTTTTCAGTATTATTTCACCATTTTTTCACCACTGTTTCAAGAACCGGAGCCCTTTTCAACCGTTAGCGGAAGAATCCTTCTTTGGAGATGAGATATTTTTCTGGGGTGGCAAGTGCAGGGCCTCTGTCAGTCCTCGGTTTGTTGGACAAGCGCCAGACATGAGAAGAGCACCTTTGTGGGACTGGTGAATATTGCGGTTCCTGTTTCAGTCTATAGAGTGAAACAGGATCCGCACTTTTCACCGTTCCTTTCAGAATCATTTGATTCATCAGCTAGGAGTGGCGATTGCTTCTCCAGACCAATCGAAGGCTATTCCAAAGTAACTCGATCTTTCCAAGAGTTGTGTGGCCCAACTTTTGAAAGAACCGCTAAGTGGAGAACTATTTGTTATTTTTTCGAAGCACTTTTCACCGTAATTGTCATAAGGTTGGTCTCTGCATCCTTAAGCATACCAGTGTCTTCACAGACGAAACAGGCTGAGGCCCAGTAATCTTGGCATTTCCAATAGTTGGTCTTAGAGACTACCAAGAAATTGTTCTTTTAAGTATTATTCCATTGTGGTTTCAGCATTATTTTCAGTACCCGAGCAGGGTTCTCGCATTAGCATAAGAATCCTGCCTGGTAGTTGAGATTTCATGGTGGGGTGTAAGTGCGGGGCTTCTGTCAGCCCTGCCTTTGATTTGTTTACCTCCAGAGTTGGAAAGTGCATATTTGCGTGAAATGGGAAAAGTGTGGATCGTGCTTCAGATTTCATCCTGACACTTTGAAATGACCAGTGTGTTGGTAATTATTTGCCATTTCCATGGAGTTTGGCCCTGTAATAGTCATGAGGTCGGTCTCTGCATCCTGAAGCCTATGATGCTTTTTGCAGAGAAACCTCTGCCGAGGCCCAGGTAACTTGCTGTTTCCCATAGCTGGCACAGGAGCCTTGGAAGATAGGATTGTTTTCAGTATTATTTCACCATTTTTTCACCACTGTTTCAAGAACGGGAGCCCTTTTGAACCGTTAGCGGAAGAATCCTTCTTTGGAGATGAGATATTTTTCTGGGGTGGCAAGTGCAGGGCCTCTGTCAGTCCTGGGTTTGTTGCACTAGCGCCAGACATGAGAAGTGCGCCTTTGTGGGACAGGTGAATAGTGCGGATCCTGTTTCAGTCTAAAGACTGAAACAGGATCCGCACTTTTCACCGTTCCTTTCAGAATCATTTGATTCATCAGCTAGGAATGGCGATTGCTTCACCAGACCAATCGAAGGCTAGGCCCAAGTACCTCGATCTATTCCAAGAGGTGTGTGGCCCAACTTTTGAAAGAACCGCTAAATGGAGAACTATTTGTTATTTTTCCGAAGCACTTTCCCCGTAATTGTCCTAAGGTTGGTCTCTGCATCCTTAAGCATACCAGTGTCTTCACAGATGAAACAGGCTGAGGCCCAGTAATCTTGGCATTTCCAATAGTTGGTCTTAGAGACTACCAAGAAATTGTTCTTTTAAGTATTATTCCATTGTGGTTTCAGCATTATTTTCAGTACCGGAGCAGGGTTCTCGCATTAGCATAAGAATCCTGCCTGGTAGTTGAGATTTCTGGGTGGGGTGTAAGTGCGGGGCTTCTGTCAGCCCTGCCTTTGATTTGTTTACCTCCAGAGTTGGAAAGTGCATATTTGCGTGAAATGGGAAAAGTGTGGATCGTGCTTCAGATTTCATCCTGACACTTTGAAATGACCAGTGTGTTGGTAATTATTTGCCATTTCCATGGCGTTTGGCACCGTAATAGTCATGAGGTCGGTCTCTGAATCCTGAAGCCTATGATGCTTTTTGCAGAGAAACCTCTGCTGAGGCCCAGGTAACTTGCTGTTTCCCATAGCTGGCACAGGAGCCTTGGAAGATAGGATTGTTTTCAGTATTATTTCACCATTTTTTCACCACTGTTTCAAGAACGGGAGCCCTTTTCAACCGTTAGCGGAAGAATCCTTCTTTGGAGATGAGATATTTTTCTGGGGTGGCAAGTGCAGGGCCTCTGTCAGTCCTGGGTTTGTTGGACTAGCGCCAGACATGAGAAGTGCGCCTTTGTGGGACAGGTGAATAGTGCGGATCCTGTTTCAGTCTAAAGACTGAAACAGGATCCGCACTTTTCACCGTTCCTTTCAGAATCATTTGATTCATCAGCTAGGAATGGCGATTGCTTCACCAGACCAATCGAAGGCTAGGCCTAAGTAACTCGATCTATTCCAAGAGATGTGTGGCCCTACTTTTGAAAGAACCGCTAAGTGGAGAACTATATGTTATTTTTCCGAAGCACTTTCCCCGTAATTGTCCTAAGGTTGGTCTCTGCATCCTTAAGCATAAGAGAGTTTTCACAGACGAAACAGGCTGAGGCCCATTAATCGTGGCATTTCCAATAGTTGGTCCTAGAGACTACCAAGAAAGTGTTCTTTTAAGTATTATTCTGTTGTGGTTTCAGCAGTATTTTCAGAAACCGAGCAGGGTTCTCGCATTAGCATAAGAATCCTGCCTGGTAGTTGAGATTTCATGGTGGGGTGTAAGTGCCGGGCTTCTGTCAGCCCTGCCTTTGATTTGCTTACCTCCAGTGTTGGAAAGTGCATATTTGCGTGAGATGGGAAAAGTGTGGATTGTGCTTCAGATTTCATCCTGACACTTTGAAATGACCAGTGTGTTGGTAATTATTTGCCATTTCCATGGCGTTTGGCACCGTAATAGTCATGAGGTCCGTCTCTGCATCCTGAAGCCTATGATGCTTTTTGCAGAGAAACCTCTGCTGAGGCCCAGGTAACTTGCTATTTCCCATAGCTGGCACAGGAGCCTTGGAAGATAGGATTGTTTTCAGTATTATTTCACCATTTTCTCACCACTGTTTCAAGAACGGGAGCACTTTTCAACCATTAGCGGAAGAATCCTTCTTTGGAGATGAGATATTTTTCTGGGGTGGCAAGTGCAGGGCCTCTGTCAGTCCTGGGTTTGTTGGACTAGCGTCAGACATGAGAAGTGCGCCTTTGTGGGACAGGTGAATAGTGCGGATCCTGTTTCAGTCTAAAGACTGAAACAGGATCCGCACTTTTCACCGTTCCTTTCAGAATCATTTGATTCATCAGCTAGGAATGGCGATTGCTTCTGCAGACCAATCGAAGGCTAGGCCAAAGTACCTCGATCTTTCCAAGAGGTGTGTGGCCTAACTTTTGAAAGAACCGCTAAGTGGAGAACTATTGGGTATTTTTCCGAAGCACTTTTCACCGTAATTGTCATAAGGTTGGTCTCTGCATCCTTAAGCATACGAGAGTTTTCACAGACGAAACAGGCTGAGGCCCAGTAATCTTGGCATTTCCAATAGTTTGTCCTAGAGACTACCAAGAAAGTGTTCTTTTAAGTATTATTCCACTGTGGTTTCAGCATTATTTTCAGAACCCGAGCAGGGTTCTCGCATTAGCATAAGAATCCTGCCTGGTAGTTGAGATTTCTGATTGGGGTATAAGTTGGGGGATTCTGTCAGCCCTGCCTTTGATTTGTTTACCTTCAGAGGTGGAAAGTGCATAATTGCGTGAGATGGGAAAAGTGTGGATCGAGTTTCAGATTTCATACTGACATTTCAAATGATCAGTGTGTTGGTAATTATTTGCCATTTCCATGGCGTTTGGCACCGTAATAGTCATGAGGTCGGTCTCTGCATCTAGAAGCCTATGATGCTTTTTGCAGAGAAACCACTGCTGAGGCCCAGGTAACTTGCTATTTCCCATAGCTGGCACAGGAGCCTTGGAAGATAGGATTGTTTTCAGTATTATTTCACGATTTTTTCACCACTGTTTCAAGAACCGGAGCCCTTTTCAACCGTTAGCGGAAGAATCCTTCTTTGGAGATGAGATATTTTTCTGGGGTGGCAAGTGCAGGGCCTCTGTCAGTCCTGGGTTTGTTGGACAAGAGCCAGACATGAGAAGTGCGTCTTTGTGGGACAGGTGAATAGTGCGGATCCTGTTTCAGTCTATAGAGTGAAACAGGATCCGCACTTTTCACCGTTCCTTTCAGAATCATTTGATTCATCAGCTAGAAATGGCGATTGCTTCTCCAGACCAATCGAAGGCTAGGCCAAAGTAACTCGATCTTTCCAAGAGGTGTGTGGCACAATTTTTGAAAGAACCGCTAAGTGGAGAACTATTTGTTATTTTTCCGAAGCATTTTTCACCGTAATTGTCATAAGGTTGGTCTCTGCATCCTTAAGCATACGAGAGTTTTCACAGATGAAACAGGCTGAGGCCCAGTAATCTTGGCATTTCCAATAGTTGGTCCTAGAGACTACCAAGAAAGTGTTCTTTTAAGTATTATTCTGTTGTGGTTTCAACATTATTTTCAGAACCCGAGCAGGGTTCTCGCATTAGCATAAGAATCCTGCCTGGTAGTTGAGATTTCATGGTGGGGTGTAAGTGCGGGGCTTCTGTCAGCCCTGCCTTTGATTTGTTTACCTCCAGAGTTGGAAAGTGCATATTTGCGTGAGATGGGAAAAGTGTGGATCGTGCTTCAGATTTCATCCTGACACTTTGAAATGATCAGTGTGTTGGTAATTATTTCCCATTTCCATGGGGTTTGGCACTGTAATAGTCATGAAGTCGGTCTCTGCATCCTGAAGCCTATGATGCTTTTTGCAGAGAAACCTCTGCTGAGGCCCAGGTAACTTGCTATATCCCATAGCTGGCACAGGAGCCTTGGAAGATAGGATTGTTTTCAGTATTATTTCACCATTTTTTCACCACTGTTTCAAGAACGGGAGCACTTTTCAACCGTTAGCGGAAGAATCCTTTTTTGGAGATGAGATATTTTTCTGGGGTTGCAAGTGCAGCGCCTCTGTCAGTCCTGGGTTTGTTGGACTAGCGCAAGACATGAGAAGTGCGCCTTTGTGGGACTGGTGAATAGTGCGGATCCTGTTTCAGTCTAAAGACTGAAACAGAATCCGCAGTTTTCACCGTTCCTTTCAGAATCATTTGATTCATCAGCTAGGAATGGCGATTGCTTCTCCAGACCATTTAAGGCTAGGCCAAAGTACCTCGATCTTTCCAAGAGGTGTGTGGCCCAACTTTTGAAAGAACCGCTAAGTGGAGAACTATTTGGTATTTTTCCGAAGCACTTTTCACCGTAATTGTCATAAGGTTGGTCTCTGCATCCTTAAGCATACCAGAGTTTTCACAGACGAAACAGGCTGAGGCCCAGTAATCTTGGCATTTCCAATAGTTTGTCCTAGAGACTACCAAGAAAGTGTTCTTTTAAGTATTATTCCATTGTGGTTTCAGCATTATTTTCAGAACCCGAGCAGGGTTCTCGCATTAGCATAAGAATCCTGCCTGGTAGTTGAGATTTCTGGGTGGGGTATAAGTTGGGGGATTCTGTCAGCCCTGCCTTTGATTTGTTTACCTCCAGAGGTGGAAAGTGCATAATTGCGTGAGATGGGAAAAGTGTGGATCGAGTTTCAGATTTCATACTGACATTTCAAATGATCAGTGTGTTGGTAATTATTTGCCATTTCCATGGCGTTTGGCACCGTAATAGTGATGAGGTCGGTCTCTGCATCCTGAAGCCTATGATGCTTTTTGCAGAGAAACCTCTGCTGAGGCCCAGGTAACTTGCTATTTCCCATAGCTGGCACAGGAGCCTTGGAAGATAGGATTGTTTTCAGTATTATTTCACCATTTTTTCACCACTGTTTCAAGAACGGGAGCCCTTTTCAACCGTTAGCGGAAGAATCCTTGTTTGGAGATGAGATATTTTTCTGGGGTGGCAAGTGCAGGGCCTCTGTCAGTCCTGGGTTTGTTGGACTAGCGCCAGACATGACAAGTGCGCCTTTGTGGGACAGGTGAATAGTGCGGATCCTTAGACTGACACAGGATCCGCACTTTTCACCGTTCCTTTCAGAATCATTTGATTCATAAGCTAGGAATGGCGATTGCTTCTCCAGACCAATCGAAGCCTAGGCCAAAGTAACTCGATCTTTCCAAGAGGTGTGTGGCCCAACTTTTGAAAGAACTGCTAAGTGAAGAACTATTTGGTATTTTTCCTAAGCAGTTTTCACCGTAATTGTCCTAAGGTTGGTCTCTGTATCCTTAAGCATACCAGAGTTTTCACAGACGAAACAGGCTGAGGCCCAGTAATCTTGGCATTTCCAATAGTTGGTCCTAGAGACTACCAAGAAAGTGTTCTTTTAAGTATTATTCTGTTGTGGTTTCAGCATTATTTTCAGAACCCGAGCAGGGTCTCGCATTAGCATAAGAATCCTGCCTGGTAGTTGAGATTTCATGGTGGGGTGTAAGTGCGGGGCTTCTGTCAGCCCTGCCTTTGATTTGTTTACCTCCAGAGTTGGAAAGCGCATAGTTGCGTGAGATGGGAAAAGTGTGGATCCTGCTTCAGATTTCATCCTGACACTTTGAAATGACCAGTGTGTTGGTAATTATTTGCCATTTCCATGGTGTTTGGCCCCGTAATAGTCATGAGGTCGGTCTCTGCATCCTGAAGCCTATGATGCTTTTGCAGAGAAACCTCTGCTGAGGCCGAGGTAACTTGCAATTTCCCATAGCTGGCACAGGAGCCTTGGAAGATAGGATTGTTTTCAGTATTATTTCACCATTTTTTCACCACTGTTTCAAGAACGGGAGCCCTTTTCAACCGTTAGCGGAAGAATCCTTCTTTGGAGATGAGATATTTTTCTGGGGTGGCAAGTGCAGGGCCTCTGTCAGTCCTGGGTTTGTTGGACTAGCGCCAGAAATGAGAAGTGCGCCTTTGTGGGACAGGTGAATAGTGCGGATCCTGTTTCAGTCTAAAGACTGAAACAGGATCCGCACTTTTCACCGTTCCTTTCAGAATCATTTGATTCATCAGCTAGGAATGGCGATTGCTTCTCCAGACCAATCGATGGCTAGGCCAAAGTAACTCGATCTTTCCAAGAGGTGTGTGGCCCAACTATTGAAAGAACCGCTAAGTGGAGAACTATTTGGTATTTTTCCGAAGCACTTTTCACCGTAATTGTCCTAAGGTTGGTCTCTGCATCCTTAAGCATACCAGAGTTTTCACAGACGAAACAGGCTGAGGCCCATTAATCTTGGCATTTCCAATAGTTGGTCCTAGAGACTACCAAGAAAGTGTTCTTTTAAGTATTATTCCGTTGTGGTTTCAGCATTATTTTCAGAACCCGAGCAGGGTTCTCGCATTAGCATAAGAATCCTGCCTGGTAGTTGAGATTTCATGGTGGGGTGTAAGTGCCGGGCTTCTGTCAGCCCTGCCTTTGATTTGTTTACCTAACGAGTTGGAAAGTGCATAGTTGCGTGAGATGGGAAAAGTGTGGATCGTGCTTCACATTTCATCCTGACACTTTGAAATGACCAGTGTGTTGGTAATTATTTGCCATTTCCATGGCGTTTGGCCCCGTAATAGTCATGAGGTCGGTCTCTGCATCCTGAAGCCTATGATTCTTTTTGCAGAGAAACCTCTGCTGAGGCCCAGGTAACTTGCTATTTCCCATAGCTGGCACAGGAGCCTTGGAAGATAGGATTGTTTTCAGTATTATTTCACCATTTTTTCACCACTGTTTCAAGAACGGGAGCCCTTTTCAACCGTTAGCGGAAGAATCCTTCTTTGGAGATGAGATATTTTTCTGGGGTGGCAAGTGCAGGGCCTCTGTCAGTCCTGGGTTTGTTGGACTAGCGCCAGACATGAGAAGTGTGCCTTTGTGGGACAGGTGAATAGTGCGGATCCTGTTTCAGTCTAAAGACTGAAACAGGATCCGCACTTTTCACCGTTCCTTTCAGAATCATTTGATTCATCAGCTAGGAATGGCGATTGCTTCACCAGACCAATCGAAGGCTAGGCCAAAGTAACTCGATCTTTCCAAGAGGTGTGTGGCCCAACTTTTGAAAGAACCGCTATGTGGAGAACTATTTGTTATTTTTCCGAAGCACTTTTCACCGTAATTGTCATAAGGTTGGTCTCTGCATTCTTAAGCATACCAGTGTCTTCACAGACGAAACAGGCTGAGGCCCAGTAATCTTGGCATTTCCAATAGTTGGTCTTAGAGACTACCAAGAAAGTGTTCTTTTAAGTATTATTCTTTGGGGTTTCAGCATTATTTTCAGTACCCGAGCAGGGTTCTCGCATTAGCATAAGAATCCTGCCTGGTAGTTGAGATTTCATGGTGGGGTGTAAGTGCGGGGCTTCTGTCAGCCCTGCCTTTGATTTGTTTACCTCCAGAGTTGGAAAGTGCATATTTGCATCAGATGGGAGAAATGTGTATCGTGCTTCAGATTTCATACTGACATTTGAAATGATCAGTGTGTTGGTAATTATTTGCCATTTCCGTGGCGTTTGGCACCGTAATAGTCATGAGGTCGGTCTCTGCATCCTGAAGCCTATGATGCTTTTTGCAGAGAAACCTCTGCTGAGGCCCAGGTAACTTGCTATTTCCCATAGCTGGCACAGGAGCCTTGGAAGATAGGATTGTTTTCAGTATTATTTCACCATTTTTTCACCACTGTTTCAAGAACGGGAGCCCTTTTCAACCGTTAGCGGAAGAATCCTTCTTTGGAGATGAGATATTTTTCTGGGGTGGCAAGTGCAGGGCCTCTGTCAGTCCTGGGTTTGTTGGACTAGCGCGAGACATGAGAAGTGTGCCTTTGTGGGACTAGTGAACAGTGCGGATCCTGTTTCAGTCTAAAGACTGAAACAGGATCCGCACTTTTCACCGTTCCTTTCAGAATCATTTGATTCATCAGCTAGGAATGGCGATTGCTTCTCCAGACCAATCGAAGGCTAGGCCAAAGTAACTCGATCTTTCCAAGAGGTGTGTGGCCCAACTTTTGAAAGAACCGCTAAGTGGAGAACTATTTGGTATTTTTCCTAAGCACTTTTAACCGTAATTGTCCTAAGGTTGGTCTCTGCATCCTTAAGCATACCAGCGTTTTCACAGACGAAACAGGCTGAGGCCCAGTAATCTTGGCATTTCCAATAGTTCGTCCTAGAGACTACCAAGAAAGTGTTCTTTTAAGTATTATTCTGTTGTGGTTTCAGCATTATTTTCAGAACCCGAGCAGGGTTCTCGCATTAGCATAAGAATCCTGCCTGGTAGTTGAGATTTCTGAGTGGGGTGTAAGTGCGGGGCTTCTGTCAGCCCTTCCTTTGATTTGTTTACCTCCAGAGTTGGAAAGTGCATATTTGCGTGAGATGGGAAAAGTGTGGATCGTGCTTCAGATTTCATATAGACACTTTGAAATGACCAGTGTGTTGCTAATTATTTGCCATTTCCATGGCGTTTGGCACCGTAATAGTCATGAGGTCGGTCTCTGCATCCTGAAGCCTATGATGCTTTTTTCAGAGAAACCTCTGCTGAGGCCCAGGTAACTTGCTATTTCCCATAGCTGGCACAGGAGCCTTGGAAGATAGGATTGTTTTCAGTATTATTTCACCATTTTTTCACCACTGTTTCAAGAACGGGAGCCCTTTTCAACCGTTAGCGGAAGAATCCTTCTTTGGAGATGAGATATTTTTCTGGGGTGGCAAGTGCAGGGCCTCTGTCAGTCCTGGGTTTGTTGGACTAGCGCCAGACATGAGAAGTGCGCCTTTGTGGGACAGGTGAATAGTGCGCATCCAGTTTCAGTCTAAAGACTGAAACAGGATCCCTGTTTCAGTCTAAAGACTGAAACAGGATCCGCACTTTTCACCGTTCCTTTCAGAATCATTTGATTCATCAGCTAGGAATGAGGATTGCTTCTCCAGGCCAATCGAAGGCTAGGCCAAAGTAACTCGATCTTTCCAAGAGGTGTGTGGCCCAACTTTTGAAAGAACCGCTAAGTGGAGAACTATTTGGTATTTTTCCTAAGTACTTTTCACCGTAATTGTCATAAGGTTGGTCTCTGCATCCTTAAGCATACCAGAGTTTTCACAGACGAAACAGGCTGAGGCCCAGTAATCTTGGCATTTCCAATAGTTTGTCCTAGAGACTACCAAGAAAGTGTTCTTTTAAGTACTATTCCGTTGTGGTTTCAGCATTATTTTCAGAACCGGAGCAGGGTTCTCGCATTAGCATAAGATTCCTGCCTGGTAGTTGAGATTTCTGGGTGGGGTATAAGTTGGGGGATTCTGTCAGCCCTGCCTTTGATTTGTTTACCACCAGAGTTGGAAAGTGCATAATTGCGTGAGATGGGAAAAGTGTGGATCGTGCTTCAGATTTCATACTGACATTTGAAATGATCTGTGTGTTGGTAATTATTTGCCATTTCCATGGCGTTTGGCACCGTAATAGTCATGAGGTCGGTCTCTGGATCCTGAAGCCTATGATGCTTTTTGCAGAGAAACCTCTGCTGAGGCCCAGGTAACTTGCTATTTCCCATAGCTGGCACAGGAGCCTTGGAAGATAGGATTGTTTTCAGTATTATTTCACCATTTTTTCACCACTGTTTGAAGAACGGGAGCCCTTTTCAACCGTTAGCGGAAGAATCCTTCTTTGGAGATGAGATATTTTTCTGGGGTGGCAAGTGTAGGGCCTCTGTCAGTCCTGGGTTTGTTGGACTAGCGCCAGACATGAGAAGTGCGCCTTTGTGGGACAGGTGAATAGTGCGGATCCTGTTTCAGTCTAAAGACTGAAACAGGATCCGCTCTTTTCACCGTTCCTTTCAGAATCATTTGATTCATCAGCTGGGAATGGCGATTGCTTCACCAGACCAATCGAAGGCTAGGCCAAAGTAACTCGATCTTTCCAAGAGGTGTGTGGCCCAACTTTTGAAAGAACCTCTAAGTGGAGAACTTTTTGTTATTTTTCCGAAGCACTTTTCACCGTAATTGTCATAAGGTTGGTCTCTGCATCCTTAAGCATACCAGTGTCTTCACAGACGAAACAGGCTGAGGCCCAGTAATCTTGGCATTTCCAATAGTTGGTCTAGAGACTACAAAACAGTGTTCTTTTAAGTATTATTCCATTGTGGTTTCAGCATTGTTTTCAGAACCCGAGCAGGGTTCTCGCATTAGCATAAGAATCCTGCCTGGTAGTTGAGATTTCTGGGTGGGGTGTAAGTGCAGGGCTTCTCTCAGCCCTGCCTTTGATTTGTTTACCTCCAGAGTTGGAAAGTGCATAGTTGCGTGAGATGGGAAAAGTGTGGATCGTGCTTCAGATTTCATCCTGACACTTTGAAATGACCAGTGTGTTGGTAATTATTTGCCATTTCCATGGCGTTTGGCACCGTAATAGTCATGAGGTCGGTCTCTGCATCCTGAAGCCTATGATGCTTTTTGCAGAGAAACCTCTGCTGAGGCCTAGGTAACTTGCTATTTCCCATAGCTGGCACAGGAGCCTTGGAAGATAGGATTGTTTTCAGTATTATTTCACCATTTTTTCACCACTGTTCAAGAACGGGAGCCCTTTTCAACGGTTAGCGGAAGAATCCTTCTTTGGAGATGAGATATTTTTCTGGGGTGGCAAGTGCAGGGCCTCTGTTAGTCCTGGTTTTGTTGGACTAGCGCCAGACATGAGAAGAGCGCCTTTGTGGGACAGGTGAATAGTGCTGATCCTGTTTCAGTCTAAAGACTGAAACAGGATCCGCACTTTTCACCGTTCCTTTCAGAATCATTTGATTCATCAGCTAGGAATGGCGATTGCTTCTCCAGACCAATCGAAGGCTAGGCCAAAGTAACTCGATCTTTCCAAGAGGTGTGTGGCCCAACTTTTGAAAGAACCGCTAAGTGGAGAACTATTTGGTATTTTTCCGAAGCACTTTTCACCGTAGTTGTCATAAGGTTGGTCTCTGTATCCTTAAGCATACGAGAGTTTTCACAGACGAAACAGGCTGAGGCCCAGTAATCTTGGCATTTCCAATAGTTGGTCCTAGAGACTACCAAGAAAGTGTTTTTTTAAGTATTATTCCATTGTGGTTTCAGCATTATTTTCAGAACCCGAGCAGGGTTCTCTCATTACCATAAGAATCCTGCCTGGTAGTTGAGATTTCATTGTGGGGTGTAAGTGCGGTGCTTCTGTCAGCCCTGCGTTTGATATGTTTACCTCCAGAGTTGGAAAGTGCATATTTGCGTGAGATGGGAAAAGTGTGGATCGTGCTTCAGAATTCATCTTGACACTTTGAAATGACCAGTGTGTTGGTAATTATTTGCCATTTCCATGGCGTTGGGCACCGTAATAGTCATGAGGTCGGTCTCTGCATCCTGAAGCCTATGATGCTTTTTGCAGAGAAACCTCTGCTGAGGCCCAGGTTCCTTGCTATTTCCCATAGCCTGCACAGGAGCCTTGGAAGATAGGATTGTTTTCAGTATTATTTCACCATTTTTTCACCACTGTTTCAAGAACGGGAGCCTTTTCAACCGTTAGCGGAAGAATCCTTCTTTGGAGATGAGATATTTTTCTGGGGTGGCAAGTGCAGGGCCTCTGTCAGTCCTGGGTTTGTTGGACTAGCGCCAGACATGAGAAGTGCGCCTTTGTGGGACAGGTGAATAGTGCGGATCCTGTTTCAGTCTATAGACTGAAACAGGATCCGCACTTTTCACCGTTCCTTTCAGAATCATTTGATTCATCAGCTAGGAATGGCGATTGCTTCACCAGACCAATCGAAGGCTAGGCCAAAGTAACTCGATCTTTCCAAGAGGTGTGTGGCCCAACTTTTGAAAGAACCGCTAAGTGGAGAACTGTTTGTTATTTTTCCGAAGCACTTTTCACCGTAATTGTCATAAGGTTGGTCTCTGCATCCTTAAGCATACCAGTGTCTTCACAGACGAAACAGGCTGAGGCCCAGTAATCTTGGCATTTCCAATAGTTGGTCTTAGAGACTACCAAGAAAGTGTTCTTTTAATATTATTCCTTTGTGGTTTCAGCATTATTTTCAGAACTCGAGCAGGGTTCTCGCATTAGCATAAGAATCCTGCCTGGTAGTTGAGATTTCATGGTGGGGTGTAAGTGCGGGGCTTCTGTCAGCCCTGCCTTTGATTTGTTTACCTCCAGAGTTGGAAAGTGCATAGTTGCGTGAGATGGGAAAAGTGTGGATCGTGCTTCAGATTTCATCCTGACACTTTGAAATGACCACTGTGTTGGTAATTATTTGCCATTTCCATGGTGTTTGGCACCGTAATAGTCATGAGTTCGGTCTCTGCATCCTGAAGCCTATGATGCTTTTTGCAGAGAAACCTCTGCTGAGGCCCAGGTAACTTGCTATTTCCCATAGCTGGCTCAGGAGCCTTGGAAGATAGGATTGTTTTCAGTATTATTTCACCATTTTTTCAGCACTGTTTCAAGAACGGGAGCCCTTTTCAACCGTTAGCGGAAGAATCCTTCTTTGGAGATGAGATATTTTTCTGGGGTGGCAAGTGCAGGGCCTCTGTCAGTCCTGGGTTTGTTGGACTAGCGCCCGACATGAGAAGTGCGCCTTTGTGGGACAGGTGAATAGTGCGGATCCTGTTTCAGTCTAAAGACTGAAACAGGATCCGCACTTTTCACCGTTCCTTTCAGAATCATTTGATTCATCAGCTAGGAATGGCGATTGCTTCACCAGACCAATCGAAGGCTAGGCCAAAGTAACTCGACCTTTCCAAGAGGTGTGTGGCCCAACTTTTGAAAGAACCGCTAAGTGGAGAACTATTTGGTATTTTTCCTAAGCACTTTTCACCGTAATTGTCCTAAGGTTGGTCTCTGCATCCTTAAGCATACCAGAGTTTTCACAGACGAAACAGGCTGAGGCCAATTAATCTTGGCATTTCCAAAAGTTGGTCCTAGAGACTACCAAGAAAGTGTTCTTTTAAGTATTATTCCGTTGTGGTTTCAGCATTATTTTCAGAACCCGAGCAGGGTTCTCGCATTAGCATAAGAATCCTGCCTGGTACTTGAGATTTCATAGTGGGGTGTAAGTGCGGGGCTTCTGTCAGCCCTGCCTTTGATTTGTTTACCTCCAGAGTTGGAAAGTGCATATTTGCGTGAGATGGGAAAAGTGTGGATCGTGCTTCAGATTTCATCCTGACACTTTGAAATGACCAGTGTGTTGGTAATTATTTGCCATTTCCATGGCGTTTGGCACCGTAATAGTCATGAGGTCGGTCTCTGCATCGTGAAGCCTATGATGCTTTTTGCAGAGAAACCTCTGCTGAGGCCCAGGTAACTTGCTATTTCCCATAGCCTGCACACGAGCCTTGGAAGATAGGATTGTTTTCAGTATTATTTCACCATTTTTTCACCACTGTTTCAAGAACGGGAGCCCTTTTCAACAGTTAGCGGAAGATCCTTCTTTGGAGATGTGATATTTTTCTGGGGTGGCAAGTGCAGGGCCTCTGTCAGTCCTTGGTTTGTTGGACTAGCGCCAGACATGAGAAGTGCGCCTTTGTGGGACAGGTGAATAGTGCGGATCCTGTTTCAGTCTAAAGACTGAAACAGGATCCGCACTTTTCACCGTTCCTTTCAGAATCATTTGATTCATCAGCTAGGAATGGCGATTGCTTCTCCAGACCAATCGAAGGCTAGGCCAAAGTAACTCGATCTTTCCAAGAGGTGTGTGGCCCAACTTTTGAAAGAACCGCTAAGTGGAGAACTATTTGGTATTTTTCCGAAGCACTTTTCACCGTAATTGTCCTAAGGTTGGTCTCTGCATCCTTAAGCATACCATAGTTTTCACAGACGAAACAGGCTGAGGCCCATTAATCTTGGCATTTCCAATAGTTGGTCCTAGAGACTACCAAGAAAGTCTTCTTTTAAGTTTTATTCTGTTGGGTTTCAGCATTATTTTCAGAACCCGAGCAGGGTTCTCGCATTAGCATAAGAATCCTGCCTGGTAGTTGAGATTTCTGGGTGGGTATAAGTTGGGGGATTCTGTCAGCCCTGCCTTTGATTTGTTTACCTCCAGAGTTGGAAAGTGCATAATTGCGTGAGATTGGAAAAGTTTTTATCGTGCTTCAGATTTCATACTGACATTTGAAATGATCAGTGTGTTGGTAATTATTTGCCATTTCCATGGCGTTTGGCACAGTAATAGTCATGAGGTCGGTCTCTGCATCCTGAAGCCCATGAAGCATTTTGCAGAGAAACCTCTGCTGAGGCCCAGGTAACTTGCTATTTCCCATAGCTGGCACAGGAGCCTTGGAAGATAGGATTGTTTTCAGTATTATTTCACCATTTTTTCACCACTGTTTCAAGAACGGGAGCGCTTATCAACCGTTAGCGGAAGAATCCTTCTTTGGAGATGAGATATTTTTCTGGGGTGGCAAGTGCAGGGCCTCTGTCAGTCCTGGGTTTGTTGGACTAGCGCCAGACATGAGAAGTGCGCCTTTGTGGGACAGGTGAATAGTGCGGATCCTGTTTCAGTCTAAAGACTGAAACAGGATCCGCACTTTTCACCGTTCCTTTCAGAATCATTTGATTCATCAGCTAGGAATGGCGATTGCTTCACCAGACCAATCGAAGGCTAGGCCAAAGTAACTCGATCTTTCCAAGAGGTGTGTGGCCCAACTTTTGAAAGAACCGCTAAGTGGAGAACTATTTGGTATTTTTCCTAAGCACTTTTCACCGTAATTGTCCTAAGGTTGGTCTCTGCATCCTTAAGCATACCAGAGTTTTCACAGACGAAACAGGCTGAGGCCCAGTAATCTTGGCATTTCCAATAGTTGGTCCTGGAGACTACTAAGAAAGTGTTTTTTTAAGTATTATTCCATTGTGGTTTCAGCATTATTTTCACAACCGGAGCAGGGTTCTCGCATTAGCATAAGAATCCTGCCTGGTAGTTGAGATTTCATGGTGGGGTGTAAGTGCGGGGCTTCTGTCAGCCCTGCCTTTGATTTGTTTACCTCCAGAGTTGGAAAGTGCATATTTGCGTGAGATGGGAAAAGTGTGGATCGTGCTTCAGATTTCATCCTGACACTTTGAAATGACCAGTGTGTTGGTAATTATTTGCCATTTCCATGGCGTTTGGCACCGTAATAGTGATGAGGTCGGTCTCTGCATCCTGAAGCCTATGATGCTTTTTGCAGAGAAACCTCTGCTGAGGCCCAGGTAACTTGCTATTTCCCATAGCTGGCACAGGAGCCTTGGAAGATAGGATTGTTTTCAGTATTATTTCACCATTTTTTCACCACTGTTTCAAGAACGGGAGCCCTTTTCAACCGTTAGCGGAAGAATCCTTCTTTGGAGATGAGATATTTTTCTGGGGTGGCAAGTGCAGGGCCTCTGTCAGTCCTGGGTTTGTAGGACTAGCGCCAGACATGTGAAGTGCGCCTTTGTGGGACAGGTGAATAGTGCGGATCCTGTTTCAGTCTAAAGACTGAAACAGGATCCGCACTTTTCACCATTCCTTTCAGAATCATTTGATTCATCAGCTAGGAATGCCGATTGCTTCTCCAGACCAATCAAAGGCTAGGCCAAAGTAACTCGATCTTTCCAAGAGGTGTGTGGCCCAACTTTTGAAAGAACCGCTAAGTGGAGAACTATTTGGTTTTTTTCCGAAGCACTTTTCACCGTAATTGCCCTAAGGTTGGTCTCTGCATCCTTAAGCATACCAGAGTTTTCACAGACGAAACAGGCTGAGGCCCATTAATCTTGGCATTTCCAATAGTTGGTCCTAGAGACTACCAACAAAGTGTTCTTTTAAGTATTATTCTGTTGTGGTTTCAGCATTATTTTCAGAACCGGAGCAGGGTTCTCGCATTAGCATAAGAATCCTGCCTGGTAGTTGAGATTTCTGGGTGGGGTGTAAGTGCAGGGCTTCTGTCAGCCCTGCCTTTGATTTGTTTACCTCCAGAGTTGGAAAGTGCATAGTTGCGTGAGATGGGAAAAGTGTGGATCGTGCTTCAGATTTCATCCTGACACTTTGAAATGACCAGTGTGTTGGTAATTATTTGCCATTTCCATGGCGTTTGGCACCGTAATAGTGATGAGGTCGGTCTCTGCATCCTGAAGCCTATGATGCTTTTTGCAGAGAAACCTCTGCTGAGGCCCAGGTAACTTGCTATTTCCCATAGCTGGCACAGGAGCCTTGGAAGATAGGATTGTTTTCAGTATTATTTCACCATTTTTTCACCACTGTTTCAAGAACGGGAGCCCTTTTCAACCGTTAGCGGAAGAATCCTTCTTTGGAGATGAGATATTTTTCTGGGGTGGCAAGTGCAGGGCCTCTGTCAGTCCTGGGTTTGTTGGACTAGCGCCAGACATGAGAAGTGCGCCTTTGTGGGACAGGTGAATAGTGCGGATCCTGTTTCAGTCTAAAGACTGAAACAGGATCCGCACTTTTCACCGTTCCTTTCAGAATCATTTGATTCATCAGCTAGGAATGGCGATTGCTTCTCCAGACCAATCAAAGGCTAGGCCAAAGTAACTCGATCTTTCCAAGAGGTGTGTGGCCCAACTTTTGAAAGAACCGCTAAGTGCAGTACTATTTGGTATTTTTCCGAAGCACTTTTCACCGTAATTGTCCTAAGGTTGGTCTCTGCATCCTTAAGCATACCAGAGTTTTCACAGACGAAACAGGCTGAGGCCCATTAATCTTGGCATTTCCAATAGTTGGTCCTAGAGACTACCAAGAAAGTGTTTTTTTAAGTATTATTCTGTTGTGGTTTCAGCATTATTTTCAGAACCGGAGCAGCGTTCTCGCATTAGCATAAGAATCCTGCCTGGTAGTTGAGATTTCTGGGTGGGGTGTAGGTGCGGGGCTTCTGTCAGCCCTGCCTTTGATTTGTTTACCTCCAGAGTAGGAAAGTGCATATTTGCGTGAGATGGGAAAAGTGTGGATCGTGCTTCAGATTTCATCCAGACACTTTGAAATGACCAGTGTGTTGGTAATTATTTGCCATTTCCATGGCGTTTGGCCCCGTAATAGTCATGAGGTCGGTCTCTGCATCCTGAAGCCTATGATGCTTTTTGCAGAGAAACCTCTGCTGAGGCCCAGGTAACTTGCTATTTCCCATAGCTGGCACAGGAGCCTTGGAAGATAGGATAGTTTTCAGTATTATTTCACCATTTTTTCACCACTGTTTCAAGAACGGGAGCCCTTTTCAACCGGTAGCGGAAGAATCCTTCTTTGGAGATGAGATATTTTTCTGGGGTGGCAAGTGCAGGGCCTCTGTCAGTCCTGGGTTTGTTGGACTAGCGCCAGACATGAGAAGTGCGCCTTTGTGGGACAGGTGAATAGTGCGGATCCTGTTTCAGTCTAAAGACTGAAACAGGATCCGCACTTTGCACCGTTCCTTTCAGAATCATTTGATTCATCAGCTAGGAATGCCGATTGCTTCTCCAGACCAATCGAAGGCTAGGCCAAAGTAACTCGATCTTTCCAAGAGGTGTGTGGCCCAACTTTTGAAAGAACCGCTAAGTGGAGAACTATTTGTTATTTTTCCGAAGCACTTTTCACCGTAATTGTCCTAAGGTTGGTCTCTGCATCCTTAAGCATACCAGAGTTTTCACAGACGAAACAGGCTGAGGCCCATTAATCTTGGCATTTCCAATAGTTGGTCCTAGAGACTACCAAGAAAGTGTTCTTTTAAGTATTATTCTGTTGTGGTTTCAGCATTATTTTCAGAACCCGAGCAGGGTTCTCGCATTAGCATAAGAATCCTGCCTGGTAGTTGAGATTTCTGGGTGGGGTGTATGTGCAGGGCTTCTGTCAGCCCTGCCTTTGATTTGTTTACCTCCAGAGTTGGAAAGTGCATAGTTGCGTGAGATGGGAAAAGTGTGGATCGTGCTTCAGATTTCATCCTGACACTTTGAAATGACCAGTGTGTTGGTAATTATTTGCCATTTCCATGGCGTTTGGCACCGTAATAGTGATGAGGTCGGTCTCTGCATCCTGAAGCCTATGATGCTTTTTGCAGAGAAACCTCTGCTGAGGCCCAGGTAACTTGCTATTTCCCATAGCTGGCACAGGAGCCTTGGAAGATAGGATTGTTTTCAGTATTATTTCACCATTTTTTCACCACTGTTTCAAGAACGGGAGCCCTTTTCAACCGTTAGCGGAAGAATCCTTCTTTGGAGATGAGATATTTTTCTGGGGTGGCAAGTGCAGGGCCTCTGTCAGTCCTGGGTTTGTTGGACTAGCGCCAGACATGAGAAGTGCGCCTTTGTGGGACAGGTGAATAGTGCGGATCCTGTTTCAGTCTAAAGACTGAAACAGGATCCGCACTTTGCACCGTTCCTTTCAGAATCATTTGATTCATCAGCTAGGAATGCCGATTGCTTCTCCAGACCAATCGAAGGCTAGGCCAAAGTAACTCGATCTTTCCAAGAGGTGTGTGGCCCAACTTTTGAAAGAACCGCTAAGTGGAGAACTATTAGGTATTTTTCCTAAGCACTTTTCACCGTAATTGTCCTAAGGTTGGTCTCTGCATCCTTAAGCATACCAGAGTTTTCACAGACGAAACAGGCTGAGGCCCGTTAATCTTGGCATTTCCAATAGTTGGTCCTAGAGACTACCAAGAAAGTGTTCTTTTAAGTATTATTCTGTTGTGGTTTCAGCATTATTTTCAGAACCGCAGCAGGGTTCTCGCATTAGCATAAGAATCCTGCCTGGTAGTTGAGATTTCTGGGTGGGGTGTACGTGCAGGGCTTCTGTCAGCCCTGCCTTTGATTTGTTTACCTCCAGAGTTGGAAAGTGCATAGTTGCGTGAGATGGGAAAAGTGTGGATCGTGCTTCAGATTTCATCCAGACACTTTGAAATGACCAGTGTGTTGGTAATTATTTGCCATTTCCATGGCGTTTGGCCCCGTAATAGTCATGAGGTCGGTCTCTGCATCCTGAAGCCTATGATGCTTTTTGCAGAGAAACCTCTGCTGAGGCCCAGGTAACTTGCTATTTCCCATAGCTGGCACAGGAGCCTTGGAAGATAGGATTGTTTTCAGTATTATTTCACCATTTTTTCACCACTGTTTCAAGAACGGGAGCCCTTTTCAACCGTTAGCGGAAGAATCCTTCTTTGGAGATGAGATATTTTTCTGGGGTGGCAAGTGCAGGGCCTCTGTCAGTCCTGGGTTTGTTGGACTAGCGCCAGACATGAGAAGTGCGCCTTTGTGGGACAGGTGAATAGTGCGGATCCTGTTTCAGTCTAAAGACTGAAACAGGATCCGCACTTTTCACCGTTCCTTTCAGAATCATTTGATTCATCAGCTAGGAATGCCGATTGCTTCTCCAGACCAATCGAAGGCTAGGCCAAAGTAACTCGATCTTTCCAAGAGGTGTGTGGCCCAACTTTTGAAAGAACCGCTAAGTGGAGAACTATTTGGTATTTTTCCTAAGCACTTTTCACCGTAATTGTCCTAAGGTTGGTCTCTGCATCCTTAAGCATACCAGAGTTTTCACAGACGAAACAGGCTGAGGCCCATTAATCTTGGCATTTCCAATAGTTGGTCCTAGAGACTACCAAGAAAGTGTTCTTTTAAGTATTATTCTGTTGTGGTTTCAGCATTATTTTCAGAACCGGAGCAGGGTTCTCGCATTAGCATAAGAATCCTGCCTGGTAGTTGAGATTTCTGGGTGGGGTGTAAGTGCGGGGCTTCTGTCAGCCCTGCCTTTGATTTGTTTACCTCCAGAGTTGGAAAGTGCATAGTTGCGTGAGATGGGAAAAGTGTGGATCGTGCTTCAGATTTCATCCTGACACTTTGAAATGACCAGTGTGTTGGTAATTATTTGCCATTTCCATGGCATTTGGCACCGTAATAGTGATGAGGTCGGACTCTGCATCCTGAAGCCTATGATGCTTTTTGCAGAGAAACCTCTGCTGAGGCCCAGGTAACTTGCTATTTCCCATAGCTGGCACAGGAGCCTTGGAAGATAGGATTGTTTTCAGTATTATTTCACCATTTTTTCACCACTGTTTCAAGAACGGGAGCCCTTTTCAACCGTTAGCGGAAGAATCCTTCTTTGGAGATGAGATATTTTTCTGGGGTGGCAAGTGCAGGGCCTCTGTCAGTCCTGGGTTTGTAGGACTAGCGCCAGACATGAGAAGTGCGCCTTTGTGGGACAGGTGAATAGTGCGGATCCTGTT
This sequence comes from Lemur catta, assembly GCF_020740605.2. Taxonomy (NCBI): domain Eukaryota; kingdom Metazoa; phylum Chordata; class Mammalia; order Primates; family Lemuridae; genus Lemur; species Lemur catta. The sequence continues at coordinate 10,781,392 of NC_059130.1, read as the reverse complement.
TCAGTCTAAAGACTGAAACTGGATCCGCACTTTTCACCGTTCCTTTCAGAATCATTTGATTCATCAGCTAGGAATGGCGATTGCTTCTCCAGACCAATCAAAGGCTAGGCCAAAGTAACTCGATCTTTCCAAGAGGTGTGTGGCCCAACTTTTGAAAGAACCGCTAAGTGGAGAACTATTTGGTATTTTTCCTAAGCACTTTTCACCGTAATTGTCCTAAGGTTGGTCTCTGCATCCTTAAGCATACCAGAGTTTTCACAGACGAAACAGGCTGAGGCCCATTAATCTTGGCATTTCCAATAGTTGGTCCTAGAGACTACCAAGAAAGTGTTCTTTTAAGTATTATTCTGTTGTGGTTTCAGCATTATTTTCAGAACCGGAGCAGGGTTCTCGCATTAGCATAAGAATCCTGCCTGGTAGTTGAGATTTCTGGGTGGTGTGTAAGTGCGGGGCTTCTGTCAGCCCTGCCTTTGATTTGTTTACCTCCAGAGTTGGAAAGTGCATAGTTGCGTGAGATGGGAAAAGTGTGGATCGTGCTTCAGATTTCATCCTGACACTTTGAAATGACCAGTGTGTTGGTAATTATTTGCCATTTCCATGGCGTTTGGCACCGTAATAGTGATGAGGTCAGACTCTGCATCCTGAAGCCTATGATGCTTTTTGCAGAGAAACCTCTGCTGAGGCCCAGGTAACTTGCTATTTCCCATGGCTGGCACAGGAGCCTTGGAAGATAGGATTGTTTTCAGTATTATTTCACCATTTTTTCACCACTGTTTCAAGAACGGGAGCCCTTTTCAACCGTTAGCGGAAGAATCCTTCTTTGGAGATGAGATATTTTTCTGGGGTGGCAAGTGCAGGGCCTCTGTCAGTCCTGGGTTTGTAGGACTAGCGCCAGACATGAGAAGTGCGCCTTTGTGGGACAGGTGAATAGTGCGGATCCTGTTTCAGTCTAAAGACTGAAACAGGATCCGCACTTTTCACCGTTCCTTTCAGAATCATTTGATTCATCAGCTAGGAATGCCGATTGCTTCTCCAGACCAATCAAAGGCTAGGCCAAAGTAACTCGATCTTTCCAAGAGGTGTGTGGCCCAACTTTTGAAAGAACCGCTAAGTGGAGAACTATTTGGTTTTTTTCCGAAGCACTTTTCACCGTAATTGTCCTAAGGTTGGTCTCTGCATCCTTAAGCATACCAGAGTTTTCACAGACGAAACAGGCTGAGGCCCATTAATCTTGGCATTTCCAATAGTTGGTCCTAGAGACTACCAAGAAAGTGTTCTTTTAAGTATTATTCTGTTGTGGTTTCAGCATTATTTTCAGAACCGGAGCAGGGTTCTCGCATTAGCATAAGAATCCTGCCTGGTAGTTGAGATTTCTGGGTGGGGTGTAAGTGCAGGGCTTCTGTCAGCCCTGCCTTTGATTTGTTTACCTCCAGAGTTGGAAAGTGCATAGTTGCGTGAGATGGGAAAAGTGTGGATCGTGCTTCAGATTTCATCCTGACACTTTGAAATGACCAGTGTGTTGGTAATTATTTGCCATTTCCATGGCATTTTGCACCATAATAGTCATGAGGTCGGTCTCTGCATCCTGAAGCCTATGATGCTTTTTGCAGAGAAACCTCTGCTGAGGCCCAGGTAACTTGGTATTTCCCATAGCTGGCACAGGAGCCTTGGAAGATAGGATTGTTTTCAGTATTATTTCACCATTTTTTCACCACTGTTTCAAGAACGGGAGCCCTTTTCAACCGGTAGCGGAAGAATCCTTCTTTGGAGATGAGATATTTTTCTGGGGTGGCAAGTGCAGGGCCTCTGTCAGTCCTGGGTTTGTTGGACTAGCGCCAGACATGAGAAGTGCGCCTTTGTGGGACAGGTGAATAGTGCGGATCCTGTTTCAGTCTAAAGACTGAAACAGGATCCGCACTTTTCACCGTTCCTTTCAGAATCATTTGATTCATCAGCTAGGAATGGCGATTGCTTCTCCAGACCAATCGAAGGCTAGGCCAAAGTAACTCGATCTTTCCAAGAGGTGTGTGGCCCAACTTTTGAAAGAACCGCTAAGTGGAGAACTATTTGGTATTTTTCCTAAGCACTTTTCACCGTAATTGTCCTAAGGTTGGTCTCTGCATCCTTAAGCATACCAGAGTTTTCACAGACGAAACAGGCTGAGGCCCATTAATCTTGGCATTTCCAATAGTTGGTCCTAGAGACTACCAAGAAAGTGTTCTTTTAAGTATTATTCTGTTGTGGTTTCAGCATTATTTTCAGAACCGGAGCAGGGTTCTCGCATTAGCATAAGAATCCTGCCTGGTAGTTGAGATTTCTGGGTGGGGTGTACGTGCAGGGCTTCTGTCAGCCCTGCCTTTGATTTGTTTACCTCCAGAGTTGGAAAGTGCATAGTTGCGTGAGATGGGAAAAGTGTGGATCGTGCTTCAGATTTCATCCTGACACTTTGAAATGACCAGTGTGTTGGTAATTATTTGCCATTTCCATGGCGTTTGGCACCGTAATAGTGATGAGGTCGGTCTCTGCATCCTGAAGCCTATGATGCTTTTTGCAGAGAAACCTCTGCTGAGGCCCAGGTAACTTGCTATTTCCCATAGCTGGCACAGGAGCCTTGGAAGATAGGATTGTTTTCAGTATTATTTCACCATTTTTTCACCACTGTTTCAAGAACGGGAGCCCTTTTCAACCGTTAGCGGAAGAATCCTTCTTTGGAGATGAGATATTTTTCTGGGGTGGCAAGTGCAGGGCCTCTGTCAGTCCTGGGTTTGTAGGACTAGCGCCAGACATGAGAAGTGCGCCTTTGTGGGACAGGTGAATAGTGCGGATCCTGTTTCAGTCTAAAGACTGAAACAGGATCCGCACTTTTCACCGTTCCTTTCAGAATCATTTGATTCATCAGCTAGGAATGCCGATTGCTTCTCCAGACCAATCGAAGGCTAGGCCAAAGTAACTCGATCTTTCCAAGAGGTGTGTGGCCCAACTTTTGAAAGAACCGCTAAGTGGAGAACTATTTGGTATTTTTCCTAAGCACTTTTCACCGTAATTGTCCTAAGGTTGGTCTCTGCATCCTTAAGCATACCAGAGTTTTCACAGACGAAACAGGCTGAGGCCCATTAATCTTGGCATTTCCAATAGTTGGTCCTAGAGACTACCAAGAAAGTGTTCTTTTAAGTATTATTCTGTTGTGGTTTCAGCATTATTTTCAGAACCGGAGCAGGGTTCTCGCATTAGCATAAGAATCCTGCCTGGTAGTTGAGATTTCTGGGTGGGGTGTAAGTGCAGGGCTTCTGTCAGCCCTGCCTTTGATTTGTTTACCTCCAGAGTTGGAAAGTGCATAGTTGCGTGAGATGGGAAAAGTGTGGATCGTGCTTCAGATTTCATCCTGACACTTTGAAATGACCAGTGTGTTGGTAATTATTTGCCATTTCCATGGCATTTGGCACCGTAATAGTGATGAGGTCGGTCTCTGCATCCTGAAGCCTATGATGCTTTTTGCAGAGAAACCTCTGCTGAGGCCCAGGTAACTTGCTATTTCCCATAGCTGGCACAGGAGCCTTGGAAGATAGGATTGTTTTCAGTATTATTTCACCATTTTTTCACGACTGTTTCAAGAACGGGAGCCCTTTTCTACCGGTAGCGGAAGAATCCTTCTTTGGAGATGAGATATTTTTCTGGGGTGGCAAGTGCAGGGCCTCTGTCAGTCCTGGGTTTGTTGGACTAGCGCCAGACATGAGAAGTGCGCCTTTGTGGGACAGGTGAATAGTGCGGATCCTGTTTCAGTCTAAAGACTGAAACAGGATCCGCACTTTTCACCGTTCCTTTCAGAATCATTTGATTCATCAGCTAGGAATGCCGATTGCTTCTCCAGACCAATCGAAGGCTAGGCCAAAGTAACTCGATCTTTCCAAGAGGTGTGTGGCCCAACTTTTGAAAGAACCGCTAAGTGGAGAACTATTTGGTTTTTTTCCGAAGCACTTTTCACCGTAATTGTCATAAGGTTGGTCTCTGCATCCTTAAGCATACGAGAGTTTTCACAGACAAAACAGGCTGAGGCCCAGTAATCTTGGCATTTCCAATAGTTGGTCCTAGAGACTACCAAGAAAGTGGTCTTTTAAGTATTATTCTGTTGTGGTTTCAGCATTATTTTCAGAACCCGAGCAGGGTTCTCGCATTAGCATAAGAATACTGCCTGGTAGTTGAGATTTCTGGGTGGGGTGTAGGTGCCGGGCTTCTGTCAGCCCTCCCTTTGATTTGTTTACCTCCAGAGTTGGAAAGTGCATATTTGCGTGAGATGGGAAAAGTGTGGATCGTGCTTCAGATTTCATCCTGACACTTTGAAATGACCAGTGTGTTGGTAATTATTTGCCATTTCCATGGCGTTTGGCCCCGTAATAGTCATGAGGTCGGTCTCTGCATCCTGAAGCCTATGATGCTTTTTGCAGAGAAACCTCTGCTGAGGCCCAGGTAACTTGCTATTTCCCATAGCTGGCACAGGAGCCTTGGAAGATAGGATTGTTTTCAGTATTATTTCACCATTTTTTCACCACTGTTTCAAGAACGGGAGCCCTTTTCAACCGGTAGCGGAAGAATCCTTCTTTGGAGATGAGATATTTTTCTGGGGTGGCAAGTGCAGGGCCTCTGTCAGTCCTGGGTTTGTTGGACTAGCGCCAGACATGAGAAGTGCGCCTTTGTGGGACAGGTGAATAGTGCGGATCCTGTTTCAGTCTTTAGACTGAAACAGGATCCGCACTTTTCACCGTTCCTTTCAGAATCATTTGATTCATCAGCTAGGAATGGCGATTGCTTCTCCAGACCAATCGAAGGCTAGGCCAAAGTAACTCGATCTTTCCAAGAGGTGTGTGGCCCAACTTTTGAAAGAACTGCTAAGTGGAGAACTATTTGGTATTTTTCCTAAGCACTTTTCACCGTAATTGTCCTAAGGTTGGTCTCTGCATCCTTAAGCATACCAGAGTTTTCACAGACGAAACAGGCTGAGGCCCATTAACCTTGGCATTTCCAATAGTTGGTCCTAGAGACTACAAGAAAGTGTTCTTTTAAGTATTATTCTGTTGTGGTTTCAGCATTATTTTCAGAACCGCAGCAGGGTTCTCGCATTAGCATAAGAATACTGCCTGGTAGTTGAGATTTCTGGGTGGGGTGTAGGTGCCGGGCTTCTGTCAGCCCTGCCTTTGATTTGTTTACCTCCAGAGTTGGAAAGTGCATATTTGCGTGAGATGGGAAAAGTGTGGATCGTGCTTCAGATTTCATCCAGACACTTTGAAATGACCAGTGTGTTGGTAATTATTTGCCATTTCCATGGCGTTTGGCCCCGTAATAGTCATGAGGTCGGTCTCTGCATCCTGAAGCCTATGATGCTTTTTGCAGAGAAACCTCTGCTGAGGCCCAGGTAACTTGCTATTTCCCATAGCTGGCACAGGAGCCTTGGAAGATAGGATTGTTTTCAGTATTATTTCACCATTTTTTCACCACTGTTTCAAGAACGGGAGCCCTTTTCAACGGTTAGCCGAAGAATCCTTCTTTGGAGATGAGATATTTTTCTGGGGTGGCAAGTGCAGGGCCTCTGTCAGTCCTGGGTTTGTTGGACTAGCGCCAGACATGAGAAGTGCGCCTTTGTGGGACAGGTGAATAGTGCGGATCCTGTTTCAGTCTAAAGACTGAAACAGGATCCGCACTTTTCACCGTTCCTTTCAGAATCATTTGATTCATCAGCTAGGAATGCCGATTGCTTCTCCAGACCAATCAAAGGCTAGGCCAAAGTAACTCGATCTTTCCAAGAGGTGTGTGGCCCAACTTTTGAAAGAACTGCTAAGTGGAGAACTATTTGGTATTTTTCCTAAGCACTTTTCACCGTAATTGTCCTAAGGTTGGTCTCTGCATCCTTAAGCATACCAGAGTTTTCACAGACGAAACAGGCTGAGGCCCATTAATCTTGGCATTTCCAATAGTTGGTCCTAGAGACTACAAAGAAAGTGTTCTTTTAAGTATTATTCTGTTGTGGTTTCAGCATTATTTTCAGAACCGGAGCAGGGTTCTCGCATTAGCATAAGAATCCTGCCTGGTAGTTGAGATTTCTGGGTGGGGTGTAGGTGTGGGGCTTCTGTCAGCCCTGCCTTTGATTTGTTTACCTCCAGAGTTGGAAAGTGCATATTTGCGTGAGATGGGAAAAGTGTGGATCGTGCTTCAGATTTCATCCAGACACTTTGAAATGACCAGTGTGTTGGTAATTATTTGCCATTTCCATGGCGTTTGGCCCCGTAATAGTCATGAGGTCGGTCTCTGCATCCTGAAGCCTATGATGCTTTTTGCAGAGAAACCTCTACTGAGGCCCAGGTAACTTGCTATTTCCCATAGCTGGCACAGGAGCCTTGGAAGATAGGATTGTTTTCAGTATTATTTCACCGTTTTTTCACCACTGTTTCAAGAACGGGAGCCCTTTTCAACCGGTAGCGGAAGAATCCTTCTTTGGAGATGAGATATTTTTCTGGGGTGGCAAGTGCAGGGCCTCTGTCAGTCCTGGGTTTGTTGGACTAGCGCCAGACATGAGAAGTGCGCCTTTGTGGGACAGGTGAATAGTGCGGATCCTGTTTCAGTCTAAAGACTGAAACAGGATCCGCACTTTTCACCGTTCCTTTCAGAATCATTTGATTCATCAGCTAGGAATGCCGATTGCTTCTCCAGACCAATCGAAGGCTAGGCCAAAGTAACTCGATCTTTCCAAGAGGTGTGTGGCCCAACTTTTGAAAGAACCGTTAAGTGGAGAACTATTTGGTATTTTTCCTAAGCACTTTTCACCGTAATTGTCCTAAGGTTGGTCTCTGCATCCTTAAGCATACCAGAGTTTTCACAGACGAAACAGGCTGAGGCCCATTAATCTTGGCATTTCCAATAGTTGGTCCTAGAGACTACCAAGAAAGTGTTTTTTTAAGTATTATTCTGTTGTGGTTTCAGCATTATTTTCAGAACCCGAGCAGGGTTCTCGCATTAGCATAAGAATCCTGCCTGGTAGTTGAGATTTCTGGGTGGGGTGTAGGTGCGGGGCTTCTGTCAGCCCTGCCTTTGATTTGTTTACCTCCAGAGTTGGAAAGTGCATATTTGCGTGAGATGGGAAAAGTGTGGATCGTGCTTCAGATTTCATCCAGACACTTTGAAATAACCAGTGTGTTGGTAATTATTTGCCATTTCCATGGAGTTTGGCCCTGTAATAGTCATGAGGTCGGTCTCTGCATCCTGAAGCCTATGATGCTTTTTGCAGAGAAACCTCTGCTGAGGCCCAGGTAACTTGCTATTTCCCATAGCTGGCACAGGAGCCTTGGAAGATAGGATTGTTTTCAGTATTATTTCACCATTTTTTCACCACTGTTTCAAGAACGGGAGCTCTTTTCAACCGGTAGCGGAAGAATCCTTCTTTGGAGATGAGATATTTTTCTGGGGTGGCAAGTGCAGGGCCTCTGTCAGTCCTGGGTTTGTTGGACTAGCGCCAGACATGAGAAGTGCGCCTTTGTGGGACAGGTGAATAGTGCGGATCCTGTTTCAGTCTAAAGACTGAAACAGGATCCGCACTTTTCACCGTTCCTTTCAGAATCATTTGATTCATCAGCTAGGAATGGCGATTGCTTCTCCAGACCAATCCAAGGCTAGGCCAAAGTAACTCGATCTTTCCAAGAGGTGTGTGGCCCAACTTTTGAAAGAACCGCTAAGTGGAGAACTATTTGGTATTTTTCCTAAGCACTTTTCACCGTAATTGTCCTAAGGTTGGTCTCTGCATCCTTAAGCATACCAGAGTTTTCACAGACGAAACAGGCTGAGGCCCATTAATCTTGGCATTTCCAATAGTTGGTCCTAGAGACTACCAAGAAAGTGTTCTTTTAAGTATTATTCTGTTGTGGTTTCAGCACTATTTTCAGAACGGGAGCAGGGTTCTCGCATTAGCATAAGAATTCTGCCTGGTAGTTGAGATTTCTGGGTGGGGTGTAGGTGCGGGGCTTCTGTCAGCCCTGCCTTTGATTTGTTTACCTCCAGAGTTGGAAAGTGCATATTTGCGTGAGATGGGAAAAGTGTGGATCGTGCTTCAGATTTCATCCTGACACTTTGAAATGACCAGTGTGTTGGTAATTATTTGCCATTTCCATGGCGTTTGGCCCCGTAATAGTCATGAGGTCGGTCTCTGCATCCTGAAGCCTATGATGCTTTTTGCAGAGAAACCTCTGCTGAGGCCCAGGTAACTTGCTATTTCCCATAGCTGGCACAGGAGCCTTGGAAGATAGGATTGTTTTCAGTATTATTTCACCATTTTTTCACCACAGTTTCAAGAACGGGAGCCCTTTTCAACCGTTAGCGGAAGAATCCTTCTTTGGAGATGAGATATTTTTCTGGGGTGGCAAGTGCAGGGCCTCTGTCAGTCCTGGGTTTGTAGGACTAGCGCCAGACATGAGAAGTGCGCCTTTGTGGGACAGGTGAATAGTGCGGATCCTGTTTCAGTCTAAAGACTGAAACTGGATCCGCACTTTTCACCGTTCCTTTCAGAATCATTTGATTCATCAGCTAGGAATGGCGATTGCTTCTCCAGACCAATCAAAGGCTAGGCCAAAGTAACTCGATCTTTCCAAGAGGTGTGTGGCCCAACTTTTGAAAGAACCGCTAAGTGGAGAACTATTTGGTATTTTTCCTAAGCACTTTTCACCGTAATTGTCCTAAGGTTGGTCTCTGCATCCTTAAGCATACCAGAGTTTTCACAGACGAAACAGGCTGAGGCCCATTAATCTTGGCATTTCCAATAGTTGGTCCTAGAGACTACCAAGAAAGTGTTCTTTTAAGTATTATTCTGTTGTGGTTTCAGCATTATTTTCAGAACCCGAGCAGGGTTCTCGCATTAGCATAAGAATCCTGCCTGGTAGTTGAGATTTCTGGGTGGTGTGTAAGTGCGGGGCTTCTGTCAGCCCTGCCTTTGATTTGTTTACCTCCAGAGTTGGAAAGTGCATAGTTGCGTGAGATGGGAAAAGTGTGGATCGTGCTTCAGATTTCATCCTGACACTTTGAAATGACCAGTGTGTTGGTAATTATTTGCCATTTCCATGGCGTTTGGCACCGTAATAGTGATGAGGTCAGACTCTGCATCCTGAAGCCTATGATGCTTTTTGCAGAGAAACCTCTGCTGAGGCCCAGGTAACTTGCTATTTCCCATGGCTGGCACAGGAGCCTTGGAAGATAGGATTGTTTTCAGTATTATTTCACCATTTTTTCACCACTGTTTCAAGAACGGGAGCCCTTTTCAACCGTTAGCGGAAGAATCCTTCTTTGGAGATGAGATATTTTTCTGGGGTGGCAAGTGCAGGGCCTCTGTCAGTCCTGGGTTTGTAGGACTAGCGCCAGACATGAGAAGTGCGCCTTTGTGGGACAGGTGAATAGTGCGGATCCTGTTTCAGTCTAAAGACTGAAACAGGATCCGCACTTTTCACCGTTCCTTTCAGAATCATTTGATTCATCAGCTAGGAATGCCGATTGCTTCTCCAGACCAATCAAAGGCTAGGCCAAAGTAACTCGATCTTTCCAAGAGGTGTGTGGCCCAACTTTTGAAAGAACCGCTAAGTGGAGAACTATTTGGTTTTTTTCCGAAGCACTTTTCACCGTAATTGTCCTAAGGTTGGTCTCTGCATCCTTAAGCATACCAGAGTTTTCACAGACGAAACAGGCTGAGGCCCATTAATCTTGGCATTTCCAATAGTTGGTCCTAGAGACTACCAAGAAAGTGTTCTTTTAAGTATTATTCTGTTGTGGTTTCAGCATTATTTTCAGAACCGGAGCAGGGTTCTCGCATTAGCATAAGAATCCTGCCTGGTAGTTGAGATTTCTGGGTGGGGTGTAAGTGCAGGGCTTCTGTCAGCCCTGCCTTTGATTTGTTTACCTCCAGAGTTGGAAAGTGCATAGTTGCGTGAGATGGGAAAAGTGTGGATCGTGCTTCAGATTTCATCCTGACACTTTGAAATGACCAGTGTGTTGGTAATTATTTGCCATTTCCATGGCATTTTGCACCATAATAGTCATGAGGTCGGTCTCTGCATCCTGAAGCCTATGATGCTTTTTGCAGAGAAACCTCTGCTGAGGCCCAGGTAACTTGGTATTTCCCATAGCTGGCACAGGAGCCTTGGAAGATAGGATTGTTTTCAGTATTATTTCACCATTTTTTCACCACTGTTTCAAGAACGGGAGCCCTTTTCAACCGGTAGCGGAAGAATCCTTCTTTGGAGATGAGATATTTTTCTGGGGTGGCAAGTGCAGGGCCTCTGTCAGTCCTGGGTTTGTTGGACTAGCGCCAGACATGAGAAGTGCGCCTTTGTGGGACAGGTGAATAGTGCGGATCCTGTTTCAGTCTAAAGACTGAAACAGGATCCGCACTTTTCACCGTTCCTTTCAGAATCATTTGATTCATCAGCTAGGAATGGCGATTGCTTCTCCAGACCAATCGAAGGCTAGGCCAAAGTAACTCGATCTTTCCAAGAGGTGTGTGGCCCAACTTTTGAAAGAACCGCTAAGTGGAGAACTATTTGGTATTTTTCCTAAGCACTTTTCACCGTAATTGTCCTAAGGTTGGTCTCTGCATCCTTAAGCATACCAGAGTTTTCACAGACGAAACAGGCTGAGGCCCATTAATCTTGGCATTTCCAATAGTTGGTCCTAGAGACTACCAAGAAAGTGTTCTTTTAAGTATTATTCTGTTGTGGTTTCAGCATTATTTTCAGTACCGGAGCAGGGTTCTCGCATTAGCATAAGAATCCTGCCTGGTAGTTGAGATTTCTGGGTGGGGTGTACGTGCAGGGCTTCTGTCAGCCCTGCCTTTGATTTGTTTACCTCCAGAGTTGGAAAGTGCATAGTTGCGTGAGATGGGAAAAGTGTGGATCGTGCTTCAGATTTCATCCTGACACTTTGAAATGACCAGTGTGTTGGTAATTATTTGCCATTTCCATGGCGTTTGGCACCGTAATAGTGATGAGGTCGGTCTCTGCATCCTGAAGCCTATGATGCTTTTTGCAGAGAAACCTCTGCTGAGGCCCAGGTAACTTGCTATTTCCCATAGCTGGCACAGGAGCCTTGGAAGATAGGATTGTTTTCAGTATTATTTCACCATTTTTTCACCACTGTTTCAAGAACGGGAGCCCTTTTCAACCGGTAGCGGAAGAATCCTTCTTTGGAGATGAGATATTTTTCTGGGGTGGCAAGTGCAGGGCCTCTGTCAGTCCTGGGTTTGTAGGACTAGCGCCAGACATGAGAAGTGCGCCTTTTTGGGACAGGTGAATAGTGCGGATCCTGTTTCAGTCTAAAGACTGAAACAGGATCCGCACTTTTCACCGTTCCTTTCAGAATCATTTGATTCATCAGCTAGGAATGCCGATTGCTTCTCCAGACCAATCGAAGGCTAGGCCAAAGTAACTCGATCTTTCCAAGAGGTGTGTGGCCCAACTTTTGAAAGAACCGCTAAGTGGAGAACTATTTGGTATTTTTCCTAAGCACTTTTCACCGTAATTGTCCTAAGGTTGGTCTCTGCATCCTTAAGCATACCAGAGTTTTCACAGACGAAACAGGCTGAGGCCCATTAATCTTGGCATTTCCAATAGTTGGTCCTAGAGACTACCAAGAAAGTGTTCTTTTAAGTATTATTCTGTTGTGGTTTCAGCATTATTTTCAGAACCCGAGCAGGGTTCTCGCATTAGCATAAGAATCCTGCCTGGTAGTTGAGATTTCTGGGTGGGGTGTAAGTGTGGGGCTTCTGTCAGCCCTGCCTTTGATTTGTTTACCTCCAGAGTTGGAAAGTGCATATTTGCGTGAGATGGGAAAAGTGTGGATCGTGCTTTAGATTTCATCCAGACACTTTGAAATGACCAGTGTGTTGGTAATTATTTGCCATTTCCATGGCGTTTGGCCCCGTAATAGTCATGAGGTCGGTCTCTGCATCCTGAAGCCTATGATGCTTTTTGCAGAGAAACCTCTGCTGAGGCCCAGGTAACTTGCTATTTCCCATAGCTGGCACAGGAGCCTTGGAAGATAGGATTGTTTTCAGTATTATTTCACCATTTTTTCACCACTGTTTCAAGAACGGGAGCCCTTTTCAACCGGTAGCGGAAGAATCCTTCTTTGGAGATGAGATATTTTTCTGGGGTGGCAAGTGCAGGGCCTCTGTCAGTCCTGGGTTTGTTGGACTAGCGCCAGACATGAGAAGTGCGCCTTTGTGGGACAGGTGAATAGTGCGGATCCTGTTTCAGTCTAAAGAATGAAACAGGATCCGCACTTTTCACCGTTCCTTTCAGAATCATTTGATTCATCAGCTAGGAATGGCGATTGCTTCTCCAGACCAATCGAAGGCTAGGCCAAAGTAACTCGATCTTTCCAAGAGGTGTGTGGCCCAACTTTTGAAAGAACCGCTAAGTGGAGAACTATCTGGTTTTTTTCCGAAGCACTTTTCACCGTAATTGTCCTAAGGTTGGTCTCTGCATCCTTAAGCATACCAGTGTCTTCACAGACGAAACTGGCTGAGGCCCAGTAATCTTGGCATTTCCAATAGTTGGTCCTAGAGACTACCAAGAAAGTGTTCTTTTAAGTATTATTCTATTGTGGCTTCAGCATTATTTTCAGAACCCGAGCAGGGTTCTCGCATTAGCATAAGAATCCTGCCTGGTAGTTGAGATTTCTGGGTGGGGTGTAGGTGCGGGGCTTCTGTCAGCCCTGCCTTTGATTTGTTTACCTCCAGAGTTGGAAAGTGCATAGTTGCCTGAGATGGGAAAAGTGTGGATCGTGCTTCAGATTTCATCCTGACACTTTGAAATGACCAGTGTGTTGGTAATTATTTGCCATTTCCATGGCGTTTGGCACCGTAATAGTCATGAGGTCGGTCTCTGCATCCTGAAGCCTATGATGCTTTTTGCAGAGAAACCTCTGCTGAGGCCCAGGTAACTTGCTATTTCCCATAGCTGGCACAGGAGCCTTGGAAGATAGGATTGTTTTCAGTATTATTTCACCATTTTTTCACCACTGTTTGAAGAACGGGAGCCCTTTTCAACCGTTAGCGGAAGAATCCTTCTTTGGAGATGAGATATTATTCTGGGGTGGTAAGTGCAGGGCCTCTGTCAGTCCTGGGTTTGTAGGACTAGCGCCAGACATGAGAAGTGCGCCTTTGTGGGACAGGTGAATAGTGCGGATCCTGTTTCAGTCTAAAGACTGAAACAGGATCCGCACTTTTCACCGTTCCTTTCAGAATCATTTGATTCATCAGCTAGGAATGGCGATTGCTTCTCCAGACCAATCGAAGGCTAGGCCAAAGTAACTCGATCTTTCCAAGAGGTGTGTGGCCCAACTTTTGAAAGAACCGCTAAGTGGAGAACTATTTGGTATTTTTCCGAAGCACTTTTCACCGTAATTGTCCTAAGGTTGGTCTCTGCATCCTTAAGCATACCAGAGTTTTCACAGACGAAACAGGCTGAGGCCCATTAATCTTGGCATTTCCAATAGTTGGTCCTAGAGACTACCAAGAAAGTGTTCTTTTAAGTATTATTCCGTTGTGGTTTCAGCATTATTTTCAGAACCCGAGCAGGGTTCTCGCATTAGCATAAGAATCCTGCCTGGTAGTTGAGATTTCATGGTGGGGTGTAAGTGCGCGGCTTCTGTCAGCCCTGCCTTTGATTTGTTTACCTCCACAGTTGGAAAGTGCATAGTTGCGTGAGATGGGAAAAGTGTGGATCGTGCTTCAGATTTCATCCTGACACTTTGAAATGACCAGTGTGTTGGTAATTATTTGCCATTTCCATGGCGTTTGGCCCCGTAATAGTCATGAGGTCGGTCTCTGCATCCTGAAGCCTATGATGCTTTTTGCAGAGAAACCTCTGCTGAGGCCCAGGTAACTTGCTATTTCCCATAGCTGGCACAGGAGCCTTGGAAGATAGGATTGTTTTCAGTATTATTTCACCAATTTTTCACCACTGTTTGAAGAACGGGAGCCCTTTTCAACTGGTAGCGGAAGAATCCTTCTTTCGAGATGAGATATTTTTCTGGGGTGGCAAGTGCAGGGCCTCTGTCAGTCCTGGGTTTGTTGGACTAGCGCCAGACATGAGAAGTGCGCCTTTGTTTGACAGGGGAATAGTGCGGATGCTGTTTCAGTCTAAAGACTGAAACAGGATCCGCACTTTTCACCGTTCCTTTCAGAATCATTTGATTCATCAGCTAGGAATGGCGATTGCTTCTCCAGACCAATCGAAGGCTAGGCCAAAGTAACTCGATCTTTCCAAGAGGTGTGTGGCCCAACTTTTGAAAGAACCGCTAAGTGGAGAACTATTTGGTTTTTTTCCGAAGCACTTTTCACCGTAATTGTCCTAAGGTTGGCCTCTGCATCCTTAAGCATACCAGTGTCTTCACAGACGAAACTGGCTGAGGCCCAGTAATCTTGGCATTTCCAATAGTTGGTCCTAGAGACTACCAAGAAAGTGTTCTTTTAAGTATTATTCTATTGTGGTTTCAGCATTATTTTCAGAACCCGAGCAGGGTTCTCGCATTAGCATAAGAATCCTGCCTGGTAGTTGAGATTTCTGGGTGGGGTGTAGGTGCGGGGCTTCTGTCAGCCCTGCCTTTGATTTGTTTACCTCCAGAGTTGGAAAATGCATAGTTGCCTGAGATGGGAAAAGTGTGGATCGTGCTTCAGATTTCATCCTGACACTTTGAAATGACCAGTGTGTTGGTAATTATTTGCCATTTCCATGGCGTTTGGCACCGTAATAGTCATGAGGTCGGTCTCTGCATCCTGAAGCCTATGATGCTTTTTGCAGAGAAACCTCTGCTGAGGCCCAGGTAACTTGCTATTTCCCATAGCTGGCACAGGAGCCTTGGAAGATAGGATTGTTTTCAGTATTATTTCACCATTTTTTCACCACTGTTTGAAGAACGGGAGCCCTTTTCAACCGTTAGCGGAAGAATCCTTCTTTGGAGATGAGATATTATTCTGGGGTGGTAAGTGCAGGGCCTCTGTCAGTCCTGGGTTTGTAGGACTAGCGCCAGACATGAGAAGTGCGCCTTTGTGGGACAGGTGAATAGTGCGGATCCTGTTTCAGTCTAAAGACTGAAACAGGATCCGCACTTTTCACCGTTCCTTTCAGAATCATTTGATTCATCAGCTAGGAATGGCGATTGCTTCTCCAGACCAATCGAAGGCTAGGCCAAAGTAACTCGATCTTTCCAAGAGGTGTGTGGCCCAACTTTTGAAAGAACCGCTAAGTGGAGAACTATTTGGTATTTTTCCGAAGCACTTTTCACCGTAATTGTCCTAAGGTTGGTCTCTGCATCCTTAAGCATACCAGAGTTTTCACAGACGAAACAGGCTGAGGCCCATTAATCTTGGCATTTCCAATAGTTGGTCCTAGAGACTACCAAGAAAGTGTTCTTTTAAGTATTATTCCGTTGTGGTTTCAGCATTATTTTCAGAACCCGAGCAGGGTTCTCGCATTAGCATAAGAATCCTGCCTGGTAGTTGAGATTTCATGGTGGGGTGTAAGTGCGCGGCTTCTGTCAGCCCTGCCTTTGATTTGTTTACCTCCACAGTTGGAAAGTGCATAGTTGCGTGAGATGGGAAAAGTGTGGATCTTGCTTCAGATTTCATCCTGACACTTTGAAATGACCAGTGTGTTGGTAATTATTTGCCATTTCCATGGCGTTTGGCCCCGTAATAGTCATGAGGTCGGTCTCTGCATCCTGAAGCCTATGATGCTTTTTGCAGAGAAACCTCTGCTGAGGCCCAGGTAACTTGCTATTTCCCATAGCTGGCACAGGAGCCTTGGAAGATAGGATTGTTTTCAGTATTATTTCACCATTTTTTCACCACTGTTTGAAGAACGGGAGCCCTTTTCAACTGGTAGCGGAAGAATCCTTCTTTGGAGATGAGATATTTTTCTGGGGTGGCAAGTGCAGGGCCTCTGTCAGTCCTGGGTTTGTTGGACTAGCGCCAGACATGAGAAGTGCGCCTTTGTGGGACAGGTGAATAGTGCGGATCCTGTTTCAGTCTAAAGACTGAAACAGGATCCGCACTTTTCACCGTTCCTTTCAGAATCATTTGATTCATCAGCTAGGAATGCCGTTTGCTTCTCCAGACCAATGGAAGGCTAGGCCAAAGTAACTTGATCTTTCCAAGAGTTGTGTGGCCCAACTTTTGAAAGAACCGCTAAGTGGAGAACTATTTGGTATTTTTCCGAAGCACTTTTCACCGTAATTGTCCTAAGGTTGGTGTCTGCATCCTTAAGCATACCAGAGTTTTCACAGACGAAACAGGCTGAGGCCCATTAATCTTGGCATTTCCAATAGTTGGTCCTAGAGACTACCAAGAAAGTGTTCTTTTAAGTATTATTCTATTGTGGTTTCAGCATTATTTTCAGAACCCCAGCAGGGTTCTCGCATTAGCATAAGAATCCTGCCTGGTAGTTGAGATTTCTGGGTGGGGTGTAGGTGCGGGGCTTCTGTCAGCCCTGCCTTTGATTTGTTTACCTCCAGAGTTGGAAAGTGCATATTTGCGTGAGATGGGAAAAGTGTGGATCGTGCTTCAGATTTCATCCAGACACTTTGAAATGACCAGTGTGTTGGTAATTATTTGCCATTTCCATGGCGTTTGGCCCCGTAATAGTCATGAGGTCGGTCTCTGCATCCTGAAGCCTATGATGCTTTTTGCAGAGAAACCTCTGCTGAGGCCCAGGTAACTTCCTATTTCCCATAGCTGGCACAGGAGCCTTGGAAGATAGGATTGTTTTCAGTATTATTTCACCATTTTTTCACCACTGTTTCAAGAACGGGAGCCCTTTTCAACCGTTAGCGGAAGAATCCTTCTTTGGAGATGAGATATTTTTCTGGGGTGGCAAGTGCAGGGCCTCTGTCAGTCCTGGGTTTGTTGCACTAGCGCCAGACATGAGAAGTGCGCCTTTGTGGGACAGGTGAATAGTGCGGATCCTGTTTCAGTCTAAAGACTGAAACAGGATCCGCACTTTTCACCGTTCCTTTCAGAATCATTTGATTCATCAGCTAGGAATGCCGATTGCTTCTCCAGACCAATGGAAGGCTAGGCCAAAGTAACTCGATCTTTCCAAGAGGTGTGTGGCCCAACTTTTGAAAGAACCGCTAAGTGGAGAACTATTTGGTATTTTTCCGAAGCACTTTTCACCGTAATTGTCCTAAGGTTGGTGTCTGCATCCTTAAGCATACCAGAGTTTTCACAGACGAAACAGGCTGAGGCCCATTAATCTTGGCATTTCCAATAGTTGGTCCTAGAGACTACCAAGAAAGTGTTCTTTTAAGTATTATTCTGTTGTGGTTTCAGCATTATTTTCAGTACCCGAGCAGGGTTCTCGCATTAGCATAAGAATCCTGCCTGGTAGTTGAGATTTCTGGGTGGGGTGTAAGTGCGCGGCTTCTGTCAGCCCTGCCTTTGATTTGTTTACCTCCACAGTTGGAAAGTGCATAGTTGCGTGAGATGGGAAAAGTGTGTATCGTGCTTCAGATTTCATCCTGACACTTTGAAATGACCAGTGTGTTGGTAATTATTTGACATTTCCATGGCGTTTGGCCCCGTAATAGTCATGAGGTCGGTCTCTGCATCCTGAAGCCTATGATGCTTTTTGCAGAGAAACCTCTGCTGAGGCCCAGGTAACTTGCTATTTCCCATAGCTGGCACAGGAGCCTTGGAAGATAGGATTGTTTTCAGTATTATTTCACCAATTTTTCACCACTGTTTGAAGAACGGGAGCCCTTTTCAACTGGTAGCGGAAGAATCCTTCTTTCGAGATGAGATATTTTTCTGGGGTGGCAAGTGCAGGGCCTCTGTCAGTCCTGGGTTTGTTGGACTAGCGCCAGACATGAGAAGTGCGCCTTTGTTTGACAGGGGAATAGTGCGGATGCTGTTTCAGTCTAAAGACTGAAACAGGATCCGCACTTTTCACCGTTCCTTTCAGAATCATTTGATTCATCAGCTAGGAATGGCGATTGCTTCTCCAGACCAATCGAAGGCTAGGCCAAAGTAACTCGATCTTTCCAAGAGGTGTGTGGCCCAACTTTTGAAAGAACCGCTAAGTGGAGAACTCTTTGGTTTTTTTCCGAAGCACTTTTCACCGTAATTGTCCTAAGGTTGGCCTCTGCATCCTTAAGCATACCAGTGTCTTCACAGACGAAACTGGCTGAGGCCCAGTAATCTTGGCATTTCCAATAGTTGGTCCTAGAGACTACCAAGAAAGTGTTCTTTTAAGTATTATTCTATTGTGGTTTCAGCATTATTTTCAGAACCCGAGCAGGGTTCTCGCATTAGCATAAGAATCCTGCCTGGTAGTTGAGATTTCTGGGTGGGGTGTAGGTGCGGGGCTTCTGTCAGCCCTGCCTTTGATTTGTTTACCTCCAGAGTTGGAAAGTGCATATTTGCGTGAGATGGGAAAAGTGTGGATCGTGCTTCAGATTTCATCCAGACACTTTGAAATGACCAGTGTGTTGGTAATTATTTGCCATTTCCATGGCGTTTGGCCCCGTAATAGTCACGAGGTCGGTCTCTGCATCCTGAAGCCTATGATGCTTTTTCCAGAGAAACCTCTGCTGAGGCCCAGGTAACTTGCTATTTCCCATAGCTGGCACAGGAGCCTTGGAAGATAGGATTGTTTTCAGTATTATTTCACCATTTTTTCACCAGTTTCAAGAACGGGAGCCCTTTTCAACCGGTAGCGGAAGAATCCTTCCTTGGAGATGAGATATTTTTCTGGGGTGGCAAGTGCAGGGCCTCTGTCAGTCCTGGGTTTGTTGGACTAGCGCCAGACATGAGAAGTGCGCCTTTGTGGGACAGGTGAATAGTGCGGATCCTGTTTCAGTCTAAAGACTGAAACAGGATCCGCACTTTTCACCGTTCCTTTCAGAATCATTTGATTCATCAGCTAGGAATGCCGATTGCTTCTCCAGACCAATGGAAGGCTAGGCCAAAGTAACTCGATCTTTCCAAGAGAGTGTGGCCCAACTTTTGAAAGAACCGCTAAGTGGAGAACTATTTGGTATTTTTCCGAAGCACTTTTCACCGTAATTGTCCTAAGGTTGGTCTCTGCATCCTTAAGCATACCAGAGTTTTCACAGACGAAACAGGCTGAGGCCCATTAATCTTGGCATTTCCAATAGTTGGTCCTAGAGACTACCAAGAAAGTGTTCTTTTAAGTATTATTCTGTTGTGGTTTCAGCATTATTTTCAGAACCCGAGCAGGGTTCTCGCATTAGCATAAGAATCCTGCCTGGTAGTTGATATTTCTGGGTGGCGTGTAAGTGTGGGGCTTCTGTCAGCCCTGCCTTTGATTTGTTTACCTCCAGAGTTGGAAAGTGCATAGTTGCCTGAGATGGGAAAAGTGTGGATCGTGCTTCAGATTTCATCCAGACACTTTGAAATGACCAGTATGTTGGTAATTATTTGCCATTTCCATGGCGTTTGGCCCCGTAATAGTCATGAGGTCGGTCTCTGCATCCTGAAGCCTATGATGCTTTTTGCAGAGAAACCTCTGCTGAGGCCCAGGTAACTTGCTATTTCCCATAGCTGGCACAGGAGCCTTGGAAGATAGGATTGTTTTCAGTATTATTTCACCATTTTTTCACCACTGTTTCAAGAACGGGAGCCCTTTTCAACCGGTAGCGGAAGAATCCTTCTTTGGAGATGAGATATTTTTCTGGGGTGGCAAGTGCAGGGCCTCTGTCAGTCCTGGGTTTGTTGCACTAGCGCCAGACATGAGAAGTGCGCCTTTGTGGGACAGGTGAATAGTGCGGATCCTGTTTCAGTCTAAAGACTGAAACAGGATCCGCACTTTTCACCGTTCCTTTCAGAATCATTTGATTCATCAGCTAGGAATGCCGTTTGCTTCTCCAGACCAATGGAAGGCTAGGCCAAAGTAACTCGATCTTTCCAAGAGGTGTGTGGCCCAACTTTTGAAAGAACCGCTAAGTGGAGAACTATTTGGTATTTTTCCGAAGCACTTTTCACCGTAATTGTCCTAAGGTTGGTGTCTGCATCCTTAAGCATACCAGAGTTTTCACAGACGAAACAGGCTGAGGCCCATTAATCTTGGCATTTCCAATAGTTGGTCCTAGAGACTACCAAGAAAGTGTTCT
Source organism: Lemur catta (assembly GCF_020740605.2). Taxonomy (NCBI): domain Eukaryota; kingdom Metazoa; phylum Chordata; class Mammalia; order Primates; family Lemuridae; genus Lemur; species Lemur catta. The sequence goes on along the minus strand of NC_059130.1, from coordinate 10,761,238 downwards.
TTTAAGTATTATTCTGTTGTGGTTTCAGCATTATTTTCAGTACCCGAGCAGGGTTCTCGCATTAGCATAAGAATCCTGCCTGGTAGTTGAGATTTCATGGTGGGGTGTAAGTGCGCGGCTTCTGTCAGCCCTGCCTTTGATTTGTTTACCTCCACAGTTGGAAAGTGCATAGTTGCGTGAGATGGGAAAAGTGTGTATCGTGCTTCAGATTTCATCCTGACACTTTGAAATGACCAGTGTGTTGGTAATTATTTGACATTTCCATGGCGTTTGGCCCCGTAATAGTCATGAGGTCGGTCTCTGCATCCTGAAGCCTATGATGCTTTTTGCAGAGAAACCTCTGCTGAGGCCCAGGTAACTTGCTATTTCCCATAGCTGGCACAGGAGCCTTGGAAGATAGGATTGTTTTCAGTATTATTTCACCAATTTTTCACCACTGTTTGAAGAACGGGAGCCCTTTTCAACTGGTAGCGGAAGAATCCTTCTTTCGAGATGAGATATTTTTCTGGGGTGGCAAGTGCAGGGCCTCTGTCAGTCCTGGGTTTGTTGGACTAGCGCCAGACATGAGAAGTGCGCCTTTGTTTGACAGGGGAATAGTGCGGATGCTGTTTCAGTCTAAAGACTGAAACAGGATCCGCACTTTTCACCGTTCCTTTCAGAATCATTTGATTCATCAGCTAGGAATGGCGATTGCTTCTCCAGACCAATCGAAGGCTAGGCCAAAGTAACTCGATCTTTCCAAGAGGTGTGTGGCCCAACTTTTGAAAGAACCGCTAAGTGGAGAACTCTTTGGTTTTTTTCCGAAGCACTTTTCACCGTAATTGTCCTAAGGTTGGCCTCTGCATCCTTAAGCATACCAGTGTCTTCACAGACGAAACTGGCTGAGGCCCAGTAATCTTGGCATTTCCAATAGTTGGTCCTAGAGACTACCAAGAAAGTGTTCTTTTAAGTATTATTCTATTGTGGTTTCAGCATTATTTTCAGAACCCGAGCAGGGTTCTCGCATTAGCATAAGAATCCTGCCTGGTAGTTGAGATTTCTGGGTGGGGTGTAGGTGCGGGGCTTCTGTCAGCCCTGCCTTTGATTTGTTTACCTCCAGAGTTGGAAAGTGCATATTTGCGTGAGATGGGAAAAGTGTGGATCGTGCTTCAGATTTCATCCAGACACTTTGAAATGACCAGTGTGTTGGTAATTATTTGCCATTTCCATGGCGTTTGGCCCCGTAATAGTCACGAGGTCGGTCTCTGCATCCTGAAGCCTATGATGCTTTTTCCAGAGAAACCTCTGCTGAGGCCCAGGTAACTTGCTATTTCCCATAGCTGGCACAGGAGCCTTGGAAGATAGGATTGTTTTCAGTATTATTTCACCATTTTTTCACCAGTTTCAAGAACGGGAGCCCTTTTCAACCGGTAGCGGAAGAATCCTTCCTTGGAGATGAGATATTTTTCTGGGGTGGCAAGTGCAGGGCCTCTGTCAGTCCTGGGTTTGTTGGACTAGCGCCAGACATGAGAAGTGCGCCTTTGTGGGACAGGTGAATAGTGCGGATCCTGTTTCAGTCTAAAGACTGAAACAGGATCCGCACTTTTCACCGTTCCTTTCAGAATCATTTGATTCATCAGCTAGGAATGCCGATTGCTTCTCCAGACCAATGGAAGGCTAGGCCAAAGTAACTCGATCTTTCCAAGAGAGTGTGGCCCAACTTTTGAAAGAACCGCTAAGTGGAGAACTATTTGGTATTTTTCCGAAGCACTTTTCACCGTAATTGTCCTAAGGTTGGTCTCTGCATCCTTAAGCATACCAGAGTTTTCACAGACGAAACAGGCTGAGGCCCATTAATCTTGGCATTTCCAATAGTTGGTCCTAGAGACTACCAAGAAAGTGTTCTTTTAAGTATTATTCTGTTGTGGTTTCAGCATTATTTTCAGAACCCGAGCAGGGTTCTCGCATTAGCATAAGAATCCTGCCTGGTAGTTGATATTTCTGGGTGGCGTGTAAGTGTGGGGCTTCTGTCAGCCCTGCCTTTGATTTGTTTACCTCCAGAGTTGGAAAGTGCATATTTGCGTGAGATGGGAAAAGTGTGGATCGTGCTTCAAATTTCATCCAGACACTTTGAAATGACCAGTGTGTTGGTAATTATTTGCCATTTCCATGGCGTTTGGCCCCGTAATAGTCATGAGGTCGGTCTCTGCATCCTGAAGCCTATGATGCTTTTTGCAGAGAAACCTCTGCTGAGGCCCAGGTAACTTGCTATTTCCCATAGCTGGCACAGGAGCCTTGGAAGATAGGATTGTTTTCAGTATTATTTCACCATTTTTTCCCCACTGTTTCAAGAACGGGAGCCCTTTTCAACCGGTAGCGGAAGAATCCTTCTTTGGAGATGAGATATTTTTCTGGGGTGGCAAGTGCAGGGCCTCTGTCAGTCCTGGGTTTGTTGGACTAGCGCCAGACATGAGAAGTGCGCCTTTGTGGGACAGGTGAATAGTGCGGATCCTGTTTCAGTCTAAAGACTGAAACAGGATCCGCACTTTTCACCGTTCCTTTCAGAATCATTTGATTCATCAGCTAGGAATGGCGATTGCTTCTCCAGACCAATCGAAGGCTAGGCCAAAGTAACTCGATCTTTCCAAGAGGTGTGTGGCCCAACTTTTGAAAGAACCGCTAAGTGGAGAACTATTTGGTTTTTTTCCGAAGCACTTTTCACCGTAATTGTCATAAGGTTGGTCTCTGCATCCTTAAGCATACGAGAGTTTTCACAGACGAAACAGGCTGAGGCCCAGTAATCTTGGCATTTCCAATAGTTGGTCCTAGAGACTACCAAGAAAGTGTTTTTTTATGTATTATTCTGTTGTGGTTTCAGCATTATTTTCAGAACCCGAGCAGGGTTCTCGCATTAGCATAAGAATCCTGCCTGGTAGTTGAGATTTCTGGGTGGGGTGTAGGTGCGGGGCTTCTGTCAGCCCTGCCTTTGATTTGTTTACCTCCAGAGTTGGAAAGTGCATATTTGCGAGAGATGGGAAAAGTGTGGATCGTGCTTCAGATTTCATCCAGACACTTTGAAATGACCAGTGTGTTGGTAATTATTTGCCATTTCCATGGCGTTTGGCCCCGTAATAGTCATGAGGTCGGTCTCTGCATCCTGAAGCCTATGATGCTTTTTGCAGAGAAACCTCTGCTGAGGCCCAGGTAACTTGCTATTTCCCATAGCTGGCACAGGAGCCTTGGAAGATAGGATTGTTTTCAGTATTATTTCACCATTTTTTCACCACTGTTTCAAGAACGGGAGCCCTTTTCAACCGTTAGCGGAAGAATCCTTCTTTGGAGATGAGATATTTTTCTGGGGTGGCAAGTGCAGGGCCTCTGTCAGTCCTGGGTTTGTTGGACTAGCGCCAGACATGAGAAGTGCGCCTTTGTGGGACAGGTGAATAGTGCGGATCCTGTTTCAGTCTAAAGACTGAAACAGGATCCGCACTTTTCACCGTTCCTTTCAGAATCATTTGATTCATCAGCTAGGAATGCCGTTTGCTTCTCCAGACCAATGGAAGGCTAGGCCAAAGTAACTCGATCTTTCCAAGAGGTGTGTGGCCCAACTTTTGAAAGAACCGCTAAGTGGAGAACTATTTGGTTTTTTTCCGAAGCACTTTTCACCGTAGTTGTCATAAGGTTGGTCTCTGCATCCTTAAGCATACGAGAGTTTTCACAGACGAAACAGGTTGAGGCCCAGTAATCTTGGCATTTCCAATAGTTGGTCCTAGAGACTACCAAGAAAGTGTTTTTTTATGTATTATTCTGTTGTGGTTTCAGCATTATTTTCAGAACCCGAGCAGGGTTCTCGCATTAGCATAAGAATCCTGCCTGGTAGTTGAGATTTCTGGGTGGGGTGTAGGTGCGGGGCTTCTGTCAGCCCTGCCTTTCATTTGTTTACCTCCAGAGTTGGAAAGTGCATATTTGCGTGAGATGGGAAAAGTGTGGATCGTGCTTCAGATTTCATCCAGACACTTTGAAATGACCAGTGTGTTGGTAATTATTTCCATTTCCATGGCGTTTGGCCCCGTAATAGTCATGAGGTCGGTCTCTGCATCCTGAAGCCTATGATGCTTTTTGCAGAGAAACCTCTGCTGAGGCCCAGGTAACTTGCTATTTCCCATAGCTGGCACAGGAGCCTTGGAAGATAGGATTGTTTTCAGTATTATTTCACCATTTTTTCACCACTGTTTCAAGAACGGGAGCCCTTTTCAACCGTTAGCGGAAGAATCCTTCTTTGGAGATGAGATATTTTTCTGGGGTGGCAAGTGCAGGGCCTCTGTCAGTCCTGGGTTTGTTGGACTAGCGCCAGACATGAGAAGTGCGCCTTTGTGGGACAGGTGAATAGTGCGGATCCTGTTTCAGTCTAAAGACTGAAACAGGATCCGCACTTTTCACCGTTCCTTTCAGAATCATTTGATTCATCAGCTAGGAATGGCGATTGCTTCTCCAGACCAATCGAAGGCTAGGCCAAAGTAACTCGATCTTTCCAAGAGAGTGTGGCCCAACTTTTGAAAGAACCGCTAAGTGGAGAACTATTTGGTATTTTTCCTAAGCACTTTTCACCGTAATTGTCCTAAGGTTGGTCTCTGCATCCTTAAGCATACCAGAGTTTTCACAGACGAAACAGGCTGAGGCCCATTAATCTTGGCATTTCCAATAGTTGGTCCTAGAGACTACCAAGAAAGTGTTCTTTTAAGTATTATTCTGTTGTGGTTTCAGCATTATTTTCAGAACCCGAGCAGGGTTCTCGCATTAGCATAAGAATCCTGCCTGGTAGTTGAGATTTCTGGGTGGGGTGTAAGTGTGGGGCTTCTGTCAGCCCTGCCTTTGATTTGTTTACCTCCAGAGTTGGAAAGTGCATATTTGCGTGAGATGGGAAAAGTGTGGATCGTGCTTTAGATTTCATCCAGACACTTTGAAATGACCAGTGTGTTGGTAATTATTTGCCATTTCCATGGCGTTTGGCCCCGTAATAGTCATGAGGTCGGTCTCTGCATCCTGAAGCCTATGATGCTTTTTGCAGAGAAACCTCTGCTGAGGCCCAGGTAACTTGCTATTTCCCATAGCTGGCACAGGAGCCTTGGAAGATAGGATTGTTTTCAGTATTATTTCACCATTTTTTCACCACTGTTTCAAGAACGGGAGCCCTTTTCAACCGGTAGCGGAAGAATCCTTCTTTGGAGATGAGATATTTTTCTGGGGTGGCAAGTGCAGGGCCTCTGTCAGTCCTGGGTTTGTTGGACTAGCGCCAGACATGAGAAGTGCGCCTTTGTGGGACAGGTGAATAGTGCGGATCCTGTTTCAGTCTAAAGACTGAAACAGGATCCGCCCTTTTCACCGTTCCTTTCAGAATCATTTGATTCATCAGCTAGGAATGCCGATTGCTTCTCCAGACCAATCGAATGCTAGGCTAAAGTAACTCGATCTTTCCAAGAGGTGTGAGGCCCAACTTTTGAAAGAACCGCTAATTGGAGAACTATTTGGTTTTTTTCCGAAGCACTTTTCACCGTAATTGTCATAAGGTTGGTCTCTGCATCCTTAAGCATACGAGAGTTTTCACAGACGAAACAGGCTGAGGCCCAGTAATCTTGGCATTTCCAATAGTTGGTCCTAGAGACTACCAAGAAAGTGTTTTTTAAAGTATTATTCTGTTGTGGTTTCAGCATTATTTTCAGAACCCGAGCAGGGTTCTCGCATTAGCATAAGAATCCTGCCTGGTAGTTGAGATTTCTGGGTGGGGTGTAGGTGCGGGGCTTCTGTCAGCCCTGCCTTTGATTTGTTTACCTCCAGAGTTGGAAAGTGCATATTTGCGTGAGATGGGAAAAGTGTGGATCGTGCTTCAGATTTCATCCAGACACTTTGAAATGACCAGTGTGTTGGTAATTATTTGCCATTTCCATGGCGTTTGGCCCCGTAATAGTCATGAGGTCGGTCTCTGCATCCTGAAGCCTATGATGCTTTTTGCAGAGAAACCTCTGCTGAGGCCCAGGTAACTTGCTATTTCCCATAGCTGGCACAGGAGCCTTGGAAGATAGGATTGTTTTCAGTATTATTTCACCATTTTTTCACCACTGTTTCAAGAACGGGAGCCCTTTTCAACCGTTAGCGGAAGAATCCTTCTTTGGAGATGAGATATTTTTCTGGGGTGGCAAGTGCAGGGCCTCTGTCAGTCCTGGGTTTGTTGGACTAGCGCCAGACATGAGAAGTGCGCCTTTGTGGGACAGGTGAATAGTGCGGATCCTGTTTCAGTCTAAAGACTGAAACAGGATCCGCACTTTTCACCGTTCCTTTCAGAATCATTTGATTCATCAGCTAGGAATGCCGTTTGCTTCTCCAGACCAATGGAAGGCTAGGCCAAAGTAACTCGATCTTTCCAAGAGTTGTGTGGCCCAACTTTTGAAAGAACTGCTAAGTGGAGAACTATTTGGTATTTTTCCGAAGCACTTTTCACCGTAATTGTCCTAAGGTTGGTGTCTGCATCCTTAAGCATACCAGAGTTTTCACAGACGAAACAGGCTGAGGCCCATTAATCTTGGCATTTCCAATAGTTGGTCCTAGAGACTACCAAGAAAGTGTTCTTTTAAGTATTATTCTATTGTGGTTTCAGCATTATTTTCAGAACCCGAGCAGGGTTCTCGCATTAGCATAAGAATCCTGCCTGGTAGTTGAGATTTCTGGGTGGGGTGTAGGTGCGGGGCTTCTGTCAGCCCTGCCTTTGATTTGTTTACCTCCAGAGTTGGAAAGTGCATAGTTGCCTTAGATGGGAAAAGTGTGGATCGTGCTTCAGATTTCATCCAGACACTTTGAAATGACCAGTGTGTTGGTAATTATTTGCCATTTCCATGGCGTTTGGCCCCGTAATAGTCATGAGGTCGGTCTCTGCATCCTGAAGCCTATGATGCTTTTTGCAGAGAAACCTCTGCTGAGGCCCAGGTAACTTGCTATTTCCCATAGCTGGCACAGGAGCCTTGGAAGATAGGATTGTTTTCAGTATTATTTCACCATTTTTTCACCACTGTTTCAAGAACGGGAGCCCTTTTCAACCGTTAGCGGAAGAATCCTTCTTTGGAGATGAGATATTTTTCTGGGGTGGCAAGTGCAGGGCCTCTGTCAGTCCTGGGTTTGTTGGACTAGCGCCAGACATGAGAAGTGCGCCTTTGTGGGACAGGTGAATACTGCGGATCCTGTTTCAGTCTAAAGACTGAAACAGGATCCGCACTTTTCACCGTTCCTTTCAGAATCATTTGATTCATCAGCTAGGAATGCCGTTTGCTTCTCCAGACCAACGGAAGGCTAGGCCAAAGTAACTCGATCTTTCCAAGAGGTGTGTGGCCCAACTTTTGAAAGAACCGCTAAGTGGAGAACTATTTGGTATTTTTCCGAAGCACTTTTCACCGTAATTGTCCTAAGGTTGGTGTCTGCATCCTTAAGCATACCAGAGTTTTCACAGACGAAACAGGCTGAGGCCCATTAATCTTGGCATTTCCAATAGTTGGTCCTAGAGACTACCAAGAAAGTGTTCTTTTAAGTATTATTCTGTTGTGGTTTCAGCATTATTTTCAGTACCCGAGCAGGGTTCTCGCATTAGCATAAGAATCCTGCCTGGTAGTTGAGATTTCATGGTGGGGTGTAAGTGCGTGGCTTCTGTCAGCCCTGCCTTTGATTTGTTTACCTCCACAGTTGGAAAGTGCATAGTTGCGTGAGATGGGAAAAGTGTGTATCGTGCTTCAGATTTCATCCTGACACTTTGAAATGACCAGTGTGTTGGTAATTATTTGCCATTTCCATGGCGTTTGGCCCCGTAATAGTCATGAGGTCGGTCTCTGCATCCTGAAGCCTATGATGCTTTTTGCAGAGAAACCTCTGCTGAGGCCCAGGTAACTTGCTATTTCCCATAGCTGGCACAGGAGCCTTGGAAGATAGGATTGTTTTCAGTATTATTTCACCATTTTTTCACCACTGTTTGAAGAACGGGAGCCCTTTTCAACTGGTAGCGGAAGAATCCTTCTTTCGAGATGAGATATTTTTCTGGGGTGGCAAGTGCAGGGCCTCTGTCAGTCCTGGGTTTCTTGGACTAGCGCCAGACATGAGAAGTGCGCCTTTGTTTGACAGGGGAATAGTGCGGATGCTGTTTCAGTCTAAAGACTGAAACAGGATCCGCACTTTTCACCGTTCCTTTCACAATCATTTGATTCATCAGCTAGGAATGGCGATTGCTTCTCCAGACCAATCGAAGGCTAGGCCAAAGTAACTCGATCTTTCCAAGAGGTGTGTGGCCCAACTTTTGAAAGAACCGCTAAGTGGAGAACTATTTGGTTTTTTTCCGAAGCACTTTTCACCGTAATTGTCCTAAGGTTGGTCTCTGCATCCTTAAGCATACCAGTGTCTTCACAGACGAAACTGGCTGAGGCCCAGTAATCTTGGCATTTCCAATAGTTGGTCCTAGAGACTACCAAGAAAGTGTTCTTTTAAGTATTATTCTATTGTGGTTTCAGCATTATTTTCAGAACCCGAGCAGGGTTCTCGCATTAGCATAAGAATCCTGCCTGGTAGTTGAGATTTCTGGGTGGGGTGTAGGTGCCGGGCTTCTGTCAGCCCTGCCTTTGATTTGTTTACCTCCAGAGTTGGAAAGTGCATATTTGCGTGAGATGGGAAAAGTGTGGATCGTGCTTCAGATTTCATCCAGACACTTTGAAATGACCAGTGTGTTGGTAATTAATTGCCATTTCCATGGCGTTTGGCCCCGTAATAGTCATGAGGTCGGTCTCTGCATCCTGAAGCCTATGATGCTTTTTGCAGAGAAACCTCTGCTGAGGCCCAGGTAACTTGCTATTTCCCATAGCTGGCACAGGAGCCTTGGAAGATAGGATTGTTTTCAGTATTATTTCACCATTTTTTCACCACTGTTTGAAGAACGGGAGCCCTTTTCAACCGTTAGCGGAAGAATCCTTCTTTGGAGATGAGATATTATTCTGGGGTGGCAAGTGCAGGGCCTCTGTCAGTCCTGGGTTTGTAGGACTAGCGCCAGACATGAGAAGTGCGCCTTTGTGGGACAGGTGAATAGTGCGGATCCTGTTTCAGTCTAAAGACTGAAACAGGATCCGCACTTTTCACCGTTCCTTTCAGAATCATTTGATTCATCAGCTAGGAATGGCGATTGCTTCTCCAGACCAATCGAAGGCTAGGCCAAAGTAACTCGATCTTTCCAAGAGGTGTGTGGCCCAACTTTTGAAAGAACCGCTAAGTGGAGAACTATTTGGTATTTTTCCGAAGCACTTTTCACCGTAATTGTCCTAAGGTTGGTCTCTGCATCCTTAAGCATACCAGAGTTTTCACAGACGAAACAGGCTGAGGCCCATTAATCTTGGCATTTCCAATAGTTGGTCCTAGAGACTACCAAGAAAGTGTTCTTTTAAGTATTATTCTATTGTGGTTTCAGCATTATTTTCAGAACCCGAGCAGGGTTCTCGCATTAGCATAAGAATCCTGCCTGGTAGTTGAGATTTCTGGGTGGGGTGTAGGTGCGGGGCTTCTGTCAGCCCTGCCTTTGATTTGTTTACCTCCAGAGTTGGAAAGTGCATAGTTGCCTTAGATGGGAAAAGTGTGGATCGTGCTTCAGATTTCATCCAGACACTTTGAAATGACCAGTGTGTTGGTAATTATTTGCCATTTCCATGGCGTTTGGCCCCGTAATAGTCATGAGGTCGGTCTCTGCATCCTGAAGCCTATGATGCTTTTTGCAGAGAAACCTCTGCTGAGGCCCAGGTAACTTGCTATTTCCCATAGCTGGCACAGGAGCCTTGGAAGATAGGATTGTTTTCAGTATTATTTCACCATTTTTTCACCACTGTTTCAAGAACGGGAGCCCTTTTCAACCGTTAGCGGAAGAATCCTTCTTTGGAGATGAGATATTTTTCTGGGGTGGCAAGTGCAGGGCCTCTGTCAGTCCTGGGTTTGTTGGACTAGCGCCAGACATGAGAAGTGCGCCTTTGTGGGACAGGTGAATAGTGCGGATCCTGTTTCAGTCTAAAGACTGAAACAGGATCCGCACTTTTCACCGTTCCTTTCAGAATCATTTGATTCATCAGCTAGGAATGCCGTTTGCTTCTCCAGACCAATGGAAGGCTAGGCCAAAGTAACTCGATCTTTCCAAGAGGTGTGTGGCCCAACTCTTGAAAGAACCGCTAAGTGGAGAACTATTTGGTATTTTTCCGAAGCACTTTTCACCGTAATTGTCCTAAGGTTGGTGTCTGCATCCTTAAGCATACCAGAGTTTTCACAGACGAAACAGGCTGAGGCCCATTAATCTTGGCATTTCCAATAGTTGGTCCTAGAGACTACCAAGAAAGTGTTCTTTTAAGTATTATTCTGTTGTGGTTTCAGCATTATTTTCAGTACCCGAGCAGGGTTCTCGCATTAGCATAAGAATCCTGCCTGGTAGTTGAGATTTCATGGTGGGGTGTAAGTGCGCGGCTTCTGTCAGCCCTGCCTTTGATTTGTTTACCTCCACAGTTGGAAAGTGCATAGTTGCGTGAGATGGGAAAAGTGTGTATCGTGCTTCAGATTTCATCCTGACACTTTGAAATGACCAGTGTGTTGGTAATTATTTGCCATTTCCATGGCGTTTGGCCCCGTAATAGTCATGAGGTCGGTCTCTGCATCCTGAAGCCTATGATGCTTTTTGCAGAGAAACCTCTGTTGAGGCCCAGGTAACTTGCTATTTCCCATAGCTGGCACAGGAGCCTTGGAAGATAGGATTGTTTTCAGTATTATTTCACCATTTTTTCACCACTGTTTGAAGAACGGGAGCCCTTTTCAACTGGTAGCGGAAGAATCCTTCTTTCGAGATGAGATATTTTTCTGGGGTGGCAAGTGCAGGGCCTCTGTCAGTCCTGGGTTTGTTGGACTAGCGCCAGACATGAGAAGTGCGCCTTTGTTTGACAGGGGAATAGTGCGGATGCTGTTTCAGTCTAAAGACTGAAACAGGATCCGCACTTTTCACCGTTCCTTTCAGAATCATTTGATTCATCAGCTAGGAATGGCGATTGCTTCTCCAGACCAATCGAAGGCTAGGCCAAAGTAACTCGATCTTTCCAAGAGGTGTGTGGCCCAACTTTTGAAAGAACCGCTAAGTGGAGAACTATTTGGTTTTTTTCCGAAGCACTTTTCACCGTAATTGTCCTAAGGTTGGTCTCTGCATCCTTAAGCATACCAGTGTCTTCACAGACGAAACTGGCTGAGGCCCAGTAATCTTGGCATTTCCAATAGTTGGTCCTAGAGACTACCAAGAAAGTGTTCTTTTAAGTATTATTCAGTTGTGGTTTCAGCATTATTTTCAGAACCCGAGCAGGGTTCTCGCATTAGCATAAGAATCCTGCCTGGTAGTTGAGATTTCTGGGTGGGGTGTAGGTGTGGGGCTTCTGTCAGCCCTGCCTTTGATTTGTTTACCTCCAGAGTTGGAAAGTGCATATTTGCGTGAGATGGGAAAAGTGTGGATCGTGCTTCAGATTTCATCCAGACACTTTGAAATGACCAGTGTGTTGGTAATTATTTGCCATTTCCATGGCGTTTGGCACCGTAATACTCATGAGGTCGGTCTCTGCATCCTGAAGCCTATGATGCTTTTTGCAGAGAAACCTCTGCTGAGGCCCAGGTAGCTTGCTATTTCCCATAGCTGGCACAGGAGCCTTGGAAGATAGGATTGTTTTCAGTATTATTTCACCATTTTTTCACCACTGTTTCAAGAACGGGAGCCCTTTTCAACCGTTAGCGGAAGAATCCTTCTTTGGAGATGAGATATTTTTCTGGGGTGGCAAGTGCAGGGCCTCTGTCAGTCCTGGGTTTGTTGGACTAGCGCCAGACATGAGAAGTGCGCCTTTGTGGGACAGGTGAATAGTGCGGATCCTGTTTCAGTCTAAAGACTGAAACAGGATCCGCACTTTTCACCGTTCCTTTCAGAATCATTTGATTCATTAGCTAGGAATGGCGATTGCTTCTCCAGACCAATCGAAGGCTAGGCCAAAGTAACTCGATCTTTCCAAGAGGTGTGTGGCCCAACTTTTGAAAGAACCGCTAAGTGGAGAACTATTTGGTATTTTTCTGAAGCACTTTTCACCGTAATTGTCATAAGGTTGGTCTCTGCATCCTAAAGCCTACCAGAGTTTTCACAGACGAAACAGGCTGAGGCCCAGTAATCTTGGCATTTCCAATAGTTGGTCCTAGAGACTACCAAGAAAGTGTTTTTTTAAGTATTATTCCGTTGTGGTTTCAGCATTATTTTCAGAACCCGCGCAGGGTTCTCGCATTAGCATAAGAATCCTGCCTGGTAGTTGAGATTTCTGGGTGGGGTGTAGGTGCGGGGCTTCTGTCAGCCCTGCCTTTGATTTGTTTACCTCCAGAGTTGGAAAGTGCATATTTGCGTGAGATGGGAAAAGTGTGGATCGTGCTTCAGATTTCATCCAGACACTTTGAAATGACCAGTGTGTTGGTAATTATTTGCCATTTCTATGGCGTTTGGCACCGTAAGAGTCATGAGGTCGGTCTCTGCATCCTGAAGCCTATGATGCTTTTTGCAGAGAAACCTCTGCTGAGGCCCAGGTAACTTGCTATTTCCCATAGCTGGCACAGGAGCCTTGGAAGATAGGATTGTTTGCAGTATTATTTCACCATTTTTTCACCACTGTTTCAAGAACGGGAACCCTTTTCAACCGTTAGCGGAAGAATCCTTCTTTGGAGATGAGGTAGTTTTCTGGGGTGGCTAGTGCAGGGCCTCTATCAGTCCAGGGTTTGTTGGACTAGCGCCAGACATGAGAAGTGCGCCTTTGTGGGACAGGTGAATAGTGCGGATCCTGTTTCAGTCTAAAGACTGAAACAGGATCCGCACTTTTCACCGTTCCTTTCAGAATCATTTGATTCATCAGCTAGAAATGGCGATTGCTTCTCTAGACCAATCGAAGGCTAGGCCAAAGTACCTCGATCTTTCCAAGAGGTGTGTGGCCCAACTTTTGAAAGAACAGCTAAGTGGAGAACTATTTGGTATTTTTCCGAAGCACTTTTCACCGTAATTGTCATAAGGTTGGTCTCTGCATCCTAAAGCATACCAGAGTTTTCACAGACGAAACAGGCTGAGGCCCAGTAATCTCGGCATTTCCAATAGTTGGTCCTAGAGACTACCAAGAAAGTGTTTTTTTAAGTATTATTCCGTTGTGGTTTCAGCATTATTTTCAGAACCCGCGCAGGGTTCTCGCATTAGCATAAGAATCCTGCCTGGTAGTTGAGATTTCTGGGTGGGGTGTAGGTGCGGGGCTTCTGTCAGCCCTGCCTTTGATTTGTTTACCTCCAGAGTTGGAAAGTGCATATTTGCGTGAGATGGGAAAAGTGTGGATCGTGCTTCAGATTTCATCCAGACACTTTGAAATGACCAGTGTGTTGGTAATTATTTGCCATTTCCATGGCGTTTGGCACCGTAAGAGTCATGAGGTCGGTCTCTGCATCCTGAAGCCTATGATGCTTTTTGCAGAGAAACCTCTGCTGAGGCCCAGGTAACTTGCTATTTCCCATAGCTGGCACAGGAGCCTTGGAAGATAGGATTGTTTGCAGTATTATTTCACCATTTTTTCACCACTGTTTCAAGAACGGAAGCCCTTTTCAACCGTTAGCGGAAGAATCCTTCTTTGGAGATGAGATATTTTTCTGGGGTGGCAAGTGCAGGGCCTCTGTCAGTCCTGGGTTTGTTGGACTAGCGCCAGACATGAGAAGTGCGCCTTTGTGGGACAGGTGAATAGAGCGGATCCTGTTTCAGTCTAAAGACTGAAACAGGATCCGCACTTTTCACCGTTCCTTTCAGAATCATTTGATTCATCAGCCTGGAATGGCGATTGCTTCTCCAGACCAATCGAAGGCTAGGCCAAAGTAACTCGATCTTTCCAAGAGGTGTGTGGCCCAACTTTTGAAAGAACCGCTAAGTGCAGAACTATTTGGTATTTTTCCGAAGCACTTTTCACCGTAATTGTCATAAGGTTGGTCTCTGCATCCTAAAGCATACCAGAGTTTTCACAGACGAAACAGGCTGAGGCCCAGTAATCTTGGCATTTCCAATAGTTGGTCCTAGAGACTACCAAGAAAGTGTTTTTTTAAGTATTATTCCGTTGTGGTTTCAGCATTATTTTCAGAACCCGCGCAGGGTTCTCGCATTAGCATAAGTATCCTGCCTGGTAGTTGAGATTTCTGGGTGGGGTGTAGGTGTGGGGCTTCTGTCAGCCCTGCCTTTGATTTGTTTACCTCCAGAGTTGGAAAGTGCATATTTGCGTGAGATGGGAAAAGTGTGGATCGTGCTTCAGATTTCATCCAGACACTTTGAAATGACCAGTGTGTTGGTAATTATTTGCCATTTCCATGGCGTTTGGCACCGTAAGAGTCATGAGGTCGGTCTCTGCATCCTGAAGCCTATGATGCTTTTTGCAGAGAAACCTCTGCTGAGGCCCAGGTAACTTGCTATTTCCCATAGCTGGCACAGGAGCCTTGGAAGATAGGATTGTTTTCAGTATTATTTCACCATTTTTTCACCACTGTTTCAAGAACGGGAGCCCTTTTCAACCGTTAGCGGAAGAATCCTTCTTTGGAGATGAGATATTTTTCTGGGGTGGCAAGTGCAGGGCCTCTGTCAGTCCTGGGTTTGTTGGACTAGCGCCAGACATGAGAAGTGCGCCTTTGTGGGACAGGTGAATAGAGCGGATCCTGTTTCAGTCTAAAGACTGAAACAGGATCCGCACTTTTCACCGTTCCTTTCAGAATCATTTGATTCATCAGCCTGGAATGGCGATTTCTTCTCCAGACCAATCGAAGGCTAGGCCAAAGTAACTGGATCTTTCCAAGAGGTGTGTGGCCCAACTTTTGAAAGAACCGCTAAGTGCAGAACTATTTGGTATTTTTCCGAAGCACTTTTCACCGTAATTGTCATAAGGTTGGTCTCTGCATCCTAAACCATACCAGAGTTTTCACAGACGAAACAGGCTGAGGCCCAGTAATCTTGGCATTTCCAATAGTTGGTCCTAGAGACTACCAAGAAAGTGTTTTTTTAAGTATGATTCCGTTGTGGTTTCAGCATTATTTTCAGAACCCGCGCAGGGTTCTCGCATTAGCATAAGAATCCTGCCTGGTAGTTGAGATTTCTGGGTGGGGTGTAGGTGTGGGGCTTCTGTCAGCCCTTCCTTTGATTTGTTTACCTCCAGAGTTGGAAAGTGCATATTTGCGTGAGATGGGAAAAGTGTGGATCGTGCTTCAGATTTCATCCAGACACTTTGAAATGACCAGTGTGTTGGTAATTATTTGCCATTTCCATGGCGTTTGGCACCGTAATAGTCATGAGGTCGGTCTCTGCATCCTGAAGCCTATGATGCTTTTTGCAGAGAAACCTCTGCTGAGGCCCAGGTAACTTGCTATTTCCCATAGCTGGCACAGGAGCCTTGGAAGATAGGATTGTTTGCAGTATTATTTCACCATTTTTTCACCACTGTTTCAAGAACGGGAGCCCTTTTCAACCGTTAGCGGAAGAATCCTTCTTTGGAGATGAGATATTTTTCTGGGGTGGCAAGTGCAGGGCCTCTGTCAGTCCTGGGTTTGCTG
This sequence comes from Lemur catta, assembly GCF_020740605.2. Classification (NCBI taxonomy): domain Eukaryota; kingdom Metazoa; phylum Chordata; class Mammalia; order Primates; family Lemuridae; genus Lemur; species Lemur catta. The sequence goes on along the minus strand of NC_059130.1, from coordinate 10,745,590 downwards.
GACTAGCGCCAGACATGAGAAGTGCGCCTTTGTGGGACAGGTGAATAGTGCGGATCCTGTTTCAGTCTAAAGACTGAAACAGGATCCGCACTTTTCACCGTTCCTTTCAGAATCATTTGATTCATCAGCTAGGAATGGCGATTGCTTCTCCAGACCAATCGAAGGCTAGGCCAAAGTACCTCGATCTTTCCAAGAGGTGTGTGGCCCAACTTTTGAAAGAACCGCTAAGTGGAGAACTATTTGGTATTTTTCCGAAGTACTTTTCACCGTAGTTGTCATAAGGTTGGTCTCTGCATCCTTAAGCATACGGGAGTTTTCACAGACGAAACAGGCTGAGGCCCATCAATCTTGGCATTTCCCGTAGTTGGTCCTAGAGACTACCAAGAAAGTGTTTTTTTAAGTATTATTCTGTTGTGGTTTCAGCATTATTTTCAGAACCCGAGCAGGGTTCTCGCATTAGCATAAGAATCCTGCCTGGTAGTTGAGATTTCTGGATGGGGTGTAGGTGCGGGGCTTCTGTCAGCCCTGCCTTTGATTTGTTTACCTCCATAGTTGGAAACTGCATATTTGCGTGAGATGGGAAAAGTGTGGATCGTGCTTCAGATTTCATCCAGACACTTTGAAATGACCAGTGTGTTGGTAATTATTTGCCATTTCCATGGCGTTTGGCACCGTAAGAGTCATGAGGTCGGTCTCTGCATCCTGAAGCCTATGATGCTTTTTGCAGAGAAACCTCTGCTGAGGCCCAGGTAACTTGCTATTTCCCATAGCTGGCACAGGAGCCTTGGAAGATAGGATTGTTTTCAGTATTATTTCACCATTTTTTCACCACTGTTTCAAGAACGGGAGCCCTTTTCAACCGTTAGCGGAAGAATCCTTCTTTGGAGATGAGATATTTTTCTGGGGTGGCAAGTGCAGGGCCTCTGTCAGTCCTGGGTTTGTTGGACTAGCGCCAGACATGAGATGTGCGCCTTTGTGGGACAGGTGAATAGAGCGGATCCTGTTTCAGTCTAAAGACTGAAACAGGATCCGCACTTTTCACCGTTCCTTTCAGAATCATTTGATTCATCAGCCTGGAATGGCGATTGCTTCTCCAGACCAATCGAAGGCTAGGCCAAAGTAACTCGATCTTTCCAAGAGGTGTGTGGCCCAACTTTTGAAAGAACCGCTAAGTGCAGAACTATTTGGTATTTTTCCGAAGCACTTTTCACCTTAATTTTCCTAGTGTTGGTCTCTGCATCCTAAAGCATACCAGAGTTTTCACAGACGAAACAGGCTGAGGCCCAGTAATCTTGGCATTTCCAATAGTTGGTCCTAGAGACTACCAAGAAAGTGTTTTTTTAAGTATTATTCCGTTGTGGTTTCAGCATTATTTTCAGAACCCGCGCAGGGTTCTCGCATTAGCATAAGAATCCTGCCTGGTAGTTGAGATTTCATGGTGGGGTGTAAGTGCGGGGCTTCTGTCAGCCCTGCCTTTGATTTGTTTACCTCCAGAGTTGGAAAGTGCATATTTGCGTGAGATGGGAAAAGTGTGGATCGTGCTTCAGATTTCATCCAGACACTTTGAAATGACCAGTGTGTTGGTAATTATTTGCCATTTCCATGGCGTTTGGCACCGTAATAGTCATGAGGTCAGTCTCTGCATCCTGAAGCCTATGATACTTTTTGCAGAGAAACCTCTGCTGAGGCCCAGGTAACTTGCTATTTCCCATAGCTGGCACAGGAGCCTTGGAAGATAGGATTGTTTTCAGTATTATTTCACCATTTTTTCACCACTGTTTCAAGAACGGGAGCGCTTTTCAACCGTTAGCGGAAGAATCCTTCTTTGGAGATGAGATATTTTTCTGGGGTGGCAAGTGCAGGGCCTCTGTCAGTCCTGGGTTTGTTGGACTAGCGCCAGACATGAGAAGTGCGCCTTTGTGGGACAGGTGAATAGTGCGGATCCTGTTTCAGTCTAAAGACTGAAACAGGATCCGCACTTTTCACCGTTCCTTTCAGAATCATTTGATTCATCAGCTAGGAATGGCGATTGCTTCTCCAGACCAATCGAAGGCTAGGCCAAAGTACCTCGATCTTTCCAAGAGGTGTGTGGCCCAAATTTTGAAAGAACCGCTAAGTGGAGAACTATTTGGTTTTTTTCCGAAGCACTTTTCACCGTAATTGTCATAAGGTTGGTCTCTGCATCCTTAAGCATACCAGAGTATTCACAGACGAAACAGGCTGAGGCCCAGTAATCTTGGCATTTCCAATAGTTGGTCCTAGAGACTACCAAGAAAGTGTTTTTTTAAGTATTATTCAGTTGTGGTTTCAGCATTATTTTCAGAACCCGAGCAGGGTTCTCGCATTAGCATAAGAATCCTGCCTGGTAGTTGAGATTTCTGGGTGGGGTTTAGGTGCAGGGCTTCTGTCAGCCCTGCCTTTGATTTGTTTACCTCCAGAGTTGGAAAGTGCATATTTGCGTGAGATGGGAAAAGTGTGGATCGGGCTTCAGATTTCATCCAGACACTTTGAAATGACCAGTGTGTTGGTAATTATTTGCCATTTCCATGGCGTTTGGCACCGTAATACTCATGAGGTCGGTCTCTGCATCCTGAAGCCTATGATGCTTTTTGCAGAGAAACCTCTGCTGAGGCCCAGGTAACTTGCTATTTCCCATAGCTGGCACAGGAGCCTTGGAAGATAGGATTGTTTGCAGTATTATTTCACCATTTTTTCGCCACTGTTTCAAGAACGGGAGCCCTTTTCAACCGTTAGCGGAAGAATCCTTCTTTGGAGATGAGATATTTTTCTGGGGTGGCAAGTGCAGGGCCTCTGTCAGTCCTGGGTTTGTTGGACTAGCGCCAGACATGAGGATTGCGCCTTTGTGGGACAGGTGAATACTGCGGATCCTGTTTCAGTCTAAAGACTGAAACAGGATCCGCACTTTTCACCGTTCCTTTCAGAATCATTTGATTCATCAGCTAGGAATGGCGATTGCTTCTCCAGACCAGTCGAAGGCTAGGCCACAGTAACTCGATCTTTCCAATGGGTGTGTGGCCCAACTTTTGAAAGAACCGCTAAGTGGAGATGTGTTTGGCATTTTTCTAAAGCACTTTTCACCGTAATTGTCATAAGGCTGGTCTCTGCATCCTTAAGCATACGAGAGTTTTCACAGACGAAACAGGCTGAGGCCCAATAAAATTGGCATTTCCAATAGTTGGGCCTAGAGACTACCAAGAGAGTGTTCTTTTAAGTATTATTCCGTTGTCGTTTCAGCATTATTTTCAGAACCCGAGCATGGTTCTCGCATTAGCATAAGAATCCTGCCTGGTGGTTGAGATTTCTGGGTGGGTTGTAAGCGCGGGGCTTCTGTAAGCCCTGCCTTTGATTTGTTCACCTCCAGAGTTGGTAAGTGCATATTTGCGTGAGATGAGAAAAGTGTGGATCGTGCTCAGATTTCATCCTGACACTTATAAATGACCAGTGTGTTAGTAATTGTTTGCCATTTGCATGGCGTTTGGCACCGTAATAGTCATGAGGTCTGTCTCTGCATCCTGAAGGCTATGATGCTTTTTGCAGAGAAACCTCTGCTGAGGCCCAGGTAACTTGCTATTTCCCATAGCTGGCACAGGAGCCTTGGAAGATAGGATTGTTTTCAGTATTATTTCACCATTTTTTCACCACTGTTTCAAGAACGGGAGCCCTTTTCAACCGTTAGCGGAAGAATCCTTCTTTGGAGATGAGATATTTTTATGGGGTGGCAAGTGCATGGTCTCTGTCAGTCCTGGGTTTGTTGGACTAGCGCCAGACATGAGAAGTGCGCCTTTGTGGGACAGGTGAATAGTGCGGATCCTGTTTCAGTCTAAAGACTGAAACAGGATCCGCACTTTTCACCGTTCCTTTCAGAATCATTTGATTCATCAGCTAGGAATGGCGATTGCTTCTCCAGACAAATCGAAGGCTAGGCCAAAGTAACTCGATCTTTCCAAGAGGTGTGTGGCCCAACTTTTGAAAGAACCGCTAAGTGGAGAACTATTTGGTATTTTTCCGAAGCACTTTTCACCGTAATTGTCCTAAGGTTGGTCTCTGCATCCTTAAGCATACCAGAGTTTTCACAGACGAAACAGGCTGAGGCCCATTAATCTTGGCATTTCCAATAGTTGGTCCTAGAGACTACCAAGAAAGTGTTCTTTTAAGTATTATTCCGTTGTGGTTCAGCATTATTTTCAGAACCCGAGCAGGGTTCTCGCATTAGCATAAGAATCCTGCCTGGTAGTTGAGATTTCATGGTGGGGTGTAAGTGCGCGGCTTCTGTCAGCCCTGCCTTTGATTTGTTTACCTCCACAGTTGGAAAGTGCATAGTTGCGTGAGATGGGAAAAGTGTGGATCGTGCTTCAGATTTCATCCTGACACTTTGAAATGACCAGTGTGTTGGTAATTATTTGCCATTTCCACGGCGTTTGGCCCCGTAATAGTCATGAGGTCGGTCTCTGCATCCTGAAGCCTATGATGCTTTTTGCAGAGAAACCTCTGCTGAGGCCCAGGTAACTTGCTATTTCCCATAGCTGGCACAGGAGCCTTGGAAGATAGGATTGTTTTCAGTATTATTTCACCAATTTTTCACCACTGTTTGAAGAACGGGAGCCCTTTTCAACTGGTAGCGGAAGAATCCTTCTTTCGAGATGAGATATTTTTCTGGGGTGGCAAGTGCAGGGCCTCTGTCAGTCCTGGGTTTGTTGGACTAGCGCCAGACATGAGAAGTGCGCCTTTGTTTGACAGGGGAATAGTGCGGATGCTGTTTCAGTCTAAAGACTGAAACAGGATCCGCACTTTTCACCGTTCCTTTCAGAATCATTTGATTCATCAGCTAGGAATGGCGATTGCTTCTCCAGACCAATCGAAGGCTAGGCCAAAGTAACTCGATCTTTCCAAGAGGTGTGTGGCCCAACTTTTGAAAGAACCGCTAAGTGGAGAACTATCTGGTTTTTTTCCGAAGCACTTTTCACCGTAATTGTCCTAAGGTTGGTCTCTGCATCCTTAAGCATACCAGTGTCTTCACAGACGAAACTGGCTGAGGCCCAGTAAACTTGGCATTTCCAATAGTTGGTCCTAGAGACTACCAAGAAAGTGTTCTTTTAAGTATTATTCTATTGTGGTTTCAGCATTATTTTCAGAACCCGAGCAGGGTTCTCGCATTAGCATAAGAATCCTGCCTGGTAGTTGAGATTTCTGGGTGGGGTGTAGGTGCGGGGCTTCTGTCAGCCCTGCCTTTGATTTGTTTACCTCCAGAGTTGGAAAGTGCATAGTTGCCTGAGATGGGAAAAGTGTGGATCGTGCTTCAGATTTCATCCAGACACTTTGAAATGACCAGTATGTTGGTAATTATTTGCCATTTCCATGGCGTTTGGCCCCGTAATAGTCATGAGGTCGGTCTCTGCATCCTGAAGGCTATGATGCTTTTTGCAGAGAAACCTCTGCTGAGGCCCAGGTAACTTGCTATTTCCCATAGCTGGCACAGGAGCCTTGGAAGATAGGATTGTTTTCAGTATTATTTCACCATTTTTTCACCACTGTTTCAAGAACGGGAGCCCTTTTCAACCGGTAGCGGAAGAATCCTTCTTTGGAGATGAGATATTTTTCTGGGGTGGCAAGTGCAGGGCCTCTGTCAGTCCTGGGTTTGTTGGACTAGCGCCAGACATGAGAAGTGCGCCTTTGTGGGACAGGTGAATAGTGCGGATCCTGTTTCAGTCTAAAGACTGAAACAGGATCCGCACTTTTCACCGTTCCTTTCAGAATCATTTGATTCATCAGCTAGGAATGCCGTTTGCTTCTCCAGACCAATGGAAGGCTAGGCCAAAGTAACTCGATCTTTCCAAGAGGTGTGTGGCCCAACTTTTGAAAGAACCGCTAAGTGGAGAACTATTTGGTATTTTTCCGAAGCACTTTTCACCGTAATTGTCCTAAGGTTGGTGTCTGCATCCTTAAGCATACCAGAGTTTTCACAGACGAAACAGGCTGAGGCCCATTAATCTTGGCATTTCCAATAGTTGGTCCTAGAGACTACCAAGAAAGTGTTCTTTTAAGTATTATTCTGTTGTGGTTTCAGCATTATTTTCAGTACCCGAGCAGGGTTCTCGCATTAGCATAAGAATCCTGCCTGGTAGTTGAGATTTCATGGTGGGGTGTAAGTGCGCGGATTCTGTCAGCCCTGCCTTTGATTTGTTTACCTCCACAGTTGGAAAGTGCATAGTTGCGTGAGATGGGAAAAGTGTGTATCGTGCTTCAGATTTCATCCTGACACTTTGAAATGACCAGTGTGTTGGTAATTATTTGCCATTTCCATGGCGTTTGGCCCCGTAATAGTCATGAGGTCGGTCTCTGCATCCTGAAGCCTATAATGCTTTTTGCAGAGAAACCTCTGCTGAGGCCCAGGTAACTTGCTATTTCCCATAGCTGGCACAGGAGCCTTGGAAGATAGGATTGTTTTCAGTATTATTTCACCAATTTTTCACCACTGTTTGAAGAACGGGAGCCCTTTTCAACTGGTAGCGGAAGAATCCTTCTTTCGAGATGAGATATTTTTCTGGGGTGGCAAGTGCAGGGCCTCTGTCAGTCCTGGGTTTGTTGGACTAGCGCCAGACATGAGAAGTGCGCCTTTGTTTGACAGGGGAATAGTGCGGATGCTGTTTCAGTCTAAAGACTGAAACAGGATCCGCACTTTTCACCGTTCCTTTCAGAATCATTTGATTCATCAGCTAGGAATGGCGATTGCTTCTCCAGACCAATCGAAGGCTAGGCCAAAGTAACTCGATCTTTCCAAGAGGTGTGTGGCCCAACTTTTGAAAGAACCGCTAAGTGGAGAACTCTTTGGTTTTTTTCCGAAGCACTTTTCACCGTAATTGTCCTAAGGGTGGCCTCTGCATCCTTAAGCATACCAGTGTCTTCACAGATGAAACTGGCTGAGGCCCAGTAATCTTGGCATTTCCAATAGTTGGTCCTAGAGACTACCAAGAAAGTGTTCTTTTAAGTATTATTCTATTGTGGTTTCAGCATTATTTTCAGAACCCGAGCAGGGTTGTGGCATTAGCATAAGAATCCTGCCTGGTAGTTGAGATTTCTGGGTGGGGTGTAGGTGCGGGGCTTCTGTCAGCCCTGCCTTTGATTTGTTTACCTCCAGAGTTGGAAAGTGCATATTTGCGTGAGATGGGAAAAGTGTGGATCGTGCTTCAGATTTCATCCAGACACTTTGAAATGACCAGTGTGTTGGTAATTATTTGCCATTTCCATGGCGTTTGGCCCCGTAATAGTCATGAGGTCGGTCTCTGCATCCTGAAGCCTATGATGCTTTTTCCAGAGAAACCTCTGCTGAGGCCCAGGTAACTTGCTATTTCCCATAGCTGGCACAGGAGCCTTGGAAGATAGGATTGTTTTCAGTATTATTTCACCATTTTTTCACCACTGTTTCAAGAACGGGAGCCCTTTTCAACCGGTAGCGGAAGAATCCTTCCTTGGAGATGAGATATTTTTCTGGGGTGGCAAGTGCAGGGCCTCTGTCAGTCCTGGGTTTGTTGGACTAGCGCCAGACATGAGAAGTGCGCCTTTGTGGGACAGGTGAATAGTGCGGATCCTGTTTCAGTCTAAAGACTGAAACAGGATCCGCACTTTTCACCGTTCCTTTCAGAATCATTTGATTCATCAGCTAGGAATGCCGATTGCTTCTCCAGACCAATGGAAGGCTAGGCCAAAGTAACTCGATCTTTCCAAGAGAGTGTGGCCCAACTTTTGAAAGAACCGCTAAGTGGAGAACTATTTGATATTTTTCCGAAGCACTTTTCACCGTAATTGTCCTAAGGTTGGTCTCTGCATCCTTAAGCATACCAGAGTTTTCACAGACGAAACAGGCTGAGGCCCATTAATCTTGGCATTTCCAATAGTTGGTCCTAGAGACTACCAAGAAAGTGTTCTTTTAAGTATTATTCTGTTGTGGTTTCAGCATTATTTTCAGTACCCGAGCAGGGTTCTCGCATTAGCATAAGAATCCTGCCTGGTAGTTGAGATTTCATGGTGGGGTGTAAGTGCGCTGCTTCTGTCAGCCCTGCCTTTGATTTGTTTACCTCCACAGTTGGAAAGTGCATAGTTGCGTGAGATGGGAAAAGTGTGGATCGTGCTTCAGATTTCATCCTGACACTTTGAAATGACCAGTGTGTTGGTAATTATTTGCCATTTCCATGGCGTTTGGCCCCGTAATAGTCATGACGTCGGTCTCTGCATCCTGAAGCCTATGATGCTTTTTGCAGAGAAACCTCTGCTGAGGCCCAGGTAACTTGCTATTTCCCATAGCTGGCACAGGAGCCTTGGAAGATAGGATTGTTTTCAGTATTATTTCACCAATTTTTCACCACTGTTTGAAGAACGGGAGCCCTTTTCAACTGGTAGCGGAAGAATCCTTCTTTCGAGATGAGATATTTTTCTGGGGTGGCAAGTGCAGGGCCTCTGTCAGTCCTGGGTTTGTTGGACTAGCGCCAGACATGAGAAGTGCGCCTTTGTTTGACAGGGGAATAGTGCGGATGCTGTTTCAGTCTAAAGACTGAAACAGGATCCGCACTTTTCACCGTTCCTTTCAGAATCATTTGATTCATCAGCTAGGAATGGCGATTGCTTCTCCAGGCCAATCGAAGGCTAGGCCAAAGTAACTCGATCTTTCCAAGAGGTGTGTGGCCCAACTTTTGAAAGAACCGCTAAGTGGAGAACTATTTGGTTTTTTTCCGAAGCACTTTTCACCGTAATTGTCCTAAGGTTGGTCTCTGCATCCTTAAGCATACCAGTGTCTTCACAGACGAAACTGGCTGAGGCCCAGTAATCTTGGCATTTCCAATAGTTGGTCCTAGAGACTACCAAGAAAGTGTTCTTTTAAGTATTATTCTATTGTGGTTTCAACATTATTTTCAGAACCGGAGCAGGGTTCTCGCATTAGCATAAGAATCCTGCCTGGTAGTTGAGATTTCTGGGTGGGGTGTAGGTGCGGGGCTTCTGTCAGCCCTGCCTTTGATTTGTTTACCTCCAGAGTTGGAAAGTGCATAGTTGCCTGAGATGGGAAAAGTGTGGATCGTGCTTCAGATTTCATCCTGACACTTTGAAATGACCAGTGTGTTGGTAATTATTTGCCATTTCCATGGCGTTTGGCACCGTAATAGTCATGAGGTCGGTCTCTGCATCCTGAAGCCTATGATGCTTTTTGCAGAGAAACCTCTGCTGAGGCCCAGGTAACTTGCTATTTCCCATAGCTGGCACAGGAGCCTTGGAAGATAGGATTGTTTTCAGTATTATTTCACCATTTTTTCACCACTGTTTGAAGAACGGGAGCCCTTTTCAACCGTTAGCGGAAGAATCCTTCTTTGGAGATGAGATATTATTCTGGGGTGGCAAGTGCAGGGCCTCTGTCAGTCCTGGGTTTGTAGGACTAGCGCCAGACATGAGAAGTGCGCCTTTGTGGGACAGGTGAATAGTGCGGATCCTGTTTCAGTCTAAAGACTGAAACAGGATCCGCACTTTTCACCGTTCCTTTCAGAATCATTTGATTCATCAGCTAGGAATGGCGATTGCTTCTCCAGACCAATCGAAGGCTAGGCCAAAGTAACTCGATCTTTCCAAGAGGTGTGTGGCCCAACTTTTGAAAGAACCGCTAAGTGGAGAACTATTTGGTATTTTTCCGAAGCACTTTTCACCGTAATTGTCCTAAGGTTGGTCTCTGCATCCTTAAGCATACCAGAGTTTTCACAGACGAAACAGGCTGAGGCCCATTAATCTTGGCATTTCCAATAGTTGGTCCTAGAGACTACCAAGAAAGTGTTCTTTTAAGTATTATTCCGTTGTGGTTTCAGCATTATTTTCAGAACCCGAGCAGGGTTCTCGCATTAGCATAAGAATCCTGCCTGGTAGTTGAGATTTCATGGTGGGGTGTAAGTGCGCGGCTTCTGTCAGCCCTGCCTTTGATTTGTTTACCTCCACAGTTGGAAAGTGCATAGTTGCGTGAGATGGGAAAAGTGTGGATCGTGCTTCAGATTTCATCCTGACACTTTGAAATGACCAGTGTGTTGGTAATTATTTGCCATTTCCATGGCGTTTGGCCCCGTAATAGTCATGAGGTCGGTCTCTGCATCCTGAAGCCTATGATGCTTTTTGCAGAGAAACCTCTGCTGAGGCCCAGGTAACTTGCTATTTCCCATAGCTGGCACAGGAGCCTTGGAAGATAGGATTGTTTTCAGTATTATTTCACCAATTTTTCACCACTGTTTGAAGAACGGGAGCCCTTTTCAACTGGTAGCGGAAGAATCCTTCTTTCGAGATGAGATATTTTTCTGGGGTGGCAAGTGCAGGGCCTCTGTCAGTCCTGGGTTTGTTGGACTAGCGCCAGACATGAGAAGTGCGCCTTTGTTTGACAGGGGAATAGTGCGGATGCTGTTTCAGTCTAAAGACTGAAACAGGATCCGCACTTTTAACCGTTCCTTTCAGAATCATTTGATTCATCAGCTAGGAATGGCGATTGCTTCTCCAGACCAATCGAAGGCTAGGCCAAAGTAACTCGATCTTTCCAAGAGGTGTGTGGCCCAACTTTTGAAAGAACCGCTAAGTGGAGAACTATCTGGTTTTTTCCGAAGCACTTTTCACCGTAATTGTCCTAAGGTTGGTCTCTGCATCCTTAAGCATACCAGTGTCTTCACAGACGAAACTGGCTGAGGCCCAGTAATCTTGCCATTTCCAATAGTTGGTCCTAGAGACTACCAAGAAAGTGTTCTTTTAAGTATTATTCTATTGTGGTTTCAGCATTATTTTCAGAACCCCAGCAGGGTTCTCGCATTAGCATAAGAATCCTGCCTGGTAGTTGAGATTTCTGGGTGGGGTGTAGGTGCGGGGCTTCTGTCAGCCCTGCCTTTGATTTGTTTACCTCCAGAGTTGGAAAGTGCATAGTTGCCTGAGATGGGAAAAGTGTGGATCGTGCTTCAGATTTCATCCTGACACTTTGAAATGACCAGTGTGTTGGTAATTATTTGCCATTTCCATGGCGTTTGGCACCGTAATAGTCATGAGGTCGGTCTCTGCATTCTGAAGCCTATGATGCTTTTTGCAGAGAAACCTCTGCTGAGGCCCAGGTAACTTGCTATTTCCCATAGCTGGCACAGGAGCCTTGGAAGATAGGATTGTTTTCAGTATTATTTCACCATTTTTTCACCACTGTTTGAAGAACGGGAGCCCTTTTCAACCGTTAGCGGAAGAATCCTTCTTTGGAGATGAGATATTATTCTGGGGTGGCAAGTGCAGGGCCTCTGTCAGTCCTGGGTTTGTTGGACTAGCGCCAGACATGAGAAGTGCGCCTTTGTGGGACAGGTGAATAGTGCGGATCCTGTTTCAGTCTAAAGACTGAAACAGGATCCGCACTTTTCACCGTTCCTTTCAGAATCATTTGATTCATCAGCTAGGAATGGCGATTGCTTCTCCAGACCAATCGAAGGCTAGGCCAAAGTAACTCGATCTTTCCAAGAGGTGTGTGGCCCAACTTTTGAAAGAACCGCTAAGTGGAGAACTATTTGGTATTTTTCCGAAGCACTTTTCACCGTAATTGTCCTAAGGTTGGTCTCTGCATCCTTAAGCATACCAGAGTTTTCACAGACGAAACAGGCTGAGGCCCATTAATCTTGGCATTTCCAATAGTTGGTCCTAGAGACTACCAAGAAAGTGTTCTTTTAAGTATTATTCCGTTGTGGTTTCAGCATTATTTTCAGAACCCGAGCAGGGTTCTCGCATTAGCATAAGAATCCTGCCTGGTAGTTGAGATTTCATGGTGGGGTGTAAGTGCGCGGCTTCTGTCAGCCCTGCCTTTGATTTGTTTACCTCCACAGTTGGAAAGTGCATAGTTGCGTTAGATGGGAAAAGTGTGGATCGTGCTTCAGATTTCATCCTGACACTTTGAAATGACCAGTGTGTTGGTAATTATTTGCCATTTCCATGGCCTTTGGCCCCGTAATAGTCATGAGGTCGGTCTCTGCATCCTGAAGCCTATGATGCTTTTTGCAGAGAAACCTCTGCTGAGGCCCAGGTAACTTGCTATTTCCCATAGCTGGCACAGGAGCCTTGGAAGATAGGATTGTTTTCAGTATTATTTCACCAATTTTTCACCACTGTTTGAAGAACGGGAGCCCTTTTCAACTGGTAGCGGAAGAATCCTTCTTTCGAGATGAGATATTTTTCTGGGGTGGCAAGTGCAGGGCCTCTGTCAGTCCTGGGTTTGTTGGACTAGCGCCAGACATGAGAAGTGCGCCTTTGTTTGACAGGGGAATAGTGCGGATGCTGTTTCAGTCTAAAGACTGAAACAGGATCCGCACTTTTCACCGTTCCTTTCAGAATCATTTGATTCATCAGCTAGGAATGGCGATTGCTTCTCCAGACAAATCGAAGGCTAGGCCAAAGTAACTCGATCTTTCCAAGAGGTGTGTGGCCCAACTTTTGAAAGAACCGCTAAGTGGAGAACTATCTGGTTTTTTTCCGAAGCACTTTTCACCGTAATTGTCCTAAGGTTGGTCTCTGCATCCTTAAGCATACCAGTGTCTTCACAGACGAAACTGGCTGAGGCCCAGTAATCTTGGCATTTCCAATAGTTGGTCCTAGAGACTACCAAGAAAGTGTTCTTTTAAGTATTATTCTATTGTGGTTTCAGCATTATTTTCAGAACCCGAGCAGGGTTCTCGCATTAGCATAAGAATCCTGCCTGGTAGTTGAGATTTCTGGGTGGGGTGTAGGTGCGGGGCTTCTGTCAGCCCTGCCTTTGATTTGTTTACCTCCAGAGTTGGAAAGTGCATATTTGCGTGAGATGGGAAAAGTGTGGATCGTGCTTCAGATTTCATCCAGACACTTTGAAATGACCAGTGTGTTGGTAATTATTTGCCATTTCCATGGCGTTTGGCCCCGTAATAGTCATGAGGTCGGTCTCTGCATCCTGAAGCCTATGATGCTTTTTGCAGAGAAACCTCTGCTGAGGCCCAGGTAACTTGCTATTTCCCATAGCTGGCACAGGAGCCTTGGAAGATAGGATTGTTTTCAGTATTATTTCACCATTTTTTCACCACTGTTTCAAGAACGGGAGCCCTTTTCAACCGGTAGCGGAAGAATCCTTCTTTGGAGATGAGATATTTTTCTGGGGTGGCAAGTGCAGGGCCTCTGTCAGTCCTGGGTTTGTTGGACTAGCGCCAGACATGAGAAGTGCGCCTTTGTGGGACAGGTGAATAGTGCGGATCCTGTTTCAGTCTAAAGACTGAAACAGGATCCGCACTTTTCACCGTTCCTTTCAGAATCATTTGATTCATCAGCTAGGAATGCCGTTTGCTTCTCCAGACCAATGGAAGGCTATGCCAAAGTAACTCGATCTTTCCAAGAGGTGTGTGGCCCAACTTTTGAAAGAACCGCTAAGTAGAGAACTATTTGGTATTTTTCCGAAGCACTTTTCACCGTAATTGTCCTAAGGTTGGTGTCTGCATCCTTAAGCATACCAGAGTTTTCACAGACGAAACAGGCTGAGGCCCATTAATCTTGGCATTTCCAATAGTTGGTCCTAGAGACTACCAAGAAAGTGTTCTTTTAAGTATTATTCTGTTGTGGTTTCAGCATTATTTTCAGTACCCGAGCAGGGTTCTCGCATTAGCATAAGAATCCTGCCTGGTAGTTGAGATTTCATGGTGGGGTGTAAGTGCGCGGCTTCTGTCAGCCCTGCCTTTGATTTGTTTACCTCCACAGTTGGAAAGTGCATAGTTGCGTGAGATGGGAAAAGTGTGTATCGTGCTTCAGATTTCATCCTGACACTTTGAAATGACCAGTGTGTTGGTAATTATTTGCCATTTCCATGGCGTTTGGCCCCGTAATAGTCATGAGGTCGGTCTCTGCATCCTGAAGCCTATGATGCTTTTTGCAGAGAAACCTCTGCTGAGGCCCAGGTAACTTGCTATTTCCCATAGCTGGCACAGGAGCCTTGGAAGATAGGATTGTTTTCAGTATTATTTCACCAATTTTTCACCACTGTTTGAAGAACGGGAGCCCTTTTCAACTGGTAGCGGAAGAATCCTTCTTTCGAGATGAGATATTTTTCTGGGGTGGCAAGTGCAGGGCCTCTGTCAGTCCTGGGTTTGTTGGACTAGCGCCAGACATGAGAAGTGCGCCTTTGTTTGACAGGGGAATAGTGCGGATGCTGTTTCAGTCTAAAGACTGAAACAGGATCCGCACTTTTCACCGTTCCTTTCAGAATCATTTGATTCATCAGCTAGGAATGGCGATTGCTTCTCCAGACCAATCGAAGGCTAGGCCAAAGTAACTCGATCTTTCCAAGAGGTGTGTGGCCCAACTTTTGAAAGAACCGCTAAGTGGAGAACTATTTGGTTTTTTTCCGAAGCACTTTTCACCGTAATTGTCCTAAGGTTGGTCTCTGCATCCTTAAGCATACCAGTGTCTTCACAGACGAAACTGGCTGAGGCCCAGTAATCTTGGCATTTCCAATAGTTGGTCCTAGAGACTACCAAGAAAGTGTTCTTTTAAGTATTATTCAGTTGTGGTTTCAGCATTATTTTCAGAACCCGAGCAGGGTTCTCGCATTAGCATAAGAATCCTGCCTGGTAGTTGAGATTTCTGGGTGGGGTGTAGGTGCGGGGCTTCTGTCAGCCCTGCCTTTGATTTGTTTACCTCCAGAGTTGGAAAGTGCATAGTTGCCTGAGATGGGAAAAGTGTGGATCGTGCTTCAGATTTCATCCTGACACTTTGAAATGACCAGTGTGTTGGTAATTATTTGCCATTTCCATGGCGTTTGGCACCGTAATAGTCATGAGGTCGGTCTCTGCATCCTGAAGCCTATGATGCTTTTTGCAGAGAAACCTCTGCTGAGGCCCAGGTAACTTGCTATTTCCCATAGCTGGCACAGGAGCCTTGGAAGATAGGATTGTTTTCAGTATTATTTCACCATTTTTTCACCACTGTTTGAAGAACGGGAGCCCTTTTCAACCTTTAGCGGAAGAATCCTTCTTTGGAGATGAGATATTATTCTGGGGTGGCAAGTGCAGGGCCTCTGTCAGTCCTGGGTTTGTAGGACTAGCGCCAGACATGAGAAGTGCGCCTTTGTGGGACAGGTGAATAGTGCGGATCCTGATTCAGTCTAAAGACTGAAACAGGATCCGCACTTTTCACCGTTCCTTTCAGAATCATTTGATTCATCAGCTAGGAATGGCGATTGCTTCTCCAGACCAATCGAAGGCTAGGCCAAAGTAACTCGATCTTTCCAAGAGGTGTGTGGCCCAACTTTTGAAAGAACCGCTAAGTGGAGAACTATTTGGTATTTTTCCGAAGCACTTTTCACCGTAATTGTCCTAAGGTTGGTCTCTGCATCCTTAAGCATACCAGAGTTTTCACAGACGAAACAGGCTGAGGCCCATTAATCTTGGCATTTCCAATAGTTGGTCCTAGAGACTACCAAGAAAGTGTTCTTTTAAGTATTATTCCGTTGTGGTTTCAGCATTATTTTCAGAACCCGAGCAGGGTTCTCGCATTAGCATAAGAATCCTGCCTGGTAGTTGAGATTTCTGGGTGGGGTGTAAGTGCGGGGCTTCTGTCAGCCCTGCCTTTGATTTGTTTACCTCCAGAGTTGGAAAGTGCATATTTGCGTGAGATGGGAAAACTGTGGATCGTGCTTCAGATTTCATCCTGACACTTTGAAATGACCAGTGTGTTGGTAATTATTTGCCATTTCCATGGCGTTTGGCCCCGTAATAGTCATGAGGTCGGTCTCTGCATCCTGAAGCCCATGGTGCTTTTTGCAGAGAAACCTCTGCTGAGGCCCAGGTAACTTGCTATTTCCCATAGCTGGCACAGGAGCCTTGGAAGATAGGATTGTTTTCAGTATTATTTCACCATTTTTTCACCACTGTTTGAAGAACGGGAGCCCTTTTCAACCGTTAGCGGAAGAATCCTTCTTTGGAGATGAGATATTATTCTGGGGTGGCAAGTGCAGGGCCTCTGTCAGTCCTGGGTTTGTAGGACTAGCGCCAGACATGAGAAGTGCGCCTTTGTGGGACAGGTGAATAGTGCGGATCCTGTTTCAGTCTAAAGACTGAAACAGGATCCGCACTTTTCACCGTTCCTTTCAGAATCATTTGATTCATCAGCTAGGAATGGCGATTGCTTCTCCAGACCAATCGAAGGCTAGGCCAAAGTAACTCGATCTTTCCAAGAGGTGTGTGGCCCAACTTTTGAAAGAACCGCTAAGTGGAGAACTATTTGGTTTTTTTCCGAAGCACTTTTCACCGTAATTGTCCTAAGGTTGGTCTCTGCATCCTTAAGCATACCAGTGTCTTCACAGACGAAACTGGCTGAGGCCCAGTAATCTTGGCATTTCCAATAGTTGGTCCTAGAGACTACCAAGAAAGTGTTCTTTTAAGTATTATTCTATTGTGGTTTCAGCATTATTTTCAGAACCCGAGCAGGGTTCTCGCATTAGCATAAGAATCCTGCCTGGTAGTTGAGATTTCATGGTGGGGTGTAAGTGCGCGGCTTCTGTCAGCCCTGCCTTTGATTTGTTTACCTCCACAGTTGGAAAGTGCATAGTTGCGTGAGATGGGAAAAGTGTGGATCGTGCTTCAGATTTCATCCTGACACTTTGAAATGACCAGTGTGTTGGTAATTATTTGCCATTTCCATGGCGTTTGGCCCGTAATAGTCATGAGGTCGGTCTCTGCATCCTGAAGCCTATGATGCTTTTTGCAGAGAAACCTCTGCTGAGGCCCAGGTAACTTGCTATTTCCCATAGCTGGCACAGGAGCCTTGGAAGATAGGATTGTTTTCAGTATTATTTCACCAATTTTTCACCACTGTTTGAAGAACGGGAGCCCTTTTCAACTGGTAGCGGAAGAATCCTTCTTTGGAGATGAGATATTTTTCTGGGGTGGCAAGTGCAGGGCCTCTGTCAGTCCTGGGTTTGTTGGACTAGCGCCAGACATGAGAAGTGCGCCTTTGTGGGACAGGTGAATAGTGCGGATCCTGTTTCAGTCTAAAGACTGAAACAGGATCCGCACTTTTCACCGTTCCTTTCAGAATCATTTGATTCATCAGCTAGGAATGGCGATTGCTTCTCCAGACCAATCGAAGGCTAGGCCAAAGTAACTCGATCATTCCAAGAGGTGTGTGGCCCAACTTTTGAAAGAACCGCTAAGTGGAGAACTATTTGGTATTTTTCCGAAGCACTTTTCACCGTAATTGTCCTAAGGTTGGTCTCTGCATCCTTAAGCATACCAGAGTTTTCACAGACGAAACAGCCTGAGGCCCAGTAATCTTGGCATTTCCAATAGTTGGTCCTAGAGACTACCAAGAAAGTGTTCTTTTAAGTATTATTCTGTTGTGGTTTCAGCATTATTTTCAGAACCCGAGCAGGGTTCTCGCATTAGCATAAGAATCCTGCCTGGTAGTTGAGATTTCTGGGTGGGGTGTAGGTGCGGGGCTTCTCTCAGCCCTGCCTTTGATTTGTTTACCTCCAGAGTTGGAAAGTGCATATTTGCGTGAGATGGGAAAAGTGTGGATCGTGCTTCAGATTTCATCCAGACACTTTGAAATGACCAGTGTGTTGGTAATTAATTGCCATTTCCATGGCGTTTGGCCCCGTAATAGTCATGAGGTCGGTCTCTGCATCCTGAAGCCTATGATGCTTTTTGCAGAGAAACCTCTGCTGAGGCCCAGGTAACTTGCTATTTCCCATAGCTGGCACAGGAGCCTTGGAAGATAGGATTGTTTTCAGTATTATTTCACCATTTTTTCACCACTGTTTCAAGAACGGGAGCCCTTTTCAACCGTTAGCGGAAGAATCCTTCTTTGGAGATGAGATATTTTTCTGGGGTGGCAAGTGCAGGGCCTCTGTCAGTCCTGGGTTTGTTGGACTAGCGCCAGACATGAGAAGTGCGCCTTTGTGGGACAGGTGAATAGTGCGGATCCTGTTTCAGTCTAAAGACTGAAACAGGATCCGCACTTTTCACCGTTCCTTTCAGAATCATTTGATTCATCAGCTAGGAATGCCGTTTGCTTCTCCAGACCAATGGAAGGCTACGCCAAAGTAACTCGATCTTTCCAAGAGTTGTGTGGCCCAACTTTTGAAAGAACCGCTAAGTGGAGAACTATTTGGTATTTTTCCGAAGCACTTTTCACCGTAATTGTCCTAAGGTTGGTGTCTGCATCCTTAAGCATACCAGAGTTTTCACAGACGAAACAGGCTGAGGCCCATTAATCTTGGCATTTCCAATAGTTGGTCCTAGAGACTACCAAGAAAGTGTTCTTTTAAGTATTATTCTATTGTGGTTTCAGCATTATTTTCAGAACCCGAGCAGGGTTCTCGCATTAGCATAAGAATCCTGCCTGGTAGTTGAGATTTCTGGGTGGGGTGTAGGTGGGGGGCTTCTGTCAGCCCTGCCTTTGATTTGTTTACCTCCAGAGTTGGAAAGTGCATATTTGCGTGAGATGGGAAAAGTGTGGATCGTGCTTCAGATTTCATCCAGACACTTTGAAATGACCAGTGTGTTGGTAATTAATTGCCATTTCCATGGCGTTTGGCCCCGTAATAGTCATGAGGTCGGTCTCTGCATCCTGAAGCCTATGATGCTTTTTGCAGAGAAACCTCTGCTGAGGCCCAGGTAACTTGCTATTTCCCATAGCTGGCACAGGAGCCTTGGAAGATAGGATTGTTTTCAGTATTATTTCACCATTTTTTCACCACTGTTTCAAGAACGGGAGCCCTTTTCAACCGGTAGCGGAAGAATCCTTCTTTGGAGATGAGATATTATTCTGGGGTGGCAAGTGCAGGGCCTCTGTCAGTCCTGGGTTTGTTGGACTAGCGCCAGACATGAGAAGTGCGCCTTTGTGGGACAGGTGAATAGTGCGGATCCTGTTTCAGTCTAAAGACTGAAACAGGATCCGCACTTTTCACCGTTCCTTTCAGAATCATTTGATTCATCAGCTAGGAATGGCGATTGCTTCTCCAGACCAATCGAAGGCTAGGCCAAAGTAACTCGATCATTCCAAGAGGTGTGTGGCCCAACTTTTGAAAGAACCGCTAAGTGGAGAACTATTTGGTATTTTTCCTAAGCACTTTTCACCGTAATTGTCCTAAGGTTGGTCTCTGCATCCTTAAGCATACCAGAGTTTTCACAGACGAAACAGGCTGAGGCCCATTAATCTTGGCATTTCCAATAGTTGGTCCTAGAGACTACCAAGAAAGTGTTCTTTTAAGTATTATTCTGTTGTGGTTTCAGCATTATTTTCAGAACCCGAGCAGGGTTCTCGCATTAGCATAAGAATCCTGCCTGGTAGTTGAGATTTCTGGGTGGGGTGTAAGTGTGGGGCTTCTGTCAGCCCTGCCTTTGATTTGTTTACCTCCAGAGTTGGAAAGTGCATATTTGCGTGAGATGGGAAAAGTGTGGATCGTGCTTTAGATTTCATCCAGACACTTTGAAATGACCAGTGTGTTGGTAATTATTTGCCATTTCCATGGCGTTTGGCCCCGTAATAGTCATGAGGTCGGTCTCTGCATCCTGAAGCCTATGATGCTTTTTGCAGAGAAACCTCTGCTGAGGCCCAGGTAACTTGCTATTTCCCATAGCTGGCACAGGAGCCTTGGAAGATAGGATTGTTTTCAGTATTATTTCACCATTTTTTCACCACTGTTTCAAGAACGGGAGCCCTTTTCAACCGGTAGCGGAAGAATCCTTCTTTGGAGATGAGATATTTTTCTGGGGTGGCAAGTGCAGGGCCTCTGTCAGTCCTGGGTTTGTTGGACTAGCGCCAGACATGAGAAGTGCGCCTTTGTGGGACAGGTGAATAGTGCGGATCCTGTTTCAGTCTAAAGACTGAAACAGGATCCGCACTTTTCACCGTTCCTTTCAGAATCATTTGATTCATCAGCTAGGAATGCCGATTGCTTCTCCAGACCAATCGAATGCTAGGCCAAAGTAACTCGATCTTTCCAAGAGGTGTGTGGCCCAACTTTTGAAAGAACCGCTAATTGGAGAACTATTTGGTTTTTTTCCGAAGCACTTTTCACCGTAATTGTCATAAGGTTGGTCTCTGCATCCTTAAGCATATGAGAGTTTTCACAGACGAAACAGCCTGAGGCCCAGTAATCTTGGCATTTCCAATAGTTGGTCCTAGAGACTACCAAGAAAGTGTTTTTTAAAGTATTATTCTGTTGTGGTTTCAGCATTATTTTCAGAACCCGAGCAGGGTTCTCACATTAGCATAAGAATCCTGCCTGGTAGTTGAGATTTCTGGGTGGGGTGTAGGTGCG
The DNA here is from genome assembly GCF_020740605.2 of Lemur catta. NCBI lineage: Eukaryota > Metazoa > Chordata > Mammalia > Primates > Lemuridae > Lemur > Lemur catta. The sequence goes on along the minus strand of NC_059130.1, from coordinate 10,725,261 downwards.
GGGCTTCTGTCAGCCCTGCCTTTGATTTGTTTACCTCCAGAGTTGGAAAGTGCATATTTGCGTGAGATGGGAAAAGTGTGGATCGTGCTTCAGATTTCATCCAGACACTTTGAAATGACCAGTGTGTTGGTAATTAATTGCCATTTCCATGGCGTTTGGCCCCGTAATAGTCATGAGGTCGGTCTCTGCATCCTGAAGCCTATGATGCTTTTTGCAGAGAAACCTCTGCTGAGGCCCAGGTAACTTGCTATTTCCCATAGCTGGCACAGGAGCCTTGGAAGATAGGATTGTTTTCTGTATTATTTCACCATTTTTTCACCACTGTTTCAAGAACGGGAGCCCTTTTCAACCGTTAGCGGAAGAATCCTTCTTTGGAGATGAGATATTTTTCTGGGGTGGCAAGTGCAGGGCCTCTGTCAGTCCTGGGTTTGTTGGACTAGCGCCAGACATGAGAAGTGCGCCTTTGTGGGACAGGTGAATAGTGCGGATCCTGTTTCAGTCTAAAGACTGAAACAGGATCCGCACTTTTCACCGTTCCTTTCAGAATCATTTGATTCATCAGCTAGGAATGCCGTTTGCTTCTCCAGACCAATGGAAGGCTACGCCAAAGTAACTCGATCTTTCCAAGAGTTGTGTGGCCCAACTTTTGAATGAACCGCTAAGTGGAGAACTATTTGGTATTTTCCCGAAGCACTTTTCACCGTAATTGTCCTAAGGTTGGTGTCTGCATCCTTAAGCATACCAGAGTTTTCACAGACGAAACAGGCTGAGGCCCATTAATCTTGGCATTTCCAATAGTTGGTCCTAGAGACTACCAAGAAAGTGTTCTTTTAAGTATTATTCTATTGTGGTTTCAGCATTATTTTCAGAAGCCGAGCAGGGTTCTCGCATTAGCATAAGAATCCTGCCTGGTAGTTGAGATTTCTGGGTGGGGTGTAGGTGGGGGGCTTCTGTCAGCCCTGCCTTTGATTTGTTTACCTCCAGAGTTGGAAAGTGCATATTTGCGTGAGATGGGAAAAGTGTGGATCGTGCTTCAGATTTCATCCAGACACTTTGAAATGACCAGTGTGTTGGTAATTAATTGCCATTTCCATGGCGTTTGGCCCCGTAATAGTCATGAGGTCGGTCTCTGCATCCTGAAGCCTATGATGCTTTTTGCAGAGAAACCTCTGCTGAGGCCCAGGTAACTTGCTATTTCCCATAGCTGGCACAGGAGCCTTGGAAGATAGGATTGTTTTCAGTATTATTTCACCATTTTTTCACCACTGTTTCAAGAACGGGAGCCCTTTTCAACCGGTAGCGGAAGAATCCTTCTTTGGAGATGAGATATTTTTCTGGGGTGGCAAGTGCAGGGCCTCTGTCAGTCCTGGGTTTGTTGGACTAGCGCCAGACATGAGAAGTGCGCCTTTGTGGGACAGGTGAATAGTGCGGATCCTGTTTCAGTCTAAAGACTGAAACAGGATCCGCACTTTTCACCGTTCCTTTCAGAATCATTTGATTCATCAGCTAGGAATGGCGATTGCTTCTCCAGACCAATCGAAGGCTAGGCCAAAGTAACTCGATCTTTCCAAGAGGTGTGTGGCCCAACTTTTGAAAGAACCGCTAAGTGGAGAACTATTTGGTTTTTTTCCGAAGCACTTTTCACCGTAATTGTCCTAAGGTTGGTCTCTGCATCCTTAAGCATACCAGTGTCTTCACAGACGAAACTGGCTGAGGCCCAGTAATCTTGGCATTTCCAATAGTTGGTCCTAGAGATTACCAAGAAAGTGTTCTTTTAAGTATTATTCTATTGTGGTTTCAGCATTATTTTCAGAACCCGAGCAGGGTTCTCGCATTAGCATAAGAATCCTGCCTGGTAGTTGAGATTTCTGGGTGGGGTGTAGGTGCGGGGCTTCTGTCAGCCCTGCCTTTGATTTGTTTACCTCCAGAGTTGGAAAGTGCATATTTGCGTGTAATGGGAAAAGTGTGGATCGTGCTTCAGATTTCATCCAGACACTTTGAAATGACCAGTGTGTTGGTAATTATTTGCCATTTCCATGGCGTTTGGCCCCGTAATAGTCATGAGGTCGGTCTCTGCATCCTGAAGCCTATGATGCTTTTTGCAGAGAAACCTCTGCTGAGGCCCAGGTAACTTGCTATTTCCCATAGCTGGCACAGGAGCCTTGGAAGATAGGATTGTTTTCAGTATTATTTCACCATTTTTTCACCACTGTTTCAAGAACGGGAGCCCTTTTCAACCGTTAGCGGAAGAATCCTTCTTTGGAGATGAGATATTTTTCTGGGGTGGCAAGTGCAGGGCCTCTGTCAGTCCTGGGTTTGTTGGACTAGCGCCAGACATGAGAAGTGCGCCTTTGTGGGACAGGTGAATAGTGCGGATCCTGTTTCAGTCTAAAGACTGAAACAGGATCCGCACTTTTCACCGTTCCTTTCAGAATCATTTGATTCATCAGCTAGGAATGGCGATTGCTTCTCCAGACCAATCGAAGGCTAGGCCAAAGTAACTCGATCATTCCAAGAGGTGTGTGGCCCAACTTTTGAAAGAACCGCTAAGTGGAGAACTATTTGGTATTTTTCCGAAGCACTTTTCACCGTAATTGTCCTAAGGTTGGTCTCTGCATCCTTAAGCATACCAGAGTTTTCACAGACGAAACAGCCTGAGGCCCAGTAATCTTGGCATTTCCAATAGTTGGTCCTAGAGACTACCAAGAAAGTGTTCTTTTAAGTATTATTCTGTTGTGGTTTCAGCATTATTTTCAGAACCCGAGCAGGGTTCTCGCATTAGCATAAGAATCCTGCCTGGTAGTTGAGATTTCTGGGTGGGGTGTAGGTGCGGGGCTTCTCTCAGCCCTGCCTTTGATTTGTTTACCTCCAGAGTTGGAAAGTGCATATTTGCGTGAGATGGGAAAAGTGTGGATCGTGCTTCAGATTTCATCCAGACACTTTGAAATGACCAGTGTGTTGGTAATTAATTGCCATTTCCATGGCGTTTGGCCCCGTAATAGTCATGAGGTCGGTCTCTGCATCCTGAAGCCTATGATGCTTTTTGCAGAGAAACCTCTGCTGAGGCCCAGGTAACTTGCTATTTCCCATAGCTGGCACAGGAGCCTTGGAAGATAGGATTGTTTTCAGTATTATTTCACCATTTTTTCACCACTGTTTCAAGAACGGGAGCCCTTTTCAACCGTTAGCGGAAGAATCCTTCTTTGGAGATGAGATATTTTTCTGGGGTGGCAAGTGCAGGGCCTCTGTCAGTCCTGGGTTTGTTGGACTAGCGCCAGACATGAGAAGTGCGCCTTTGTGGGACAGGTGAATAGTGCGGATCCTGTTTCAGTCTAAAGACTGAAACAGGATCCGCACTTTTCACCGTTCCTTTCAGAATCATTTGATTCATCAGCTAGGAATGCCGTTTGCTTCTCCAGACCAATGGAAGGCTACGCCAAAGTAACTCGATCTTTCCAAGAGTTGTGTGGCCCAACTTTTGAAAGAACCGCTAAGTGGAGAACTATTTGGTATTTTTCCGAAGCACTTTTCACCGTAATTGTCCTAAGGTTGGTGTCTGCATCCTTAAGCATACCAGAGTTTTCACAGACGAAACAGGCTGAGGCCCATTAATCTTGGCATTTCCAATAGTTGGTCCTAGAGACTACCAAGAAAGTGTTCTTTTAAGTATTATTCTATTGTGGTTTCAGCATTATTTTCAGAACCCGAGCAGGGTTCTCGCATTAGCATAAGAATCCTGCCTGGTAGTTGAGATTTCTGGGTGGGGTGTAGGTGGGGGGCTTCTGTCAGCCCTGCCTTTGATTTGTTTACCTCCAGAGTTGGAAAGTGCATATTTGCGTGAGATGGGAAAAGTGTGGATCGTGCTTCAGATTTCATCCAGACACTTTGAAATGACCAGTGTGTTGGTAATTAATTGCCATTTCCATGGCGTTTGGCCCCGTAATAGTCATGAGGTCGGTCTCTGCATCCTGAAGCCTATGATGCTTTTTGCAGAGAAACCTCTGCTGAGGCCCAGGTAACTTGCTATTTCCCATAGCTGGCACAGGAGCCTTGGAAGATAGGATTGTTTTCAGTATTATTTCACCATTTTTTCACCACTGTTTCAAGAACGGGAGCCCTTTTCAACCGGTAGCGGAAGAATCCTTCTTTGGAGATGAGATATTATTCTGGGGTGGCAAGTGCAGGGCCTCTGTCAGTCCTGGGTTTGTTGGACTAGCGCCAGACATGAGAAGTGCGCCTTTGTGGGACAGGTGAATAGTGCGGATCCTGTTTCAGTCTAAAGACTGAAACAGGATCCGCACTTTTCACCGTTCCTTTCAGAATCATTTGATTCATCAGCTAGGAATGGCGATTGCTTCTCCAGACCAATCGAAGGCTAGGCCAAAGTAACTCGATCATTCCAAGAGGTGTGTGGCCCAACTTTTGAAAGAACCGCTAAGTGGAGAACTATTTGGTATTTTTCCTAAGCACTTTTCACCGTAATTGTCCTAAGGTTGGTCTCTGCATCCTTAAGCATACCAGAGTTTTCACAGACGAAACAGGCTGAGGCCCATTAATCTTGGCATTTCCAATAGTTGGTCCTAGAGACTACCAAGAAAGTGTTCTTTTAAGTATTATTCTGTTGTGGTTTCAGCATTATTTTCAGAACCCGAGCAGGGTTCTCGCATTAGCATAAGAATCCTGCCTGGTAGTTGAGATTTCTGGGTGGGGTGTAAGTGTGGGGCTTCTGTCAGCCCTGCCTTTGATTTGTTTACCTCCAGAGTTGGAAAGTGCATATTTGCGTGAGATGGGAAAAGTGTGGATCGTGCTTTAGATTTCATCCAGACACTTTGAAATGACCAGTGTGTTGGTAATTATTTGCCATTTCCATGGCGTTTGGCCCCGTAATAGTCATGAGGTCGGTCTCTGCATCCTGAAGCCTATGATGCTTTTTGCAGAGAAACCTCTGCTGAGGCCCAGGTAACTTGCTATTTCCCATAGCTGGCACAGGAGCCTTGGAAGATAGGATTGTTTTCAGTATTATTTCACCATTTTTTCACCACTGTTTCAAGAACGGGAGCCCTTTTCAACCGGTAGCGGAAGAATCCTTCTTTGGAGATGAGATATTTTTCTGGGGTGGCAAGTGCAGGGCCTCTGTCAGTCCTGGGTTTGTTGGACTAGCGCCAGACATGAGAAGTGCGCCTTTGTGGGACAGGTGAATAGTGCGGATCCTGTTTCAGTCTAAAGACTGAAACAGGATCCGCACTTTTCACCGTTCCTTTCAGAATCATTTGATTCATCAGCTAGGAATGCCGATTGCTTCTCCAGACCAATCGAATGCTAGGCCAAAGTAACTCGATCTTTCCAAGAGGTGTGTGGCCCAACTTTTGAAAGAACCGCTAATTGGAGAACTATTTGGTTTTTTTCCGAAGCACTTTTCACCGTAATTGTCATAAGGTTGGTCTCTGCATCCTTAAGCATATGAGAGTTTTCACAGACGAAACAGCCTGAGGCCCAGTAATCTTGGCATTTCCAATAGTTGGTCCTAGAGACTACCAAGAAAGTGTTTTTTAAAGTATTATTCTGTTGTGGTTTCAGCATTATTTTCAGAACCCGAGCAGGGTTCTCACATTAGCATAAGAATCCTGCCTGGTAGTTGAGATTTCTGGGTGGGGTGTAGGTGCGGGGCTTCTGTCAGCCCTGCCTTTGATTTGTTTACCTCCAGAGTTGGAAAGTGCATATTTGCGTGAGATGGGAAAAGTGTGGATCGTGCTTCAGATTTCATCCAGACACTTTGAAATGACCAGTGTGTTGGTAATTAATTGCCATTTCCATGGCGTTTGGCCCCGTAATAGTCATGAGGTCGGTCTCTGCATCCTGAAGCCTATGATGCTTTTTGCAGAGAAACCTCTGCTGAGGCCCAGGTAACTTGCTATTTCCCATAGCTGGCACAGGAGCCTTGGAAGATAGGATTGTTTTCTGTATTATTTCACCATTTTTTCACCACTGTTTCAAGAACGGGAGCCCTTTTCAACCGTTAGCGGAAGAATCCTTCTTTGGAGATGAGATATTTTTCTGGGGTGGCAAGTGCAGGGCCTCTGTCAGTCCTGGGTTTGTTGGACTAGCGCCAGACATGAGAAGTGCGCCTTTGTGGGACAGGTGAATAGTGCGGATCCTGTTTCAGTCTAAAGACTGAAACAGGATCCGCACTTTTCACCGTTCCTTTCAGAATCATTTGATTCATCAGCTAGGAATGCCGTTTGCTTCTCCAGACCAATGGAAGGCTACGCCAAAGTAACTCGATCTTTCCAAGAGTTGTGTGGCCCAACTTTTGAATGAACCGCTAAGTGGAGAACTATTTGGTATTTTCCCGAAGCACTTTTCACCGTAATTGTCCTAAGGTTGGTGTCTGCATCCTTAAGCATACCAGAGTTTTCACAGACGAAACAGGCTGAGGCCCATTAATCTTGGCATTTCCAATAGTTGGTCCTAGAGACTACCAAGAAAGTGTTCTTTTAAGTATTATTCTATTGTGGTTTCAGCATTATTTTCAGAAGCCGAGCAGGGTTCTCGCATTAGCATAAGAATCCTGCCTGGTAGTTGAGATTTCTGGGTGGGGTGTAGGTGGGGGGCTTCTGTCAGCCCTGCCTTTGATTTGTTTACCTCCAGAGTTGGAAAGTGCATATTTGCGTGAGATGGGAAAAGTGTGGATCGTGCTTCAGATTTCATCCAGACACTTTGAAATGACCAGTGTGTTGGTAATTAATTGCCATTTCCATGGCGTTTGGCCCCGTAATAGTCATGAGGTCGGTCTCTGCATCCTGAAGCCTATGATGCTTTTTGCAGAGAAACCTCTGCTGAGGCCCAGGTAACTTGCTATTTCCCATAGCTGGCACAGGAGCCTTGGAAGATAGGATTGTTTTCAGTATTATTTCACCATTTTTTCACCACTGTTTCAAGAACGGGAGCCCTTTTCAACCGGTAGCGGAAGAATCCTTCTTTGGAGATGAGATATTTTTCTGGGGTGGCAAGTGCAGGGCCTCTGTCAGTCCTGGGTTTGTTGGACTAGCGCCAGACATGAGAAGTGCGCCTTTGTGGGACAGGTGAATAGTGCGGATCCTGTTTCAGTCTAAAGACTGAAACAGGATCCGCACTTTTCACCGTTCCTTTCAGAATCATTTGATTCATCAGCTAGGAATGCCGTTTGCTTCTCCAGACCAATGGAAGGCTAGGCCAAAGTAACTCGATCTTTCCAAGAGGTGTGTGGCCCAACTTTTGAAAGAACCGCTAAGTGGAGAACTATTTGGTATTTTTCCGAAGCACTTTTCACCGTAATTGTCCTAAGGTTGGTGTCTGCATCCTTAAGCATACCAGAGTTTTCACAGACGAAACAGGCTGAGGCCCATTAATCTTGGCATTTCCAATAGTTGGTCCTAGAGACTACCAAGAAAGTGTTCTTTTAAGTATTATTCCGTTGTGGTTTCAGCATTATTTTCAGAACCCGAGCAGGGTTCTCGCATTAGCATAAGAATCCTGCCTGGTAGTTGAGATTTCATGGTGGGGTGTAAGTGCGCGGCTTCTGTCAGCCCTGCCTTTGATTTGTTTACCTCCACAGTTGGAAAGTGCATAGTTGCGTGAGATGGGAAAAGTGTGGATCGTGCTTCAGATTTCATCCTGACACTTTGAAATGACCAGTGTGTTGGTAATTATTTGCCATTTCCATGGCGTTTGGCCCCGTAATAGTCATGAGGTCGGTCTCTGCATCCTGAAGCCTATGATGCTTTTTGCAGAGAAACCTCTGCTGAGGCCCAGGTAACTTGCTATTTCCCATAGCTGGCACAGGAGCCTTGGAAAATAGGATTGTTTTCAGTATTATTTCACCAATTTTTCACCACTGTTTGAAGAACGGGAGCCCTTTTCAACCGTTAGCGGAAGAATCCTTCTTTCGAGATGAGATATTTTTCTGGGGTGGCAAGTCCAGGGCCTCTGTCAGTCCTGGGTTTGTTGGACTAGCGCCAGACATGAGAAGTGCGCCTTTGTTTGACAGGGGAATAGTGCGGATGCTGTTTCAGTCTAAAGACTGAAACAGGATCCGCACTTTTCACCGTTCCTTTCAGAATCATTTGATTCATCAGCTAGGAATGGCGATTGCTTCTCCAGACCAATCGAAGGCTAGGCCAAAGTAACTCGATCTTTCCAAGAGGTGTGTGGCCCAACTTTTGAAAGAACCGCTAAGTGGAGAACTATCTGGTTTTTTTCCGAAGCACTTTTCACCGTAATTGTCCTAAGGTTGGTCTCTGCATCCTTAAGCATACCAGTGTCTTCACAGACGAAACTGGCTGAGGCCCATTAATCTTGGCATTTCCAATAGTTGGTCCTAGAGACTACCAAGAAAGTGTTCTTTTAAGTATTATTGTATTGTGGTTTCAGCATTATTTTCAGAACCCGAGCAGGGTTCTCGCATTAGCATAAGAATCCTGCCTGGTAGTTGAGATTTCTGGGTGGGGTGTAGGTGCGGGGCTTCTGTCAGCCCTGCCTTTGATTTGTTTACCTCCAGAGTTGGAAAGTGCATAGTTGCCTGAGATGGGAAAAGTGTGGATCGTGCTTCAGATTTCATCCTGACACTTTGAAATGACCAGTGTGTTGGTAATTATTTGCCATTTCCATGGCGTTTGGCCCCGTAATAGTCATGAGGTCGGTCTCTGCATCCTGAAGCCTATGATGCTTTTTGCAGAGAAACCTCTGCTGAGGCCCAGGTAACTTGCTATTTCCCATAGCTGGCACAGGAGCCTTGGAAGATAGGATTGTTTTCAGTATTATTTCACCATTTTTTCACCACTGTTTCAAGAACGGGAGCCCTTTTCAACCGTTAGCGGAAGAATCCTTCTTTGGAGATGAGATATTTTTCTGGGGTGGCAAGTGCAGGGCCTCTGTCAGTCCTGGGTTTGTTGGACTAGCGCCAGACATGAGAAGTGCGCCTTTGTGGGACAGGTGAATAGTGCGGATCCTGTTTCAGTCTAAAGACTGAAACAGGATCCGCACTTTTCACCGTTCCTTTCAGAATCATTTGATTCATCAGCTAGGAATGCCGTTTGCTTCTCCAGACCAATGGAAGGCTAGGCCAAAGTAACTCGATCTTTCCAAGAGGTGTGTGGCCCAACTTTTGAAAGAACCGCTAAGTGGAGAACTATTTGGTATTTTTCCGAAGCACTTTTCACCGTAATTGTCCTAAGGTTGGTGTCTGCATCCTTAAGCATACCAGAGTTTTCACAGACGAAACAGGCTGAGGCCCATTAATCTTGGCATTTCCAATAGTTGGTCCTAGAGACTACCAAGAAAGTGTTCTTTTAAGTATTATTCTGTTGTGGTTTCAGCATTATTTTCAGTACCCGAGCAGGGTTCTCGCATTAGCATAAGAATCCTGCCTGGTAGTTGAGATTTCATGGTGGGGTGTAAGTGCGCTGCTTCTGTCAGCCCTGCCTTTGATTTGTTTACCTCCACAGTTGGAAAGTGCATAGTTGCGTGAGATGGGAAAAGTGTGGATCGTGCTTCAGATTTCATCCTGACACTTTGAAATGACCAGTGTGTTGGTAATTATTTGCCATTTCCATGGCGTTTGGCCCCGTAATAGTCATGACGTCGGTCTCTGCATCCTGAAGCCTATGATGCTTTTTGCAGAGAAACCTCTGCTGAGGCCCAGGTAACTTGCTATTTCCCATAGCTGGCACAGGAGCCTTGGAAGATAGGATTGTTTTCAGTATTATTTCACCAATTTTTCACCACTGTTTGAAGAACGGGAGCCCTTTTCAACTGGTAGCGGAAGAATCCTTCTTTCGAGATGAGATATTTTTCTGGGGTGGCAAGTGCAGGGCCTCTGTCAGTCCTGGGTTTGTTGGACTAGCGCCAGACATGAGAAGTGCGCCTTTGTTTGACAGGGGAATAGTGCGGATGCTGTTTCAGTCTAAAGACTGAAACAGGATCCGCACTTTTCACCGTTCCTTTCAGAATCATTTGATTCATCAGCTAGGAATGGCGATTGCTTCTCCAGGCCAATCGAAGGCTAGGCCAAAGTAACTCGATCTTTCCAAGAGGTGTGTGGCCCAACTTTTGAAAGAACCGCTAAGTGGAGAACTATTTGGTTTTTTTCCGAAGCACTTTTCACCGTAATTGTCCTAAGGTTGGTCTCTGCATCCTTAAGCATACCAGTGTCTTCACAGACGAAACTGGCTGAGGCCCAGTAATCTTGGCATTTCCAATAGTTGGTCCTAGAGACTACCAAGAAAGTGTTCTTTTAAGTATTATTCTATTGTGGTTTCAGCATTATTTTCAGAACCCGAGCAGGGTTCTCGCATTAGCATAAGAATCCTGCCTGGTAGTTGAGATTTCTGGGTGGGGTGTAGGTGCGGGGCTTCTGTCAGCCCTGCCTTTGATTTGTTTACCTCCAGAGTTGGAAAGTGCATAGTTGCCTGAGATGGGAAAAGTGTGGATCGTGCTTCAGATTTCATCCTGACACTTTGAAATGACCAGTGTGTTGGTAATTATTTGCCATTTCCATGGCGTTTGGCACCGTAATAGTCATGAGGTCGGTCTCTGCATCCTGAAGCCTATGATGCTTTTTGCAGAGAAACCTCTGCTGAGGCCCAGGTAACTTGCTATTTCCCATAGCTGGCACAGGAGCCTTGGAAGATAGGATTGTTTTCAGTATTATTTCACCATTTTTTCACCACTGTTTGAAGAACGGGAGCCCTTTTCAACCGTTAGCGGAAGAATCCTTCTTTGGAGATGAGATATTATTCTGGGGTGGCAAGTGCAGGGCCTCTGTCAGTCCTGGGTTTGTAGGACTAGCGCCAGACATGAGAAGTGCGCCTTTGTGGGACAGGTGAATAGTGCGGATCCTGTTTCAGTCTAAAGACTGAAACAGGATCCGCACTTTTCACCGTTCCTTTCAGAATCATTTGATTCATCAGCTAGGAATGGCGATTGCTTCTCCAGACCAATCGAAGGCTAGGCCAAAGTAACTCGATCTTTCCAAGAGGTGTGTGGCCCAACTTTTGAAAGAACCGCTAAGTGGAGAACTATTTGGTATTTTTCCGAAGCACTTTTCACCGTAATTGTCCTAAGGTTGGTCTCTGCATCCTTAAGCATACCAGAGTTTTCACAGACGAAACAGGCTGAGGCCCATTAATCTTGGCATTTCCAATAGTTGGTCCTAGAGACTACCAAGAAAGTGTTCTTTTAAGTATTATTCCGTTGTGGTTTCAGCATTATTTTCAGAACCCGAGCAGGGTTCTCGCATTAGCATAAGAATCCTGCCTGGTAGTTGAGATTTCATGGTGGGGTGTAAGTGCGCGGCTTCTGTCAGCCCTGCCTTTGATTTGTTTACCTCCACAGTTGGAAAGTGCATAGTTGCGTGAGATGGGAAAAGTGTGGATCGTGCTTCAGATTTCATCCTGACACTTTGAAATGACCAGTGTGTTGGTAATTATTTGCCATTTCCATGGCGTTTGGCCCCGTAATAGTCATGAGGTCGGTCTCTGCATCCTGAAGCCTATGATGCTTTTTGCAGAGAAACCTCTGCTGAGGCCCAGGTAACTTGCTATTTCCCATAGCTGGCACAGGAGCCTTGGAAGATAGGATTGTTTTCAGTATTATTTCACCAATTTTTCACCACTGTTTGAAGAACGGGAGCCCTTTTCAACTGGTAGCGGAAGAATCCTTCTTTCGAGATGAGATATTTTTCTGGGGTGGCAAGTGCAGGGCCTCTGTCAGTCCTGGGTTTGTTGGACTAGCGCCAGACATGAGAAGTGCGCCTTTGTTTGACAGGGGAATAGTGCGGATGCTGTTTCAGTCTAAAGACTGAAACAGGATCCGCACTTTTAACCGTTCCTTTCAGAATCATTTGATTCATCAGCTAGGAATGGCGATTGCTTCTCCAGACCAATCGAAGGCTAGGCCAAAGTAACTCGATCTTTCCAAGAGGTGTGTGGCCCAACTTTTGAAAGAACCGCTAAGTGGAGAACTATCTGGTTTTTTCCGAAGCACTTTTCACCGTAATTGTCCTAAGGTTGGTCTCTGCATCCTTAAGCATACCAGTGTCTTCACAGACGAAACTGGCTGAGGCCCAGTAATCTTGCCATTTCCAATAGTTGGTCCTAGAGACTACCAAGAAAGTGTTCTTTTAAGTATTATTCTATTGTGGTTTCAGCATTATTTTCAGAACCCCAGCAGGGTTCTCGCATTAGCATAAGAATCCTGCCTGGTAGTTGAGATTTCTGGGTGGGGTGTAGGTGCGGGGCTTCTGTCAGCCCTGCCTTTGATTTGTTTACCTCCAGAGTTGGAAAGTGCATAGTTGCCTGAGATGGGAAAAGTGTGGATCGTGCTTCAGATTTCATCCTGACACTTTGAAATGACCAGTGTGTTGGTAATTATTTGCCATTTCCATGGCGTTTGGCACCGTAATAGTCATGAGGTCGGTCTCTGCATTCTGAAGCCTATGATGCTTTTTGCAGAGAAACCTCTGCTGAGGCCCAGGTAACTTGCTATTTCCCATAGCTGGCACAGGAGCCTTGGAAGATAGGATTGTTTTCAGTATTATTTCACCATTTTTTCACCACTGTTTGAAGAACGGGAGCCCTTTTCAACCGTTAGCGGAAGAATCCTTCTTTGGAGATGAGATATTATTCTGGGGTGGCAAGTGCAGGGCCTCTGTCAGTCCTGGGTTTGTAGGACTAGCGCCAGACATGAGAAGTGCGCCTTTGTGGGACAGGTGAATAGTGCGGATCCTGTTTCAGTCTAAAGACTGAAACAGGATCCGCACTTTTCACCGTTCCTTTCAGAATCATTTGATTCATCAGCTAGGAATGGCGATTGCTTCTCCAGACCAATCGAAGGCTAGGCCAAAGTAACTCGATCTTTCCAAGAGGTGTGTGGCCCAACTTTTGAAAGAACCGCTAAGTGGAGAACTATTTGGTATTTTTCCGAAGCACTTTTCACCGTAATTGTCCTAAGGTTGGTCTCTGCATCCTTAAGCATACCAGAGTTTTCACAGACGAAACAGGCTGAGGCCCATTAATCTTGGCATTTCCAATAGTTGGTCCTAGAGACTACCAAGAAAGTGTTCTTTTAAGTATTATTCCGTTGTGGTTTCAGCATTATTTTCAGAACCCGAGCAGGGTTCTCGCATTAGCATAAGAATCCTGCCTGGTAGTTGAGATTTCATGGTGGGGTGTAAGTGCGCGGCTTCTGTCAGCCCTGCCTTTGATTTGTTTACCTCCACAGTTGGAAAGTGCATAGTTGCGTTAGATGGGAAAAGTGTGGATCGTGCTTCAGATTTCATCCTGACACTTTGAAATGACCAGTGTGTTGGTAATTATTTGCCATTTCCATGGCCTTTGGCCCCGTAATAGTCATGAGGTCGGTCTCTGCATCCTGAAGCCTATGATGCTTTTTGCAGAGAAACCTCTGCTGAGGCCCAGGTAACTTGCTATTTCCCATAGCTGGCACAGGAGCCTTGGAAGATAGGATTGTTTTCAGTATTATTTCACCAATTTTTCACCACTGTTTGAAGAACGGGAGCCCTTTTCAACTGGTAGCGGAAGAATCCTTCTTTCGAGATGAGATATTTTTCTGGGGTGGCAAGTGCAGGGCCTCTGTCAGTCCTGGGTTTGTTGGACTAGCGCCAGACATGAGAAGTGCGCCTTTGTTTGACAGGGGAATAGTGCGGATGCTGTTTCAGTCTAAAGACTGAAACAGGATCCGCACTTTTCACCGTTCCTTTCAGAATCATTTGATTCATCAGCTAGGAATGGCGATTGCTTCTCCAGACAAATCGAAGGCTAGGCCAAAGTAACTCGATCTTTCCAAGAGGTGTGTGGCCCAACTTTTGAAAGAACCGCTAAGTGGAGAACTATCTGGTTTTTTTCCGAAGCACTTTTCACCGTAATTGTCCTAAGGTTGGTCTCTGCATCCTTAAGCATACCAGTGTCTTCACAGACGAAACTGGCTGAGGCCCAGTAATCTTGGCATTTCCAATAGTTGGTCCTAGAGACTACCAAGAAAGTGTTCTTTTAAGTATTATTCTATTGTGGTTTCAGCATTATTTTCAGAACCCGAGCAGGGTTCTCGCATTAGCATAAGAATCCTGCCTGGTAGTTGAGATTTCTGGGTGGGGTGTAGGTGCGGGGCTTCTGTCAGCCCTGCCTTTGATTTGTTTACCTCCAGAGTTGGAAAGTGCATATTTGCGTGAGATGGGAAAAGTGTGGATCGTGCTTCAGATTTCATCCAGACACTTTGAAATGACCAGTGTGTTGGTAATTATTTGCCATTTCCATGGCGTTTGGCCCCGTAATAGTCATGAGGTCGGTCTCTGCATCCTGAAGCCTATGATGCTTTTTGCAGAGAAACCTCTGCTGAGGCCCAGGTAACTTGCTATTTCCCATAGCTGGCACAGGAGCCTTGGAAGATAGGATAGTTTTCAGTATTATTTCACCATTTTTTCACCACTGTTTCAAGAACGGGAGCCCTTTTCAACCGGTAGCGGAAGAATCCTTCTTTGGAGATGAGATATTTTTCTGGGGTGGCAAGTGCAGGGCCTCTGTCAGTCCTGGGTTTGTTGGACTAGCGCCAGACATGAGAAGTGCGCCTTTGTGGGACAGGTGAATAGTGCGGATCCTGTTTCAGTCTAAAGACTGAAACAGGATCCGCACTTTTCACCGTTCCTTTCAGAATCATTTGATTCATCAGCTAGGAATGGCGATTGCTTCTCCAGACCAATCGAAGGCTAGGCCAAAGTAACTCGATCATTCCAAGAGGTGTGTGGCCCAACTTTTGAAAGAACCGCTAAGTGGAGAACTATTTGGTATTTTTCCGAAGCACTTTTCACCGTAATTGTCCTAAGGTTGGTCTCTGCATCCTTAAGCATACCAGAGTTTTCACAGACGAAACAGCCTGAGGCCCAGTAATCTTGGCATTTCCAATAGTTGGTCCTAGAGACTACCAAGAAAGTGTTCTTTTAAGTATTATTCTGTTGTGGTTTCAGCATTATTTTCAGAACCCGAGCAGGGTTCTCGCATTAGCATAAGAATCCTGCCTGGTAGTTGAGATTTCTGGGTGGGGTGTAGGTGCGGGGCTTCTCTCAGCCCTGCCTTTGATTTGTTTACCTCCAGAGTTGGAAAGTGCATATTTGCGTGAGATGGGAAAAGTGTGGATCGTGCTTCAGATTTCATCCAGACACTTTGAAATGACCAGTGTGTTGGTAATTAATTGCCATTTCCATGGCGTTTGGCCCCGTAATAGTCATGAGGTCGGTCTCTGCATCCTGAAGCCTATGATGCTTTTTGCAGAGAAACCTCTGCTGAGGCCCAGGTAACTTGCTATTTCCCATAGCTGGCACAGGAGCCTTGGAAGATAGGATTGTTTTCAGTATTATTTCACCATTTTTTCACCACTGTTTCAAGAACGGGAGCCCTTTTCAACCGTTAGCGGAAGAATCCTTCTTTGGAGATGAGATATTTTTCTGGGGTGGCAAGTGCAGGGCCTCTGTCAGTCCTGGGTTTGTTGGACTAGCGCCAGACATGAGAAGTGCGCCTTTGTGGGACAGGTGAATAGTGCGGATCCTGTTTCAGTCTAAAGACTGAAACAGGATCCGCACTTTTCACCGTTCCTTTCAGAATCATTTGATTCATCAGCTAGGAATGCCGTTTGCTTCTCCAGACCAATGGAAGGCTACGCCAAAGTAACTCGATCTTTCCAAGAGTTGTGTGGCCCAACTTTTGAAAGAACCGCTAAGTGGAGAACTATTTGGTATTTTTCCGAAGCACTTTTCACCGTAATTGTCCTAAGGTTGGTGTCTGCATCCTTAAGCATACCAGAGTTTTCACAGACGAAACAGGCTGAGGCCCATTAATCTTGGCATTTCCAATAGTTGGTCCTAGAGACTACCAAGAAAGTGTTCTTTTAAGTATTATTCTATTGTGGTTTCAGCATT
Source organism: Lemur catta (assembly GCF_020740605.2). Lineage (NCBI taxonomy): Eukaryota > Metazoa > Chordata > Mammalia > Primates > Lemuridae > Lemur > Lemur catta. The sequence goes on along the minus strand of NC_059130.1, from coordinate 10,709,297 downwards.
ATTTTCAGAACCCGAGCAGGGTTCTCGCATTAGCATAAGAATCCTGCCTGGTAGTTGAGATTTCTGGGTGGGGTGTAGGTGGGGGGCTTCTGTCAGCCCTGCCTTTGATTTGTTTACCTCCAGAGTTGGAAAGTGCATATTTGCGTGAGATGGGAAAAGTGTGGATCGTGCTTCAGATTTCATCCAGACACTTTGAAATGACCAGTGTGTTGGTAATTAATTGCCATTTCCATGGCGTTTGGCCCCGTAATAGTCATGAGGTCGGTCTCTGCATCCTGAAGCCTATGATGCTTTTTGCAGAGAAACCTCTGCTGAGGCCCAGGTAACTTGCTATTTCCCATAGCTGGCACAGGAGCCTTGGAAGATAGGATTGTTTTCAGTATTATTTCACCATTTTTTCACCACTGTTTCAAGAACGGGAGCCCTTTTCAACCGGTAGCGGAAGAATCCTTCTTTGGAGATGAGATATTATTCTGGGGTGGCAAGTGCAGGGCCTCTGTCAGTCCTGGGTTTGTTGGACTAGCGCCAGACATGAGAAGTGCGCCTTTGTGGGACAGGTGAATAGTGCGGATCCTGTTTCAGTCTAAAGACTGAAACAGGATCCGCACTTTTCACCGTTCCTTTCAGAATCATTTGATTCATCAGCTAGGAATGGCGATTGCTTCTCCAGACCAATCGAAGGCTAGGCCAAAGTAACTCGATCATTCCAAGAGGTGTGTGGCCCAACTTTTGAAAGAACCGCTAAGTGGAGAACTATTTGGTATTTTTCCTAAGCACTTTTCACCGTAATTGTCCTAAGGTTGGTCTCTGCATCCTTAAGCATACCAGAGTTTTCACAGACGAAACAGGCTGAGGCCCATTAATCTTGGCATTTCCAATAGTTGGTCCTAGAGACTACCAAGAAAGTGTTCTTTTAAGTATTATTCTGTTGTGGTTTCAGCATTATTTTCAGAACCCGAGCAGGGTTCTCGCATTAGCATAAGAATCCTGCCTGGTAGTTGAGATTTCTGGGTGGGGTGTAAGTGTGGGGCTTCTGTCAGCCCTGCCTTTGATTTGTTTACCTCCAGAGTTGGAAAGTGCATATTTGCGTGAGATGGGAAAAGTGTGGATCGTGCTTTAGATTTCATCCAGACACTTTGAAATGACCAGTGTGTTGGTAATTATTTGCCATTTCCATGGCGTTTGGCCCCGTAATAGTCATGAGGTCGGTCTCTGCATCCTGAAGCCTATGATGCTTTTTGCAGAGAAACCTCTGCTGAGGCCCAGGTAACTTGCTATTTCCCATAGCTGGCACAGGAGCCTTGGAAGATAGGATTGTTTTCAGTATTATTTCACCATTTTTTCACCACTGTTTCAAGAACGGGAGCCCTTTTCAACCGGTAGCGGAAGAATCCTTCTTTGGAGATGAGATATTTTTCTGGGGTGGCAAGTGCAGGGCCTCTGTCAGTCCTGGGTTTGTTGGACTAGCGCCAGACATGAGAAGTGCGCCTTTGTGGGACAGGTGAATAGTGCGGATCCTGTTTCAGTCTAAAGACTGAAACAGGATCCGCACTTTTCACCGTTCCTTTCAGAATCATTTGATTCATCAGCTAGGAATGCCGATTGCTTCTCCAGACCAATCGAATGCTAGGCCAAAGTAACTCGATCTTTCCAAGAGGTGTGTGGCCCAACTTTTGAAAGAACCGCTAATTGGAGAACTATTTGGTTTTTTTCCGAAGCACTTTTCACCGTAATTGTCATAAGGTTGGTCTCTGCATCCTTAAGCATATGAGAGTTTTCACAGACGAAACAGCCTGAGGCCCAGTAATCTTGGCATTTCCAATAGTTGGTCCTAGAGACTACCAAGAAAGTGTTTTTTAAAGTATTATTCTGTTGTGGTTTCAGCATTATTTTCAGAACCCGAGCAGGGTTCTCACATTAGCATAAGAATCCTGCCTGGTAGTTGAGATTTCTGGGTGGGGTGTAGGTGCGGGGCTTCTGTCAGCCCTGCCTTTGATTTGTTTACCTCCAGAGTTGGAAAGTGCATATTTGCGTGAGATGGGAAAAGTGTGGATCGTGCTTCAGATTTCATCCAGACACTTTGAAATGACCAGTGTGTTGGTAATTAATTGCCATTTCCATGGCGTTTGGCCCCGTAATAGTCATGAGGTCGGTCTCTGCATCCTGAAGCCTATGATGCTTTTTGCAGAGAAACCTCTGCTGAGGCCCAGGTAACTTGCTATTTCCCATAGCTGGCACAGGAGCCTTGGAAGATAGGATTGTTTTCTGTATTATTTCACCATTTTTTCACCACTGTTTCAAGAACGGGAGCCCTTTTCAACCGTTAGCGGAAGAATCCTTCTTTGGAGATGAGATATTTTTCTGGGGTGGCAAGTGCAGGGCCTCTGTCAGTCCTGGGTTTGTTGGACTAGCGCCAGACATGAGAAGTGCGCCTTTGTGGGACAGGTGAATAGTGCGGATCCTGTTTCAGTCTAAAGACTGAAACAGGATCCGCACTTTTCACCGTTCCTTTCAGAATCATTTGATTCATCAGCTAGGAATGCCGTTTGCTTCTCCAGACCAATGGAAGGCTACGCCAAAGTAACTCGATCTTTCCAAGAGTTGTGTGGCCCAACTTTTGAATGAACCGCTAAGTGGAGAACTATTTGGTATTTTCCCGAAGCACTTTTCACCGTAATTGTCCTAAGGTTGGTGTCTGCATCCTTAAGCATACCAGAGTTTTCACAGACGAAACAGGCTGAGGCCCATTAATCTTGGCATTTCCAATAGTTGGTCCTAGAGACTACCAAGAAAGTGTTCTTTTAAGTATTATTCTATTGTGGTTTCAGCATTATTTTCAGAAGCCGAGCAGGGTTCTCGCATTAGCATAAGAATCCTGCCTGGTAGTTGAGATTTCTGGGTGGGGTGTAGGTGGGGGGCTTCTGTCAGCCCTGCCTTTGATTTGTTTACCTCCAGAGTTGGAAAGTGCATATTTGCGTGAGATGGGAAAAGTGTGGATCGTGCTTCAGATTTCATCCAGACACTTTGAAATGACCAGTGTGTTGGTAATTAATTGCCATTTCCATGGCGTTTGGCCCCGTAATAGTCATGAGGTCGGTCTCTGCATCCTGAAGCCTATGATGCTTTTTGCAGAGAAACCTCTGCTGAGGCCCAGGTAACTTGCTATTTCCCATAGCTGGCACAGGAGCCTTGGAAGATAGGATTGTTTTCAGTATTATTTCACCATTTTTTCACCACTGTTTCAAGAACGGGAGCCCTTTTCAACCGGTAGCGGAAGAATCCTTCTTTGGAGATGAGATATTTTTCTGGGGTGGCAAGTGCAGGGCCTCTGTCAGTCCTGGGTTTGTTGGACTAGCGCCAGACATGAGAAGTGCGCCTTTGTGGGACAGGTGAATAGTGCGGATCCTGTTTCAGTCTAAAGACTGAAACAGGATCCGCACTTTTCACCGTTCCTTTCAGAATCATTTGATTCATCAGCTAGGAATGGCGATTGCTTCTCCAGACCAATCGAAGGCTAGGCCAAAGTAACTCGATCTTTCCAAGAGGTGTGTGGCCCAACTTTTGAAAGAACCGCTAAGTGGAGAACTATTTGGTTTTTTTCCGAAGCACTTTTCACCGTAATTGTCCTAAGGTTGGTCTCTGCATCCTTAAGCATACCAGTGTCTTCACAGACGAAACTGGCTGAGGCCCAGTAATCTTGGCATTTCCAATAGTTGGTCCTAGAGATTACCAAGAAAGTGTTCTTTTAAGTATTATTCTATTGTGGTTTCAGCATTATTTTCAGAACCCGAGCAGGGTTCTCGCATTAGCATAAGAATCCTGCCTGGTAGTTGAGATTTCTGGGTGGGGTGTAGGTGCGGGGCTTCTGTCAGCCCTGCCTTTGATTTGTTTACCTCCAGAGTTGGAAAGTGCATATTTGCGTGTAATGGGAAAAGTGTGGATCGTGCTTCAGATTTCATCCAGACACTTTGAAATGACCAGTGTGTTGGTAATTATTTGCCATTTCCATGGCGTTTGGCCCCGTAATAGTCATGAGGTCGGTCTCTGCATCCTGAAGCCTATGATGCTTTTTGCAGAGAAACCTCTGCTGAGGCCCAGGTAACTTGCTATTTCCCATAGCTGGCACAGGAGCCTTGGAAGATAGGATTGTTTTCAGTATTATTTCACCATTTTTTCACCACTGTTTCAAGAACGGGAGCCCTTTTCAACCGTTAGCGGAAGAATCCTTCTTTGGAGATGAGATATTTTTCTGGGGTGGCAAGTGCAGGGCCTCTGTCAGTCCTGGGTTTGTTGGACTAGCGCCAGACATGAGAAGTGCGCCTTTGTGGGACAGGTGAATAGTGCGGATCCTGTTTCAGTCTAAAGACTGAAACAGGATCCGCACTTTTCACCGTTCCTTTCAGAATCATTTGATTCATCAGCTAGGAATGGCGATTGCTTCTCCAGACCAATCGAAGGCTAGGCCAAAGTAACTCGATCATTCCAAGAGGTGTGTGGCCCAACTTTTGAAAGAACCGCTAAGTGGAGAACTATTTGGTATTTTTCCGAAGCACTTTTCACCGTAATTGTCCTAAGGTTGGTCTCTGCATCCTTAAGCATACCAGAGTTTTCACAGACGAAACAGCCTGAGGCCCAGTAATCTTGGCATTTCCAATAGTTGGTCCTAGAGACTACCAAGAAAGTGTTCTTTTAAGTATTATTCTGTTGTGGTTTCAGCATTATTTTCAGAACCCGAGCAGGGTTCTCGCATTAGCATAAGAATCCTGCCTGGTAGTTGAGATTTCTGGGTGGGGTGTAGGTGCGGGGCTTCTCTCAGCCCTGCCTTTGATTTGTTTACCTCCAGAGTTGGAAAGTGCATATTTGCGTGAGATGGGAAAAGTGTGGATCGTGCTTCAGATTTCATCCAGACACTTTGAAATGACCAGTGTGTTGGTAATTAATTGCCATTTCCATGGCGTTTGGCCCCGTAATAGTCATGAGGTCGGTCTCTGCATCCTGAAGCCTATGATGCTTTTTGCAGAGAAACCTCTGCTGAGGCCCAGGTAACTTGCTATTTCCCATAGCTGGCACAGGAGCCTTGGAAGATAGGATTGTTTTCAGTATTATTTCACCATTTTTTCACCACTGTTTCAAGAACGGGAGCCCTTTTCAACCGTTAGCGGAAGAATCCTTCTTTGGAGATGAGATATTTTTCTGGGGTGGCAAGTGCAGGGCCTCTGTCAGTCCTGGGTTTGTTGGACTAGCGCCAGACATGAGAAGTGCGCCTTTGTGGGACAGGTGAATAGTGCGGATCCTGTTTCAGTCTAAAGACTGAAACAGGATCCGCACTTTTCACCGTTCCTTTCAGAATCATTTGATTCATCAGCTAGGAATGCCGTTTGCTTCTCCAGACCAATGGAAGGCTACGCCAAAGTAACTCGATCTTTCCAAGAGTTGTGTGGCCCAACTTTTGAAAGAACCGCTAAGTGGAGAACTATTTGGTATTTTTCCGAAGCACTTTTCACCGTAATTGTCCTAAGGTTGGTGTCTGCATCCTTAAGCATACCAGAGTTTTCACAGACGAAACAGGCTGAGGCCCATTAATCTTGGCATTTCCAATAGTTGGTCCTAGAGACTACCAAGAAAGTGTTCTTTTAAGTATTATTCTATTGTGGTTTCAGCATTATTTTCAGAACCCGAGCAGGGTTCTCGCATTAGCATAAGAATCCTGCCTGGTAGTTGAGATTTCTGGGTGGGGTGTAGGTGGGGGGCTTCTGTCAGCCCTGCCTTTGATTTGTTTACCTCCAGAGTTGGAAAGTGCATATTTGCGTGAGATGGGAAAAGTGTGGATCGTGCTTCAGATTTCATCCAGACACTTTGAAATGACCAGTGTGTTGGTAATTAATTGCCATTTCCATGGCGTTTGGCCCCGTAATAGTCATGAGGTCGGTCTCTGCATCCTGAAGCCTATGATGCTTTTTGCAGAGAAACCTCTGCTGAGGCCCAGGTAACTTGCTATTTCCCATAGCTGGCACAGGAGCCTTGGAAGATAGGATTGTTTTCAGTATTATTTCACCATTTTTTCACCACTGTTTCAAGAACGGGAGCCCTTTTCAACCGGTAGCGGAAGAATCCTTCTTTGGAGATGAGATATTATTCTGGGGTGGCAAGTGCAGGGCCTCTGTCAGTCCTGGGTTTGTTGGACTAGCGCCAGACATGAGAAGTGCGCCTTTGTGGGACAGGTGAATAGTGCGGATCCTGTTTCAGTCTAAAGACTGAAACAGGATCCGCACTTTTCACCGTTCCTTTCAGAATCATTTGATTCATCAGCTAGGAATGGCGATTGCTTCTCCAGACCAATCGAAGGCTAGGCCAAAGTAACTCGATCATTCCAAGAGGTGTGTGGCCCAACTTTTGAAAGAACCGCTAAGTGGAGAACTATTTGGTATTTTTCCTAAGCACTTTTCACCGTAATTGTCCTAAGGTTGGTCTCTGCATCCTTAAGCATACCAGAGTTTTCACAGACGAAACAGGCTGAGGCCCATTAATCTTGGCATTTCCAATAGTTGGTCCTAGAGACTACCAAGAAAGTGTTCTTTTAAGTATTATTCTGTTGTGGTTTCAGCATTATTTTCAGAACCCGAGCAGGGTTCTCGCATTAGCATAAGAATCCTGCCTGGTAGTTGAGATTTCTGGGTGGGGTGTAAGTGTGGGGCTTCTGTCAGCCCTGCCTTTGATTTGTTTACCTCCAGAGTTGGAAAGTGCATATTTGCGTGAGATGGGAAAAGTGTGGATCGTGCTTTAGATTTCATCCAGACACTTTGAAATGACCAGTGTGTTGGTAATTATTTGCCATTTCCATGGCGTTTGGCCCCGTAATAGTCATGAGGTCGGTCTCTGCATCCTGAAGCCTATGATGCTTTTTGCAGAGAAACCTCTGCTGAGGCCCAGGTAACTTGCTATTTCCCATAGCTGGCACAGGAGCCTTGGAAGATAGGATTGTTTTCAGTATTATTTCACCATTTTTTCACCACTGTTTCAAGAACGGGAGCCCTTTTCAACCGGTAGCGGAAGAATCCTTCTTTGGAGATGAGATATTTTTCTGGGGTGGCAAGTGCAGGGCCTCTGTCAGTCCTGGGTTTGTTGGACTAGCGCCAGACATGAGAAGTGCGCCTTTGTGGGACAGGTGAATAGTGCGGATCCTGTTTCAGTCTAAAGACTGAAACAGGATCCGCACTTTTCACCGTTCCTTTCAGAATCATTTGATTCATCAGCTAGGAATGCCGATTGCTTCTCCAGACCAATCGAATGCTAGGCCAAAGTAACTCGATCTTTCCAAGAGGTGTGTGGCCCAACTTTTGAAAGAACCGCTAATTGGAGAACTATTTGGTTTTTTTCCGAAGCACTTTTCACCGTAATTGTCATAAGGTTGGTCTCTGCATCCTTAAGCATATGAGAGTTTTCACAGACGAAACAGCCTGAGGCCCAGTAATCTTGGCATTTCCAATAGTTGGTCCTAGAGACTACCAAGAAAGTGTTTTTTAAAGTATTATTCTGTTGTGGTTTCAGCATTATTTTCAGAACCCGAGCAGGGTTCTCACATTAGCATAAGAATCCTGCCTGGTAGTTGAGATTTCTGGGTGGGGTGTAGGTGCGGGGCTTCTGTCAGCCCTGCCTTTGATTTGTTTACCTCCAGAGTTGGAAAGTGCATATTTGCGTGAGATGGGAAAAGTGTGGATCGTGCTTCAGATTTCATCCAGACACTTTGAAATGACCAGTGTGTTGGTAATTAATTGCCATTTCCATGGCGTTTGGCCCCGTAATAGTCATGAGGTCGGTCTCTGCATCCTGAAGCCTATGATGCTTTTTGCAGAGAAACCTCTGCTGAGGCCCAGGTAACTTGCTATTTCCCATAGCTGGCACAGGAGCCTTGGAAGATAGGATTGTTTTCTGTATTATTTCACCATTTTTTCACCACTGTTTCAAGAACGGGAGCCCTTTTCAACCGTTAGCGGAAGAATCCTTCTTTGGAGATGAGATATTTTTCTGGGGTGGCAAGTGCAGGGCCTCTGTCAGTCCTGGGTTTGTTGGACTAGCGCCAGACATGAGAAGTGCGCCTTTGTGGGACAGGTGAATAGTGCGGATCCTGTTTCAGTCTAAAGACTGAAACAGGATCCGCACTTTTCACCGTTCCTTTCAGAATCATTTGATTCATCAGCTAGGAATGCCGTTTGCTTCTCCAGACCAATGGAAGGCTACGCCAAAGTAACTCGATCTTTCCAAGAGTTGTGTGGCCCAACTTTTGAATGAACCGCTAAGTGGAGAACTATTTGGTATTTTCCCGAAGCACTTTTCACCGTAATTGTCCTAAGGTTGGTGTCTGCATCCTTAAGCATACCAGAGTTTTCACAGACGAAACAGGCTGAGGCCCATTAATCTTGGCATTTCCAATAGTTGGTCCTAGAGACTACCAAGAAAGTGTTCTTTTAAGTATTATTCTATTGTGGTTTCAGCATTATTTTCAGAAGCCGAGCAGGGTTCTCGCATTAGCATAAGAATCCTGCCTGGTAGTTGAGATTTCTGGGTGGGGTGTAGGTGGGGGGCTTCTGTCAGCCCTGCCTTTGATTTGTTTACCTCCAGAGTTGGAAAGTGCATATTTGCGTGAGATGGGAAAAGTGTGGATCGTGCTTCAGATTTCATCCAGACACTTTGAAATGACCAGTGTGTTGGTAATTAATTGCCATTTCCATGGCGTTTGGCCCCGTAATAGTCATGAGGTCGGTCTCTGCATCCTGAAGCCTATGATGCTTTTTGCAGAGAAACCTCTGCTGAGGCCCAGGTAACTTGCTATTTCCCATAGCTGGCACAGGAGCCTTGGAAGATAGGATTGTTTTCAGTATTATTTCACCATTTTTTCACCACTGTTTCAAGAACGGGAGCCCTTTTCAACCGGTAGCGGAAGAATCCTTCTTTGGAGATGAGATATTTTTCTGGGGTGGCAAGTGCAGGGCCTCTGTCAGTCCTGGGTTTGTTGGACTAGCGCCAGACATGAGAAGTGCGCCTTTGTGGGACAGGTGAATAGTGCGGATCCTGTTTCAGTCTAAAGACTGAAACAGGATCCGCACTTTTCACCGTTCCTTTCAGAATCATTTGATTCATCAGCTAGGAATGCCGTTTGCTTCTCCAGACCAATGGAAGGCTAGGCCAAAGTAACTCGATCTTTCCAAGAGGTGTGTGGCCCAACTTTTGAAAGAACCGCTAAGTGGAGAACTATTTGGTATTTTTCCGAAGCACTTTTCACCGTAATTGTCCTAAGGTTGGTGTCTGCATCCTTAAGCATACCAGAGTTTTCACAGACGAAACAGGCTGAGGCCCATTAATCTTGGCATTTCCAATAGTTGGTCCTAGAGACTACCAAGAAAGTGTTCTTTTAAGTATTATTCCGTTGTGGTTTCAGCATTATTTTCAGAACCCGAGCAGGGTTCTCGCATTAGCATAAGAATCCTGCCTGGTAGTTGAGATTTCATGGTGGGGTGTAAGTGCGCGGCTTCTGTCAGCCCTGCCTTTGATTTGTTTACCTCCACAGTTGGAAAGTGCATAGTTGCGTGAGATGGGAAAAGTGTGGATCGTGCTTCAGATTTCATCCTGACACTTTGAAATGACCAGTGTGTTGGTAATTATTTGCCATTTCCATGGCGTTTGGCCCCGTAATAGTCATGAGGTCGGTCTCTGCATCCTGAAGCCTATGATGCTTTTTGCAGAGAAACCTCTGCTGAGGCCCAGGTAACTTGCTATTTCCCATAGCTGGCACAGGAGCCTTGGAAAATAGGATTGTTTTCAGTATTATTTCACCAATTTTTCACCACTGTTTGAAGAACGGGAGCCCTTTTCAACCGTTAGCGGAAGAATCCTTCTTTCGAGATGAGATATTTTTCTGGGGTGGCAAGTCCAGGGCCTCTGTCAGTCCTGGGTTTGTTGGACTAGCGCCAGACATGAGAAGTGCGCCTTTGTTTGACAGGGGAATAGTGCGGATGCTGTTTCAGTCTAAAGACTGAAACAGGATCCGCACTTTTCACCGTTCCTTTCAGAATCATTTGATTCATCAGCTAGGAATGGCGATTGCTTCTCCAGACCAATCGAAGGCTAGGCCAAAGTAACTCGATCTTTCCAAGAGGTGTGTGGCCCAACTTTTGAAAGAACCGCTAAGTGGAGAACTATCTGGTTTTTTTCCGAAGCACTTTTCACCGTAATTGTCCTAAGGTTGGTCTCTGCATCCTTAAGCATACCAGTGTCTTCACAGACGAAACTGGCTGAGGCCCATTAATCTTGGCATTTCCAATAGTTGGTCCTAGAGACTACCAAGAAAGTGTTCTTTTAAGTATTATTGTATTGTGGTTTCAGCATTATTTTCAGAACCCGAGCAGGGTTCTCGCATTAGCATAAGAATCCTGCCTGGTAGTTGAGATTTCTGGGTGGGGTGTAGGTGCGGGGCTTCTGTCAGCCCTGCCTTTGATTTGTTTACCTCCAGAGTTGGAAAGTGCATAGTTGCCTGAGATGGGAAAAGTGTGGATCGTGCTTCAGATTTCATCCTGACACTTTGAAATGACCAGTGTGTTGGTAATTATTTGCCATTTCCATGGCGTTTGGCCCCGTAATAGTCATGAGGTCGGTCTCTGCATCCTGAAGCCTATGATGCTTTTTGCAGAGAAACCTCTGCTGAGGCCCAGGTAACTTGCTATTTCCCATAGCTGGCACAGGAGCCTTGGAAGATAGGATTGTTTTCAGTATTATTTCACCATTTTTTCACCACTGTTTCAAGAACGGGAGCCCTTTTCAACCGTTAGCGGAAGAATCCTTCTTTGGAGATGAGATATTTTTCTGGGGTGGCAAGTGCAGGGCCTCTGTCAGTCCTGGGTTTGTTGGACTAGCGCCAGACATGAGAAGTGCGCCTTTGTGGGACAGGTGAATAGTGCGGATCCTGTTTCAGTCTAAAGACTGAAACAGGATCCGCACTTTTCACCGTTCCTTTCAGAATCATTTGATTCATCAGCTAGGAATGCCGTTTGCTTCTCCAGACCAATGGAAGGCTAGGCCAAAGTAACTCGATCTTTCCAAGAGGTGTGTGGCCCAACTTTTGAAAGAACCGCTAAGTGGAGAACTATTTGGTATTTTTCCGAAGCACTTTTCACCGTAATTGTCCTAAGGTTGGTGTCTGCATCCTTAAGCATACCAGAGTTTTCACAGACGAAACAGGCTGAGGCCCATTAATCTTGGCATTTCCAATAGTTGGTCCTAGAGACTACCAAGAAAGTGTTCTTTTAAGTATTATTCTGTTGTGGTTTCAGCATTATTTTCAGTACCCGAGCAGGGTTCTCGCATTAGCATAAGAATCCTGCCTGGTAGTTGAGATTTCATGGTGGGGTGTAAGTGCGCTGCTTCTGTCAGCCCTGCCTTTGATTTGTTTACCTCCACAGTTGGAAAGTGCATAGTTGCGTGAGATGGGAAAAGTGTGGATCGTGCTTCAGATTTCATCCTGACACTTTGAAATGACCAGTGTGTTGGTAATTATTTGCCATTTCCATGGCGTTTGGCCCCGTAATAGTCATGACGTCGGTCTCTGCATCCTGAAGCCTATGATGCTTTTTGCAGAGAAACCTCTGCTGAGGCCCAGGTAACTTGCTATTTCCCATAGCTGGCACAGGAGCCTTGGAAGATAGGATTGTTTTCAGTATTATTTCACCAATTTTTCACCACTGTTTGAAGAACGGGAGCCCTTTTCAACTGGTAGCGGAAGAATCCTTCTTTCGAGATGAGATATTTTTCTGGGGTGGCAAGTGCAGGGCCTCTGTCAGTCCTGGGTTTGTTGGACTAGCGCCAGACATGAGAAGTGCGCCTTTGTTTGACAGGGGAATAGTGCGGATGCTGTTTCAGTCTAAAGACTGAAACAGGATCCGCACTTTTCACCGTTCCTTTCAGAATCATTTGATTCATCAGCTAGGAATGGCGATTGCTTCTCCAGGCCAATCGAAGGCTAGGCCAAAGTAACTCGATCTTTCCAAGAGGTGTGTGGCCCAACTTTTGAAAGAACCGCTAAGTGGAGAACTATTTGGTTTTTTTCCGAAGCACTTTTCACCGTAATTGTCCTAAGGTTGGTCTCTGCATCCTTAAGCATACCAGTGTCTTCACAGACGAAACTGGCTGAGGCCCAGTAATCTTGGCATTTCCAATAGTTGGTCCTAGAGACTACCAAGAAAGTGTTCTTTTAAGTATTATTCTATTGTGGTTTCAGCATTATTTTCAGAACCCGAGCAGGGTTCTCGCATTAGCATAAGAATCCTGCCTGGTAGTTGAGATTTCTGGGTGGGGTGTAGGTGCGGGGCTTCTCTCAGCCCTGCCTTTGATTTGTTTACCTCCAGAGTTGGAAAGTGCATAGTTGCCTGAGATGGGAAAAGTGTGGATCGTGCTTCAGATTTCATCCTGACACTTTGAAATGACCAGTGTGTTGGTAATTATTTGCCATTTCCATGGCGTTTGGCACCGTAATAGTCATGAGGTCGGTCTCTGCATCCTGAAGCCTATGATGCTTTTTGCAGAGAAACCTCTGCTGAGGCCCAGGTAACTTGCTATTTCCCATAGCTGGCACAGGAGCCTTGGAAGATAGGATTGTTTTCAGTATTATTTCACCATTTTTTCACCACTGTTTGAAGAACGGGAGCCCTTTTCAACCGTTAGCGGAAGAATCCTTCTTTGGAGATGAGATATTATTCTGGGGTGGCAAGTGCAGGGCCTCTGTCAGTCCTGGGTTTGTAGGACTAGCGCCAGACATGAGAAGTGCGCCTTTGTGGGACAGGTGAATAGTGCGGATCCTGTTTCAGTCTAAAGACTGAAACAGGATCCGCACTTTTCACCGTTCCTTTCAGAATCATTTGATTCATCAGCTAGGAATGGCGATTGCTTCTCCAGACCAATCGAAGGCTAGGCCAAAGTAACTCGATCTTTCCAAGAGGTGTGTGGCCCAACTTTTGAAAGAACCGCTAAGTGGAGAACTATTTGGTATTTTTCCGAAGCACTTTTCACCGTAATTGTCCTAAGGTTGGTCTCTGCATCCTTAAGCATACCAGAGTTTTCACAGACGAAACAGGCTGAGGCCCATTAATCTTGGCATTTCCAATAGTTGGTCCTAGAGACTACCAAGAAAGTGTTCTTTTAAGTATTATTCCGTTGTGGTTTCAGCATTATTTTCAGAACCCGAGCAGGGTTCTCGCATTAGCATAAGAATCCTGCCTGGTAGTTGAGATTTCATGGTGGGGTGTAAGTGCGCGGCTTCTGTCAGCCCTGCCTTTGATTTGTTTACCTCCACAGTTGGAAAGTGCATAGTTGCGTGAGATGGGAAAAGTGTGGATCGTGCTTCAGATTTCATCCTGACACTTTGAAATGACCAGTGTGTTGGTAATTATTTGCCATTTCCATGGCGTTTGGCCCCGTAATAGTCATGAGGTCGGTCTCTGCATCCTGAAGCCTATGATGCTTTTTGCAGAGAAACCTCTGCTGAGGCCCAGGTAACTTGCTATTTCCCATAGCTGGCACAGGAGCCTTGGAAGATAGGATTGTTTTCAGTATTATTTCACCAATTTTTCACCACTGTTTGAAGAACGGGAGCCCTTTTCAACTGGTAGCGGAAGAATCCTTCTTTCGAGATGAGATATTTTTCTGGGGTGGCAAGTGCAGGGCCTCTGTCAGTCCTGGGTTTGTTGGACTAGCGCCAGACATGAGAAGTGCGCCTTTGTTTGACAGGGGAATAGTGCGGATGCTGTTTCAGTCTAAAGACTGAAACAGGATCCGCACTTTTAACCGTTCCTTTCAGAATCATTTGATTCATCAGCTAGGAATGGCGATTGCTTCTCCAGACCAATCGAAGGCTAGGCCAAAGTAACTCGATCTTTCCAAGAGGTGTGTGGCCCAACTTTTGAAAGAACCGCTAAGTGGAGAACTATCTGGTTTTTTCCGAAGCACTTTTCACCGTAATTGTCCTAAGGTTGGTCTCTGCATCCTTAAGCATACCAGTGTCTTCACAGACGAAACTGGCTGAGGCCCAGTAATCTTGCCATTTCCAATAGTTGGTCCTAGAGACTACCAAGAAAGTGTTCTTTTAAGTATTATTCTATTGTGGTTTCAGCATTATTTTCAGAACCCCAGCAGGGTTCTCGCATTAGCATAAGAATCCTGCCTGGTAGTTGAGATTTCTGGGTGGGGTGTAGGTGCGGGGCTTCTGTCAGCCCTGCCTTTGATTTGTTTACCTCCAGAGTTGGAAAGTGCATAGTTGCCTGAGATGGGAAAAGTGTGGATCGTGCTTCAGATTTCATCCTGACACTTTGAAATGACCAGTGTGTTGGTAATTATTTGCCATTTCCATGGCGTTTGGCACCGTAATAGTCATGAGGTCGGTCTCTGCATTCTGAAGCCTATGATGCTTTTTGCAGAGAAACCTCTGCTGAGGCCCAGGTAACTTGCTATTTCCCATAGCTGGCACAGGAGCCTTGGAAGATAGGATTGTTTTCAGTATTATTTCACCATTTTTTCACCACTGTTTGAAGAACGGGAGCCCTTTTCAACCGTTAGCGGAAGAATCCTTCTTTGGAGATGAGATATTATTCTGGGGTGGCAAGTGCAGGGCCTCTGTCAGTCCTGGGTTTGTAGGACTAGCGCCAGACATGAGAAGTGCGCCTTTGTGGGACAGGTGAATAGTGCGGATCCTGTTTCAGTCTAAAGACTGAAACAGGATCCGCACTTTTCACCGTTCCTTTCAGAATCATTTGATTCATCAGCTAGGAATGGCGATTGCTTCTCCAGACCAATCGAAGGCTAGGCCAAAGTAACTCGATCTTTCCAAGAGGTGTGTGGCCCAACTTTTGAAAGAACCGCTAAGTGGAGAACTATTTGGTATTTTTCCGAAGCACTTTTCACCGTAATTGTCCTAAGGTTGGTCTCTGCATCCTTAAGCATACCAGAGTTTTCACAGACGAAACAGGCTGAGGCCCATTAATCTTGGCATTTCCAATAGTTGGTCCTAGAGACTACCAAGAAAGTGTTCTTTTAAGTATTATTCCGTTGTGGTTTCAGCATTATTTTCAGAACCCGAGCAGGGTTCTCGCATTAGCATAAGAATCCTGCCTGGTAGTTGAGATTTCATGGTGGGGTGTAAGTGCGCGGCTTCTGTCAGCCCTGCCTTTGATTTGTTTACCTCCACAGTTGGAAAGTGCATAGTTGCGTTAGATGGGAAAAGTGTGGATCGTGCTTCAGATTTCATCCTGACACTTTGAAATGACCAGTGTGTTGGTAATTATTTGCCATTTCCATGGCCTTTGGCCCCGTAATAGTCATGAGGTCGGTCTCTGCATCCTGAAGCCTATGATGCTTTTTGCAGAGAAACCTCTGCTGAGGCCCAGGTAACTTGCTATTTCCCATAGCTGGCACAGGAGCCTTGGAAGATAGGATTGTTTTCAGTATTATTTCACCAATTTTTCACCACTGTTTGAAGAACGGGAGCCCTTTTCACCTGGTAGCGGAAGAATCCTTCTTTCGAGATGAGATATTTTTCTGGGGTGGCAAGTGCAGGGCCTCTGTCAGTCCTGGGTTTGTTGGACTAGCGCCAGACATGAGAAGTGCGCCTTTGTTTGACAGGGGAATAGTGCGGATGCTGTTTCAGTCTAAAGACTGAAACAGGATCCGCACTTTTCACCGTTCCTTTCAGAATCATTTGATTCATCAGCTAGGAATGGCGATTGCTTCTCCAGACAAATCGAAGGCTAGGCCAAAGTAACTCGATCTTTCCAAGAGGTGTGTGGCCCAACTTTTGAAAGAACCGCTAAGTGGAGAACTATCTGGTTTTTTTCCGAAGCACTTTTCACCGTAATTGTCCTAAGGTTGGTCTCTGCATCCTTAAGCATACCAGTGTCTTCACAGACGAAACTGGCTGAGGCCCAGTAATCTTGGCATTTCCAATAGTTGGTCCTAGAGACTACCAAGAAAGTGTTCTTTTAAGTATTATTCTATTGTGGTTTCAGCATTATTTTCAGAACCCGAGCAGGGTTCTCGCATTAGCATAAGAATCCTGCCTGGTAGTTGAGATTTCTGGGTGGGGTGTAGGTGCGGGGCTTCTGTCAGCCCTGCCTTTGATTTGTTTACCTCCAGAGTTGGAAAGTGCATAGTTGCCTGAGATGGGAAAAGTGTGGATCGTGCTTCAGATTTCATCCAGACACTTTGAAATGACCAGTGTGTTGGTAATTATTTGCCATTTCCATGGCGTTTGGCCCGGTAATAGTCATGAGGTCGGTCTCTGCATCCTGAAGCCTATGATGCTTTTTGCAGAGAAACCTCTGCTGAGGCCCAGGTAACTTGCTATTTCCCATAGCTGGCACAGGAGCCTTGGAAGATAGGATTGTTTTCAGTATTATTTCACCATTTTTTCACCACTGTTTCAAGAACGGGAGCCCTTTTCAACCGGTAGCGGAAGAATCCTTCTTTGGAGATGAGATATTTTTCTGGGGTGGCAAGTGCAGGGCCTCTGTCAGTCCTGGGTTTGTTGGACTAGCGCCAGACATGAGAAGTGCGCCTTTGTGGGACAGGTGAATAGTGCGGATCCTGTTTCAGTCTAAAGACTGAAACAGGATCCGCACTTTTCACCGTTCCTTTCAGAATCATTTGATTCATCAGCTAGGAATGCCGTTTGCTTCTCCAGACCAATGGAAGGCTATGCCAAAGTAACTCGATCTTTCCAAGAGGTGTGTGGCCCAACTTTTGAAAGAACCGCTAAGTAGAGAACTATTTGGTATTTTTCCGAAGCACTTTTCACCGTAATTGTCCTAATGTTGGTGTCTGCATCCTTAAGCATACCAGAGTTTTCACAGACGAAACAGGCTGAGGCCCATTAATCTTGGCATTTCCAATAGTTGGTCCTAGAGACTACCAAGAAAGTGTTCTTTTAAGTATTATTCTGTTGTGGTTTCAGCATTATTTTCAGTACCCGAGCAGGGTTCTCGCATTAGCATAAGAATCCTGCCTGGTAGTTGAGATTTCATGGTGGGGTGTAAGTGCGCGGCTTCTGTCAGCCCTGCCTTTGATTTGTTTACCTCCACAGTTGGAAAGTGCATAGTTGCGTGAGATGGGAAAAGTGTGTATCGTGCTTCAGATTTCATCCTGACACTTTGAAATGACCAGTGTGTTGGTAATTATTTGACATTTCCATGGCGTTTGGCCCCGTAATAGTCATGAGGTCGGTCTCTGCATCCTGAAGCCTATGATGCTTTTTGCAGAGAAACCTCTGCTGAGGCCCAGGTAACTTGCTATTTCCCATAGCTGGCACAGGAGCCTTGGAAGATAGGATTGTTTTCAGTATTATTTCACCAATTTTTCACCACTGTTTGAAGAACGGGAGCCCTTTTCAACTGGTAGCGGAAGAATCCTTCTTTCGAGATGAGATATTTTTCTGGGGTGGCAAGTGCAGGGCCTCTGTCAGTCCTGGGTTTGTTGGACTAGCGCCAGACATGAGAAGTGCGCCTTTGTTTGACAGGGGAATAGTGCGGATGCTGTTTCAGTCTAAAGACTGAAACAGGATCCGCACTTTTCACCGTTCCTTTCAGAATCATTTGATTCATCAGCTAGGAATGGCGATTGCTTCTCCAGACCAATCGAAGGCTAGGCCAAAGTAACTCGATCTTTCCAAGAGGTGTGTGGCCCAACTTTTGAAAGAACCGCTAAGTGGAGAACTATTTGGTTTTTTTCCGAAGCACTTTTCACCGTAATTGTCCTAATGTTGGTCTCTGCATCCTTAAGCATACCAGTGTCTTCACAGACGAAACTGGCTGAGGCCCAGTAATCTTGGCATTTCCAATAGTTGGTCCTAGAGACTACCAAGAAAGTGTTCTTTTAAGTATTATTCTATTGTGGTTTCAGCATTATTTTCAGAACCCCAGCAGGGTTCTCGCATTAGCATAAGAATCCTGCCTGGTAGTTGAGATTTCTGGGTGGGGTGTAGGTGCGGGGCTTCTGTCAGCCCTGCCTTTGATTTGTTTACCTCCAGAGTTGGAAAGTGCATAGTTGCCTGAGATGGGAAAAGTGTGGATCGTGCTTCAGATTTCATCCTGACACTTTGAAATGACCAGTGTGTTGGTAATTATTTGCCATTTCCATGGCGTTTGGCACCGTAATAGTCATGAGGTCGGTCTCTGCATCCTGAAGCCTATGATGCTTTTTGCAGAGAAACCTCTGCTGAGGCCCAGGTAACTTGCTATTTCCCATAGCTGGCACAGGAGCCTTGGAAGATAGGATTGTTTTCAGTATTATTTCACCATTTTTTCACCACTGTTTGAAGAACGGGAGCCCTTTTCAACCTTTAGCGGAAGAATCCTTCTTTGGAGATGAGATATTATTCTGGGGTGGCAAGTGCAGGGCCTCTGTCAGTCCTGGGTTTGTAGGACTAGCGCCAGACATGAGAAGTGCGCCTTTGTGGGACAGGTGAATAGTGCGGATCCTGATTCAGTCTAAAGACTGAAACAGGATCCGCACTTTTCACCGTTCCTTTCAGAATCATTTGATTCATCAGCTAGGAATGGCGATTGCTTCTCCAGACCAATCGAAGGCTAGGCCAAAGTAACTCGATCTTTCCAAGAGGTGTGTGGCCCAACTTTTGAAAGAACCGCTAAGTGGAGAACTATTTGGTATTTTTCCGAAGCACTTTTCACCGTAATTGTCCTAAGGTTGGTCTCTGCATCCTTAAGCATACCAGAGTTTTCACAGACGAAACAGGCTGAGGCCCATTAATCTTGGCATTTCCAATAGTTGGTCCTAGAGACTACCAAGAAAGTGTTCTTTTAAGTATTATTCCGTTGTGGTTTCAGCATTATTTTCAGAACCCGAGCAGGGTTCTCGCATTAGCATAAGAATCCTGCCTGGTAGTTGAGATTTCTGGGTGGGGTGTAAGTGCGGGGCTTCTGTCAGCCCTGCCTTTGATTTGTTTACCTCCAGAGTTGGAAAGTGCATATTTGCGTGAGATGGGAAAACTGTGGATCGTGCTTCAGATTTCATCCTGACACTTTGAAATGACCAGTGTGTTGGTAATTATTTGCCATTTCCATGGCGTTTGGCCCCGTAATAGTCATGAGGTCGGTCTCTGCATCCTGAAGCCCATGGTGCTTTTTGCAGAGAAACCTCTGCTGAGGCCCAGGTAACTTGCTATTTCCCATAGCTGGCACAGGAGCCTTGGAAGATAGGATTGTTTTCAGTATTATTTCACCATTTTTTCACCACTGTTTGAAGAACGGGAGCCCTTTTCAACCGTTAGCGGAAGAATCCTTCTTTGGAGATGAGATATTATTCTGGGGTGGCAAGTGCAGGGCCTCTGTCAGTCCTGGGTTTGTAGGACTAGCGCCAGACATGAGAAGTGCGCCTTTGTGGGACAGGTGAATAGTGCGGATCCTGTTTCAGTCTAAAGACTGAAACAGGATCCGCACTTTTCACCGTTCCTTTCAGAATCATTTGATTCATCAGCTAGGAATGGCGATTGCTTCTCCAGACCAATCGAAGGCTAGGCCAAAGTAACTCGATCTTTCCAAGAGGTGTGTGTCCCAACTTTTGAAAGAACCGCTAAGTGGAGAACTATTTGGAATTTTTCCTAAGCACTTTTCACCGTAATTGTCCTAAGGTTGGTCTCTGCATCCTTAAGCATACCAGTGTCTTCACAGACAAAACTGGCTGAGACCCAGTAATCTTGGCATTTCCAATAGTTGGTCCTAGAGACTACCAAGAAAGTGTTCTTTTAAGTATTATTCCGTTGTGGTTTCAGCATTATTTTCAGAACCCGAGCAGGGTTCTCGCATTAGCATAAGAATCCTGCCTGGTAGTTGAGATTTCTGGGTGGGGTGTAAGTGCGGGGCTTCTGTCAGCCCTGCCTTTGATTTGTTTACCTGCAGAGTTGGAAAGTGCATATTTGCGTGAGATGGGAAAAGTGTGGATCGTGCTTCAGATTTCATCCAGACACTGTGAAATGACCACTGTGTTGGTAATTATTTGCCATTTCCATGGCGTTTGGCACCGTAATAGTCATGAGGTCGGTCTCTGCATACTGAAGCCTATGATTCTTTTTGCAGAGAAACCTCTGCTGAGGTCCAGGTAACTTGCTATTTCCCATAGCTGGCACAGGAGCCTTGGAAGATAGGATTGTTTTCAGTATTATTTCACCATTTTTTCACCACTGTTTCAAGATCGGGAGCCCTTTTCAACCGTTAGCGGAAGAATCCTTCTTTGGAGATGAGATATTTTTCTGGGGTGGCAAGTGCAGGGCCTCTGTCAGTCCTGGGTTTGTTGGACTAGCGCCAGACATGAGAAGTGCACCTTTGTGGGACAGGTGAATAGTGCGGATCCTGTTTCAGTCTAAAGACTGAAACAGGATCCGCACTTTTCTCCGTTCCTTTCAGAATCATTTGATTCATCAGCTAGGAATGGCGATTGCTTCTCCAGACCAATCGAAGGCTAGGCCAAAGTAACTCGATCTTTCCAAGAGAGTGTGGCCCAACTTTTGAAAGAACCGCTAAGTGGAGAACTATTTGGTATTTTTCCGAAGCACTTTTCACCGTAATTGTCCTAAGGTTTGTCTCTGCATCCTTAAGCATACCAGAGTTTTCACAGACGAAACAGGCTAAGGCCCATTAATCTTGGCATTTCCAATAGTTGGTCCTAGAGACTACCAAGAAAGTGTTCTTTTAAGTATTATTCTATTGTGGTTTCAGCATTATTTTCAGAACCCGAGCAGGGTTCTCGCATTAGCATAAGAATCCTGCCTGGTAGTTGAGATTTCATGGTGGGGTGTAAGTGCAGGGCTTCTGTCAGCCCTGCCTTTGATTTGTTTACCTGCAGAGTTGGAAAGTGCATATTTGCCTGAGATGGGAAAAGTGTGGATCGTGCTTCAGATTTCATCCTGACACTTTGAAATGACCAGTGTGTTGGTAATTATTTGCCATTTCCATGGCGTTTGGCCCCGTAATAGTCATGAGGTCGGTCTCTGCATCCTGAAGCCTATGGTGCTTTTTGCAGAGAAACCTCTGCTTAGGCCCAGGTAACTTGCTATTTCCCATAGCTGGCACAGGAGCCTTGGAAGATAGGATAGTTTTCAGTATTATTTCACCATTTTTTCACCACTGTTTCAAGAACGGGAGCCCTTTTCAACCGGTAGCGGAAGAATCCTTCTTTGGAGATGAGATATTTTTCTGGGGTGGCAAGTGCAGGGCCTCTGTCAGTCCTGGGTTTGTTGGACTAGCGCCAGACATGAGAAGTGCGCCTTTGTGGGACAGGTGAATAGTGCGGATCCTGTTTCAGTCTAAAGACTGAAACAGGATCCGCACTTTTCACCGTTCCTTTCAGAATCATTTGATTCATCAGCTAGGAATGGCGATTGCTTCTCCAGACCAATCGAAGGCTAGGCCAAAGTAACTCGATCTTTCCAAGAGGTGTGTGGCCCAACTTTTGAAAGAACCGCTAAGTGGAGAACGATCTGGTTTTTTTCCGAAGCACTTTTCACCGTAATTGTCCTAAGGTTGGTCTCTGCATCCTTAAGCATACCAGTGTCTTCACAGACGAAACTGGCTGAGGCCCAGTAATCTTGGCATTTCCAATAGTTGGTCCTAGAGACTACCAAGAAAGTGTTCTTTTAAGTATTATTCTATTGTGGTTTCAGCATTATTTTCAGAACCCCAGCAGGGTTCTCGCATTAGCATAAGAATCCTGCCTGGTAGTTGAGATTTCTGGGTGGGGTGTAGGTGCGGGGCTTCTGTCAGCCCTGCCTTTGATTTGTTTACCTCCAGAGTTGGAAAGTGCATAGTTGCCTGAGATGGGAAAAGTGTGGATCGTGCTTCAGATTTCATCCTGACACTTTGAAATGACCAGTGTGTTGGTAATTATTTGCCATTTCCATGGCGTTTGGCACCGTAATAGTCATGAGGTCGGTCTCTGCATCCTGAAGCCTATGATGCTTTTTGCAGAGAAACCTCTGCTGAGGCCCAGGTAACTTGCTATTTCCCATAGCTGGCACAGGAGCCTTGGAAGATAGGATTGTTTTCAGTATTATTTCACCATTTTTTCACCACTGTTTGAAGAACGGGAGCCCTTTTCAACCGTTAGCGGAAGAATCCTTCTTTGGAGATGAGATATTATTCTGGGGTGGCAAGTGCAGGGCCTCTGTCAGTCCTGGGTTTGTAGGACTAGCGCCAGACATGAGAAGTGCGCCTTTGTGGGACAGGTGAATAGTGCGGATCCTGTTTCAGTCTAAAGACTGAAACAGGATCCGCACTTTTCACCGTTCCTTTCAGAATCATTTGATTCATCAGCTAGGAATGGCGATTGCTTCTCCAGACCAATCGAAGGCTAGGCCAAAGTAACTCGATCTTTCCAAGAGGTGTGTGGCCCAACTTTTGAAAGAACCGCTAAGTGGAGAACTATTTGGTATTTTTCCGAAGCACTTTTCACCGTAATTGTCCTAAGGTTGGTCTCTGCATCCTTAAGCATACCAGAGTTTTCACAGACGAAACAGGCTGAGGCCCATTAATCTTGGCATTTCCAATAGTTGGTCCTAGAGACTACCAAGAAAGTGTTCTTTTAAGTATTATTCCGTTGTGGTTTCAGCATTATTTTCAGAACCCGAGCAGGGTTCTCGCATTAGCATAAGAATCCTGCCTGGTAGTTGAGATTTCTGGGTGGGGTGTAAGTGCGCGGCTTCTGTCAGCCCTGCCTTTGATTTGTTTACCTCCACAGTTGGAAAGTGCATAGTTGCGTGAGATGGGAAAAGTGTGGATCGTGCTTCAGATTTCATCCTGACACTTTGAAATGACCAGTGTGTTGGTAATTATTTGCCATTTCCATGGCGTTTGGCCCCGTAATAGTCATGAGGTCGGTCTCTGCATCCTGAAGCCTATGATGCTTTTTGCAGAGAAACCTCTGCTGAGGCCCAGGTAACTTGCTATTTCCCATAGCTGGCACAGGAGCCTTGGAAGATAGGATTGTTTTCAGTATTATTTCACCAATTTTTCACCACTGTTTGAAGAACGGGAGCCCTTTTCAACTGGTAGCGGAAGAATCCTTCTTTCGAGATGAGATATTTTTCTGGGGTGGCAAGTGCAGGGCCTCTGTCAGTCCTGGGTTTGTTGGACTAGCGCCAGACATGAGAAGTGCGCCTTTGTTTGACAGGGGAATAGTGCGGATGCTGTTTCAGTCTAAAGACTGAAACAGGATCCGCACTTTTCACCGTTCCTTTCAGAATCATTTGATTCATCAGCTAGGAATGGCGATTGCTTCTCCAGACCAATCGAAGGCTAGGCCAAAGTAACTCGATCTTTCCAAGAGGTGTGTGGCCCAACTTTTGAAAGAACCGCTAAGTGGAGAACTATCTGGTTTTTTTCCGAAGCACTTTTCACCGTAATTGTCCTAAGGTTGGTCTCTGCATCCTTAAGCATACCAGTGTCTTCACAGACGAAACTGGCTGAGGCCCAGTAATCTTGGCATTTCCAATAGTTGGTCCTAGAGACTACCAAGAAAGTGTTCTTTTAAGTATTATTCTATTGTGGTTTCAGCATTATTTTCAGAACCCGAGCAGGGTTCTCGCATTAGCATAAGAATCCTGCCTGGTAGTTGAGATTTCTGGGTGGGGTGTAGGTGCGGGGCTTCTGTCAGCCCTGCCTTTGATTTGTTTACCTCCAGAGTTGGAAAGTGCATAGTTGCCTGAGATGGGAAAAGTGTGGATCGTGCTTCAGATTTCATCCTGACACTTTGAAATGACCAGTGTGTTGGTAATTATTTGCCATTTCCATGGCGTTTGGCACCGTAATAGTCATGAGGTCGGTCTCTGCATCCTGAAGCCTATGATGCTTTTTGCAGAGAAACCTCTGCTGAGGCCCAGGTAACTTGCTATTTCCCATAGCTGGCACAGGAGCCTTCGAAGATAGGATTGTTTTCAGTATTATTTCACCATTTTTTCACCACTGTTTGAAGAACGGGAGCCCTTTTCAACCGTTAGCGGAAGAATCCTTCTTTGGAGATGAGATATTATTCTGGGGTGGCAAGTGCAGGGCCTCTGTCAGTCCTGGGTTTGTAGGACTAGCGCCAGACATGAGAAGTGCGCCTTTGTGGGACAGGTGAATAGTGCGGATCCTGTTTCAGTCTAAAGACTGAAACAGGATCCGCACTTTTCACCGTTCCTTTCAGAATCATTTGATTCATCAGCTAGGAATGGCGATTGCTTCTCCAGACCAATCGAAGGCTAGGCCAAAGTAACTCGATCTTTCCAAGAGGTGTGTGGCCCAACTTTTGAAAGAACCGCTAAGTGGAGAACTATTTGGTATTTTTCCGAAGCACTTTTCACCGTAATTGTCCTAAGGTTGGTCTCTGCATCCTTAAGCATACCAGAGTTTTCACAGACGAAACAGGCTGAGGCCCATTAATCTTGGCATTTCCAATAGTTGGTCCTAGAGACTACCAAGAAAGTGTTCTTTTAAGTATTATTCCGTTGTGGTTTCAGCATTATTTTCAGAACCCGAGCAGGGTTCTCGCATTAGCATAAGAATCCTGCCTGGTAGTTGAGATTTCTGGGTGGGGTGTAAGTGCGCGGCTTCTGTCAGCCCTGCCTTTGATTTGTTTACCTCCACAGTTGGAAAGTGCATAGTTGCGTGAGATGGGAAAAGTGTGGATCGTGCTTCAGATTTCATCCTGACACTTTGAAATGACCAGTGTGTTGGTAATTATTTGCCATTTCCATGGCGTTTGGCCCCGTAATAGTCATGAGGTCGGTCTCTGCATCCTGAAGCCTATGATGCTTTTTGCAGAGAAACCTCTGCTGAGGCCCAGGTAACTTGCTATTTCCCATAGCTGGCACAGGAGCCTTGGAAGATAGGATTGTTTTCAGTATTATTTCACCAATTTTTCACCACTGTTTGAAGAACGGGAGCCCTTTTCAACTGGTAGCGGAAGAATCCTTCTTTCGAGATGAGATATTTTTCTGGGGTGGCAAGTGCAGGGCCTCTGTCAGTCCTGGGTTTGTTGGACTAGCGCCAGACATGAGAAGTGCGCCTTTGTTTGACAGGGGAATAGTGCGGATGCTGTTTCAGTCTAAAGACTGAAACAGGATCCGCACTTTTCACCGTTCCTTTCAGAATCATTTGATTCATCAGCTAGGAATGGCGATTGCTTCTCCAGACCAATCGAAGGCTAGGCCAAAGTAACTCGATCTTTCCAAGAGGTGTGTGGCCCAACTTTTGAAAGAACCGCTAAGTGGAGAACTATCTGGTTTTTTTCCGAAGCACTTTTCACCGTAATTGTCCTAAGGTTGGTCTCTGCATCCTTAAGCATACCAGTGTCTTCACAGACGAAACTGGCTGAGGCCCAGTAATCTTGGCATTTCCAATAGTTGGTCCTAGAGACTACCAAGAAAGTGTTCTTTTAAGTATTATTCCGTTGTGGTTTCAGCATTATTTTCAGAACCCGAGCAGGGTTCTCGCATTAGCATAAGAATCCTGCCTGGTAGTTGAGATTTCATGGTGGGGTGTAAGTGCGCGGCTTCTGTCAGCCCTGCCTTTGATTTGTTTACCTCCAGAGTTGGAAAGTGCATAGTTGCGTGAGATGGGAAAAGTGTGGATCGTGCTTCAGATTTCATCCTGACACTTTGAAATGACCAGTGTGTTGGTAATTATTTGCCATTTCCATGGCGTTTGGCCCCGTAATAGTCATGAGGTCGGTCTCTGCATCCTGAAGCCTATGATGCTTTTTGCAGAGAAACCTCTGCTGAGGCCCAGGTAACTTGCTATTTCCCATAGCTGGCACAGGAGCCTTGGAAGATAGGATTGTTTTCAGTATTATTTCACCAATTTTTCACCACTGTTTGAAGAACGGGAGCCCTTTTCAACTGGTAGCGGAAGAATCCTTCTTTCGAGATGAGATATTTTTCTGGGGTGGCAAGTGCAGGGCCTCTGTCAGTCCTGGGTTTGTTGGACGAGCGCCAGACATGAGAAGTGCGCCTTTGTTTGACAGGGGAATAGTGCGGATGCTGTTTCAGTCTAAAGACTGAAACAGGATCCGCACTTTTCACCGTTCCTTTCAGAATCATTTGATTCATCAGCTAGGAATGGCGATTGCTTCTCCAGACCAATCGAAGGCTAGGCCAAAGTAACTCGATCTTTCCAAGAGGTGTGTGGCCCAACTTTTGAAAGAACCGCTAAGTGGAGAACTATCTGGTTTTTTTCCGAAGCACTTTTCACCGTAATTGTCCTAAGGTTGGTCTCTGCATCCTTAAGCATACCAGTGTCTTCACAGACGAAACTGGCTGAGGCCCAGTAATCTTGGCATTTCCAATAGTTGGTCCTAGAGACTACCAAGAAAGTGTTCTTTTAAGTATTATTCTATTGTGGTTTCAGCATTATTTTCAGAACCCGAGCAGGGTTCTCGCATTAGCATAAGAATCCTGCCTGGTAGTTGAGATTTCTGGGTGGGGTGTAGGTGCGGGGCTTCTGTCAGCCCTGCCTTTGATTTGTTTACCTCCAGAGTTGGAAAGTGCATAGTTGCCTGAGATGGGAAAAGTGTGGATCGTGCTTCAGATTTCATCCTGACACTTTGAAATGACCAGTGTGTTGGTAATTATTTGCCATTTCCATGGCGTTTGGCACCGTAATAGTCATGAGGTCGGTCTCTGCATCCTGAAGCCTATGATGCTTTTTGCAGAGAAACCTCTGCTGAGGCCCAGGTAACTTGCTATTTCCCATAGCTGGCACAGGAGCCTTGGAAGATAGGATTGTTTTCAGTATTATTTCACCATTTTTTCACCACTGTTTGAAGAACGGGAGCCCTTTTCAACCGTTAGCGGAAGAATCCTTCTTTGGAGATGAGATATTATTCTGGGGTGGCAAGTGCAGGGCCTCTGTCAGTCCTGGGTTTGTAGGACTAGCGCCAGACATGAGAAGTGCGCCTTTGTGGGACAGGTGAATAGTGCGGATCCTGTTTCAGTCTAAAGACTGAAACAGGATCCGCACTTTTCACCGTTCCTTTCAGAATCATTTGATTCATCAGCTAGGAATGCCGATTGCTTCTCCAGACCAATCGAAGGCTAGGCCAAAGTAACTCGATCTTTCCAAGAGGTGTGTGGCCCAACTTTTGAAAGAACCGCTAAGTGGAGAACTATTTGGTATTTTTCCGAAGCACTTTTCACCGTAATTGTCCTAAGGTTGGTCTCTGCATCCTTAAGCATACCAGAGTTTTCACAGACGAAACAGGCTGAGGCCCATTAATCTTGGCATTTCCAATAGTTGGTCCTAGAGACTACCAAGAAAGTGTTCTTTTAAGTATTATTCCGTTGTGGTTTCAGCATTATTTTCAGAACCCGAGCAGGGTTCTCGCATTAGCATAAGAATCCTGCCTGGTAGTTGAGATTTCTGGGTGGGGTGTAAGTGCGGGGCTTCTGTCAGCCCTGCCTTTGATTTGTTTACCTCCAGAGTTGGAAAGTGCATATTTGCGTGAGATGGGAAAACTGTGGATCGTGCTTCAGATTTCATCCTGACACTTTGAAATGACCAGTGTGTTGGTAATTATTTGCCATTTCCATGGCGTTTGGCCCCGTAATAGTCATGAGGTCGGTCTCTGCATCCTGAAGCCCATGGTGCTTTTTGCAGAGAAACCTCTGCTGAGGCCCAGGTAACTTGCTAGTTCCCATAGCTGGCACAGGAGCCTTGGAAGATAGGATTGTTTTCAGTATTATTTCACCATTTTTTCACCACTGTTTCAAGAACGGGAGCCCTTTTCAACCGTTAGCGGAAGAATCCTTCTTTGGAGATGAGATATTTTCCTGGGGTGGCAAGTGCAGGGCCTCTGTCAGTCCTGGGTTTGTAGGACTAGCGCCAGACATGAGAAGTGCGCCTTTGTGGGACAGGTGAATAGTGCGGATCCTGTTTCAGTCTAAAGACTGAAACAGGATCCGCACTTTTCACCGTTCCTTTCAGAATCATTTGATTCATCAGCTAGGAATGCCGATTGCTTCTCCAGACCAATCGAAGGCTAGGCCAAAGTAACTCGATCTTTCCAAGAGGTGTGTGGCCCAACTTTTGAAAGAACCGCTAAGTGGAGAACTATTTGGAATTTTTCCTAAGCACTTTTCACCGTAATTGTCCTAAGGTTGGTCTCTGCATCCTTAAGCATACCAGTGTCTTCACAGACGAAACTGGCTGAGGCCCAGTAATCTTGGCATTTCCAATAGTTGGTCCTAGAGACTACCAAGAAAGTGTTCTTTTAAGTATTATTCCTTTGTGGTTTCAGCATTATTTTCAGAACCCGAGCAGGGTTCTCGCATTAGCATAAGAATCCTGCCTGGTAGTTGAGATTTCATGGTGGGGTGTAAGTGCGGGGCTTCTGTCAGCCCTGCCTTTGATTTGTTTACCTGCAGTGTTGGAAAGTGCATATTTGCGTGAGATGGGAAAAGTGTGGATCGTGCTTCAGATTTCATCCAGACACTGTGAAATGACCACTGTGTTGGTAATTATTTGCCATTTCCATGGCGTTTGGCACCGTAATAGTCATGAGGTCGGTCTCTGCATCCTGAAGCCTATGATTCTTTTTGCAGAGAAACCTCTGCTGAGGTCCAGGTAACTTGCTATTTCCCATAGCTGGCACAGGAGCCTTGGAAGATAGGATTGTTTTCAGTATTATTTCACCATTTTTTCACCACTGTTTCAAGATCGGGAGCCCTTTTCAACCGTTAGCGGAAGAATCCTTCTTTGGAGATGAGATATTTTTCTGGGGTGGCAAGTGCAGTGCCTCTGTCAGTCCTGGGTTTGTTGGACTAGCGCCAGACATGAGAAGTGCACCTTTGTGGGACAGGTGAATAGTGCAGATCCTGTTTCAGTCTAAAGACTGAAACAGGATCCGCACTTTTCTCCGTTCCTTTCAGAATCATTTGATTCATCAGCTAGGAATGGCGATTGCTTCTCCAGACCAATCGAAGGCTAGGCCAAAGTAACTCGATCTTTCCAAGAGAGTGTGGCCCAACTTTTGAAAGAACCGCTAAGTGGAGAACTATTTGGTATTTTTCCGAAGCACTTTTCACCGTAATTGTCCTAAGGTTGGTCTCTGCATCCTTAAGCATACCAGAGTTTTCACAGACGAAACAGGCTAAGGCCCATTAATCTTGGCATTTCCAATAGTTGGTCCTAGAGACTACCAAGAAAGTGTTCTTTTAAGTATTATTCTATTGTGGTTTCAGCATTATTTTCAGAACCCGAGCAGGGTTCTCGCATTAGCATAAGAATCCTGCCTGGTAGTTGAGATTTCATGGTGGGGTGTAAGTGCGGGGCTTCTGTCAGCCCTGCCTTTGATTTGTTTACCTGCAGAGTTGGAAAGTGCATAGTTGCCTGAGATGGGAAAAGTGTGGATGGTGCTTCAGATTTCATCCTGACACTTTGAAATGACCAGTGTGTTGGTAATTATTTGCCATTTCCATGGCGTTTGGCCCCGTAATAGTCATGAGGTCGGTCTCTGCATCCTGAAGCCTATGGTGCTTTTTGCAGAGAAACCTCTGCTGAGGCCCAGGTAACTTGCTATTTCCCATAGCTGGCACAGGAGCCTTGGAAGATAGGATAGTTTTCAGTATTATTTCACCATTTTTTCACCACTGTTTCAAGAACGGGAGCCCTTTTCAACCGGTAGCGGAAGAATCCTTCTTTGGAGATGAGATATTTTTCTGGGGTGGCAAGTGCAGGGCCTCTGTCAGTCCTGGGTTTGTAGGACTAGCGCCAGACATGAGAAGTGCGCCTTTGTGGGACAGGTGAATAGTGCGGATCCTGTTTCAGTCTAAAGACTGAAACAGGATCCGCACTTTTCACCGTTCCTTTCAGAATCATTTGATTCATCAGCTAGGAATGGCGATTGCTTCTCCAGACCAATCGAAGGCTAGGCCAAAGTAACTCGATCTTTCCAAGAGGTGTGTGGCCCAACTTTTGAAAGAACCGCTAAGTGGAGAACTATCTGGTTTTTTTCCGAAGCACTTTTCACCGTAATTGTCCTAAGGTTGGTCTCTGCATCCTTAAGCATACCAGTGTCTTCACAGACGAAACTGGCTGAGGCCCAGTAATCTTGGCATTTCCAATAGTTGGTCCTAGAGACTACCAAGAAAGTGTTCTTTTAAGTATTATTCTATTGTGGTTTCAGCATTATTTTCAGAACCCGAGCAGGGTTCTCGCATTAGCATAAGAATCCTGCCTGGTAGTTGAGATTTCTGGGTGGGGTGTAGGTGCGGGGCTTCTGTCAGCCCTGCCTTTGATTTGTTTACCTCCAGAGTTGGAAAGTGCATAGTTGACTGAGATGGGAAAAGTGTGGATCGTGCTTCAGATTTCATCCTGACACTTTGAAATGACCAGTGTGTTGGTAATTATTTGCCATTTCCATGGCGTTTGGCACCGTAATAGTCATGAGGTCGGTCTCTGCATCCTGAAGCCTATGGTGCTTTTTGCAGAGAAACCTCTGCTGAGGCCCAGGTAACTTGCTATTTCCCATAGCTGGCACAGGAGCCTTGGAAGATAGGATTGTTTTCAGTATTATTTCACCATTTTTTCACCACTGTTTGAAGAACGGGAGCCCTTTTCAACCGTTAGCGGAAGAATCCTTCTTTGGAGATGAGATATTATTCTGGGGTGGCAAGTGCAGGGCCTCTGTCAGTCCTGGGTTTGTAGGACTAGCGCCAGACATGAGAAGTGCGCCTTTGTGGGACAGGTGAATAGTGCGGATCCTGTTTCAGTCTAAAGACTGAAACAGGATCCGCACTTTTCACCGTTCCTTTCAGAATCATTTGATTCATCAGCTAGGAATGGCGATTGCTTCTCCAGACCAATCGAAGGCTAGGCCAAAGTAACTCGATCTTTCCAAGAGGTGTGTGGCCCAACTTTTGAAAGAACCGCTAAGTGGAGAACTATTTGGTATTTTTCCGAAGCACTTTTCACCGTAATTGTCCTAAGGTTGGTCTCTGCATCCTTAAGCATACCAGAGTTTTCACAGACGAAACAGGCTGAGGCCCATTAATCTTGGCATTTCCAATAGTTGGTCCTAGAGACTACCAAGAAAGTGTTCTTTTAAGTATTATTCCGTTGTGGTTTCAGCATTATTTTCAGAACCCGAGCAGGGTTCTCGCATTAGCATAAGAATCCTGCCTGGTAGTTGAGATTTCTGGGTGGGGTGTAAGTGCGCGGCTTCTGTCAGCCCTGCCTTTGATTTGTTTACCTCCACAGTTGGAAAGTGCATAGTTGCGTGAGATGGGAAAAGTGTGGATCGTGCTTCAGATTTCATCCTGACACTTTGAAATGACCAGTGTGTTGGTAATTATTTGCCATTTCCATGGCGTTTGGCCCCGTAATAGTCATGAGGTCGGTCTCTGCATAATGAAGCCTATGATGCTTTTTGCAGAGAAACCTCTGCTGAGGCCCAGGTAACTTGCTATTTCCCATAGCTGGCACAGGAGCCTTGGAAGATAGGATTGTTTTCAGTATTATTTCACCAATTTTTCACCACTGTTTGAAGAACGGGAGCCCTTTTCAACTGGTAGCGGAAGAATCCTTCTTTCGAGATGAGATATTTTTCTGGGGTGGCAAGTGCAGGGCCTCTGTCAGTCCTGGGTTTGTTGGACTAGCGCCAGACATGAGAAGTGCGCCTTTGTTTGACAGGGGAATAGTGCGGATGCTGTTTCAGTCTAAAGACTGAAACAGGATCCGCACTTTTCACCGTTCCTTTCAGAATCATTTGATTCATCAGCTAGGAATGGCGATTGCTTCTCCAGACCAATCGAAGGCTAGGCCAAAGTAACTCGATCTTTCCAAGAGGTGTGTGGCCCAACTTTTGAAAGAACCGCTAAGTGGAGAACTATCTGGTTTTTTTCCGAAGCACTTTTCACCGTAATTGTCCTAAGGTTGGTCTCTGCATCCTTAAGCATACCAGTGTCTTCACAGACGAAACTGGCTGAGGCCCAGTAATCTTGGCATTTCCAATAGTTGGTCCTAGAGACTACCAAGAAAGTGTTCTTTTAAGTATTATTCTATTGTGGTTTCAGCATTATTTTCAGAACCCGAGCAGGGTTCTCGCATTAGCATAAGAATCCTGCCTGGTAGTTGAGATTTCATGGTGGGGTGTAAGTGCGGGGCTTCTGTCAGCCCTGCCTTTGATTTGTTTACCTGCAGAGTTGGAAAGTGCATATTTGCGTGAGATGGGAAAAGTGTGGATCGTGCTTCAGATTTCATCCAGACACTGTGAAATGACCACTGTGTTGGTAATTATTTGCCATTTCCATGGCGTTTGGCACCGTAATAGTCATGAGGTCGGTCTCTGCATCCTGAAGCCTATGATTCTTTTTGCAGAGAAACCTCTGCTGAGGTCCAGGTAACTTGCTATTTCCCATAGCTGGCACAGGAGCCTTGGAAGATAGGATTGTTTTCAGTATTATTTCACCATTTTTTCACCACTGTTTCAAGATCGGGAGCCCTTTTCAACCGTTAGCGGAAGAATCCTTCTTTGGAGATGAGATATTTTTCTGGGGTGGCAAGTGCAGTGCCTCTGTCAGTCCTGGGTGTGTTGGACTAGCGCCAGACATGAGAAGTGCACCTTTGTGGGACAGGTGAATAGTGCGGATCCTGTTTCAGTCTAAAGACTGAAACAGGATCCGCACTTTTCTCCGTTCCTTTCAGAATCATTTGATTCATCAGCTAGGAATGGCGATTGCTTCTCCAGACCAATCGAAGGCTAGGCCAAAGTAACTCGATCTTTCCAAGAGAGTGTGGCCCAACTTTTGAAAGAACCGCTAAGTGGAGAACTATTTGGTATTTTTCCGAAGCACTTTTCACCGTAATTGTCCTAAGGTTGGTCTCTGCATCCTTAAGCATACCAGAGTTTTCACAGACGAAACAGGCTAAGGCCCATTAATCTTGGCATTTCCAATAGTTGGTCCTAGAGACTACCAAGAAAGTGTTCTTTTAAGTATTATTCTATTGTGGTTTCAGCATTATTTTCAGAACCCGAGCAGGGTTCTCGCATTAGCATAAGAATCCTGCCTGGTAGTTGAGATTTCATGGTGGGGTGTAAGTGCGGGGCTTCTGTCAGCCCTGCCTTTGATTTGTTTACCTGCAGAGTTGGAAAGTGCATATTTGCCTGAGATGGGAAAAGTGTGGATCGTGCTTCAGATTTCATCCTGACACTTTGAAATGACCAGTGTGTTGGTAATTATTTGCCATTTCCATGGCGTTTGGCCCCGTAATAGTCATGAGGTCGGTCTCTGCATCCTGAAGCCTATGGTGCTTTTTGCAGAGAAACCTCTGCTGAGGCCCAGGTAACTTGCTATTTCCCATAGCTGGCACAGGAGCCTTGGAAGATAGGATAGTTTTCAGTATTATTTCACCATTTTTTCACCACTGTTTCAAGAACGGGAGCCCTTTTCAACCGGTAGCGGAAGAATCCTTCTTTCGAGATGAGATATTTTTCTGGGGTGGCAAGTGCAGGGCCTCTGTCAGTCCTGGGTTTGTAGGACTAGCGCCAGACATGAGAAGTGCGCCTTTGTGGGACAGGTGAATAGTGCGGATCCTGTTTCAGTCTAAAGACTGAAACAGGATCCGCACTTTTCACCGTTCCTTTCAGAATCATTTGATTCATCAGCTAGGAATGGCGATTGCTTCTCCAGACCAATCGAAGGCTAGGCCAAAGTAACTCGATCTTTCCAAGAGGTGTGTGGCCCAACTTTTGAAAGAACCGCTAAGTGGAGAACTATTTGGTATTTTTCCGAAGCACTTTTCACCGTAATTGTCCTAAGGTTGGTCTCTGCATCCTTAAGCATACCAGAGTTTTCACAGACGAAACAGGCTGAGGCCCATTAATCTTGGCATTTCCAATAGTTGGTCCTAGAGACTACCAAGAAAGTGTTCTTTTAAGTATTATTCCGTTGTGGTTTCAGCATTATTTTCAGAACCCGAGCAGGGTTCTCGCATTAGCATAAGAATCCTGCCTGGTAGTTGAGATTTCTGGGTGGGGTGTAAGTGCGGGGCTTCTGACAGCCCTGCCTTTGATTTGTTTACCTGCAGAGTTGGAAAGTGCATATTTGCCTGAGATGGGAAAAGTGTGGATCGTGCTTCAGATTTCATCCTGACACTTTGAAATGACCAGTGTGTTGGTAAATATTTGCCATTTCCATGGCGTTTGGCCCCGTAATAGTCATGAGGTCGGTCTCTGCATCCTGAAGCCTATGGTGCTTTTTGCAGAGAAACCTCTGCTGAGGCCCAGGTAACTTGCTATTTCCCATAGCTGGCACAGGAGCCTTGGAAGATAGGATAGTTTTCAGTATTATTTCACCATTTTTTCACCACTGTTTCAAGAACGGGAGCCCTTTTCAACCGGTAGCGGAAGAATCCTTCTTTGGAGATGAGATATTTTTCTGGGGTGGCAAGTGCAGGGCCTCTGTCAGTCCTGGGTTTGTTGGACTAGCGCCAGACATGAGAAGTGCGCCTTTGTGGGACAGGTGAATAGTGCGGATCCTGTTTCAGTCTAAAGACTGAAACAGGATCCGCACTTTTCACCGTTCCTTTCAGAATCATTTGATTCATCAGCTAGGAATGGCGATTGCTTCTCCAGACCAATCGAAGGCTAGGCCAAAGTAACTCGATCTTTCCAAGAGGTGTGTGGCCCAACTTTTGAAAGAACCGCTAAGTGGAGAACTATCTGGTTTTTTTCCGAAGCACTTTTCACCGTAATTGTCCTAAGGTTGGTCTCTGCATCCTTAAGCATACCAGTGTCTTCACAGACGAAACTGGCTGAGGCCCAGTAATCTTGGCATTTCCAATAGTTGGTCCTAGAGACTACCAAGAAAGTGTTCTTTTAAGTATTATTCTATTGTGGTTTCAGCATTATTTTCAGAACCCGAGCAGGGTTCTCGCATTAGCATAAGAATCCTGCCTGGTAGTTGAGATTTCTGGGTGGGGTGTAGGTGCTTGGCTTCTGTCAGCCCTGCCTTTGATTTGTTTACCTCCAGAGTTGGAAAGTGCATAGTTGACTGAGATGGGAAAAGTGTGGATCGTGCTTCAGATTTCATCCTGACACTTTGAAATGACCAGTGTGTTGGTAATTATTTGCCATTTCCATGGCGTTTGGCACCGTAATAGTCATGAGGTCGGTCTCTGCATCCTGAAGCCTATGATGCTTTTTGCAGAGAAACCTCTGCTGAGGCCCAGGTAACTTGCTATTTCCCATAGCTGGCACAGGAGCCTTGGAAGATAGGATTGTTTTCAGTATTATTTCACCATTTTTTCACCACTGTTTGAAGAACGGGTGCCCTTTTCAACCGTTAGCGGAAGAATCCTTCTTTGGAGATGAGATATTATTCTGGGGTGGCAAGTGCAGGGCCTCTGTCAGTCCTGGGTTTGTAGGACTAGCGCCAGACATGAGAAGTGCGCCTTTGTGGGACAGGTGAATAGTGCGGATCCTGTTTCAGTCTAAAGACTGAAACAGGATCCGCACTTTTCACCGTTCCTTTCAGAATCATTTGATTCATCAGCTAGGAATGGCGATTGCTTCTCCAGACCAATCGAAGGCTAGGCCAAAGTAACTCGATCTTTCCAAGAGGTGTGTGGCCCAACTTTTGAAAGAACCGCTAAGTGGAGAACTATTTGGTATTTTTCCGAAGCACTTTTCACCGTAATTGTCCTAAGGTTGGTCTCTGCATCCTTAAGCATACCAGAGTTTTCACAGACGAAACAGGCTGAGGCCCATTAATCTTGGCATTTCCAATAGTTGGTCCTAGAGACTACCAAGAAAGTGTTCTTTTAAGTATTATTCCTTTGTGGTTTCAGCATTATTTTCAGAACCCGAGCAGGGTTCTCGCATTAGCATAAGAATCCTGCCTGGTAGTTGAGATTTCTGGGTGGGGTGTAAGTGCGGGGCTTCTGACAGCCCTGCCTTTGATTTGTTTACCTGCAGAGTTGGAAAGTGCATATTTGCCTGAGATGGGAAAAGTGTGGATCGTGCTTCAGATTTCATCCTGACACTTTGAAATGACCAGTGTGTTGGTAATTATTTGCCATTTCCATGGCGTTTGGCCCCGTAATAGTCATGAGGTCGGTCTCTGCATCCTGAAGCCTATGGTGCTTTTTGCAGAGAAACCTCTGCTGAGGCCCAGGTAACTTGCTATTTCCCATAGCTGGCACAGGAGCCTTGGAAGATAGGATAGTTTTCAGTATTATTTCACCATTTTTTCACCACTGTTTCAAGAACGGGAGCCCTTTTCAACCGGTAGCGGAAGAATCCTTCTTTGGAGATGAGATATTTTTCTGGGGTGGCAAGTGCAGGGCCTCTGTCAGTCCTGGGTTTGTTGGACTAGCGCCAGACATGAGAAGTGCGCCTTTGTGGGACAGGTGAATAGTGCGGATCCTGTTTCAGTCTAAAGACTGAAACAGGATCCGCACTTTTCACCGTTCCTTTCAGAATCATTTGATTCATCAGCTAGGAATGGCGATTGCTTCTCCAGACCAATCGAAGGCTAGGCCAAAGTAACTCGATCTTTCCAAGAGGTGTGTGGCCCAACTTTTGAAAGAACCGCTAAGTGGAGAACTATCTGGTTTTTTTCCGAAGCACTTTTCACCGTAATTGTCCTAAGGTTGGTCTCTGCATCCTTAAGCATACCAGTGTCTTCACAGACGAAACTGGCTGAGGCCCAGTAATCTTGGCATTTCCAATAGTTGGTCCTAGAGACTACCAAGAAAGTGTTCTTTTAAGTATTATTCTATTGTGGTTTCAGCATTATTTTCAGAACCCGAGCAGGGTTCTCGCATTAGCATAAGAATCCTGCCTGGTAGTTGAGATTTCTGGGTGGGGTGTAGGTGCGGGGCTTCTGTCAGCCCTGCCTTTGATTTGTTTACCTCCAGAGTTGGAAAGTGCATAGTTGCCTGAGATGGGAAAAGTGTGGATCGTGCTTCAGATTTCATCCTGACACTTTGAAATGACCAGTGTGTTGGTAATTATTTGCCATTTCCATGGCGTTTGGCACCGTAATAGTCATGAGGTCGGTCTCTGCATCCTGAAGCCTATGATGCTTTTTGCAGAGAAACCTCTGCTGAGGCCCAGGTAACTTGCTATTTCCCATAGCTGGCACAGGAGCCTTGGAAGATAGGATTGTTTTCAGTATTATTTCACCATTTTTTCACCACTGTTTCAAGAACGGGAGCCCTTTTCAACCGTTAGCGGAAGAATCCTTCTTTGGAGATGAGATATTATTCTGGGGTGGCAAGTGCAGGGCCTCTGTCAGTCCTGGGTTTGTAGGACTAGCGCCAGACATGAGAAGTGCGCCTTTGTGGGACAGGTGAATAGTGTGGATCCTGTTTCAGTCTAAAGACTGAAACAGGATCCGCACTTTTCACCGTTCCTTTCAGAATCATTTGATTCATCAGCTAGGAATGGCGATTGCTTCTCCAGACCAATCGAAGGCTAGGCCAAAGTAACTCGATCTTTCCAAGAGGTGTGTGGCCCAACTTTTGAAAGAACCGCTAAGTGGAGAACTATTTGGTATTTTTCCGAAGCACTTTTCACCGTAATTGTCCTAAGGTTGGTCTCTGCATCCTTAAGCATACCAGAGTTTTCGCAGACGAAACAGGCTGAGGCCCATTAATCTTGGCATTTCCAATAGTTGGTCCTAGAGACTACCAAGAAAGTGTTCTTTTAAGTATTATTCCGTTGTGGTTTCAGCATTATTTTCAGAACCCGAGCAGGGTTCTCGCATTAGCATAAGAATCCTGCCTGGTAGTTGAGATTTCTGGGTGGGGTGTAAGTGCGCGGCTTCTGTCAGCCCTGCCTTTGATTTGTTTACCTCCACAGTTGGAAAGTGCATAGTTGCGTGAGATGGGAAAAGTGTGGATCGTGCTTCAGATTTCATCCTGACACTTTGAAATGACCAGTGTGTTGGTAATTATTTGCCATTTCCATGGCGTTTGGCCCCGTAATAGTCATGAGGTCGGTCTCTGCATCCTGAAGCCTATGATGCTTTTTGCAGAGAAACCTCTGCTGAGGCCCAGGTAACTTGCTATTTCCCATAGCTGGCACAGGAGCCTTGGAAGATAGGATTGTTTTCAGTATTATTTCACCATTTTTTCACCACTGTTTGAAGAACGGGAGCCCTTTTCAACTGGTAGCGGAAGAATCCTTCTTTCGAGATGAGATATTTTTCTGGGGTGGCAAGTGCAGGGCCTCTGTCAGTCCTGGGTTTGTTGGACTAGCGCCAGACATGAGAAGTGCGCCTTTGTGGGACAGGTGAATAGTGTGGATCCTGTTTCAGTCTAAAGACTGAAACAGGATCCGCACTTTTCACCGTTCCTTTCAGAATCATTTGATTCATCAGCTAGGAATGGCGATTGCTTCTCCAGACCAATCGAAGGCTAGGCCAAAGTAACTCGATCTTTCCAAGAGGTGTGTGGCCCAACTTTTGAAAGAACCGCTAAGTGGAGAACTATCTGGTTTTTTTCCGAAGCACTTTTCACCGTAATTGTCCTAAGGTTGGTCTCTGCATCCTTAAGCATACCAGTGTCTTCACAGACGAAACTGGCTGAGGCCCAGTAATCTTGGCATTTCCAATAGTTGGTCCTAGAGACTACCAAGAAAGTGTTCTTTTAAGTATTATTCTATTGTGGTTTCAGCATTATTTTCAGAACCCGAGCAGGGTTCTCGCATTAGCATAAGAATCCTGCCTGGTAGTTGAGATTTCTGGGTGGGGTGTAGGTGCGGGGCTTCTGTCAGCCCTGCCTTTGATTTGTTTACCTCCAGAGTTGGAAAGTGCATAGTTGCCTGAGATGGGAAAAGTGTGGATCGTGCTTCAGATTTCATCCTGACACTTTGAAATGACCAGTGTGTTGGTAATTATTTGCCATTTCCATGGCGTTTGGCCCCGTAATAGTCATGAGGTCGGTCTCTGCATCCTGAAGCCTATGATGCTTTTTGCAGAGAAACCTCTGCTGAGGCCCAGGTAACTTGCTATTTCCCATAGCTGGCACAGGAGCCTTGGAAGATAGGATTGTTTTCAGTATTATTTCACCATTTTTTCACCACTGTTTCAAGAACGGGAGCCCTTTTCAACCGTTAGCGGAAGAATCCTTCTTTGGAGATGAGATATTTTTCTGGGGTGGCAAGTGCAGGGCCTCTGTCAGTCCTGGGTTTGTTGGACTAGCGCCAGACATGAGAAGTGCGCCTTTGTGGGACAGGTGAATAGTGCGGATCCTGTTTCAGTCTAAAGACTGAAACAGGATCCGCACTTTTCACCGTTCCTTTCAGAATCATTTGATTCATCAGCTAGGAATGCCGTTTGCTTCTCCAGACCAATGGAAGGCTAGGCCAAAGTAACTCGATCTTTCCAAGAGGTGTGTGGCCCAACTTTTGAAAGAACCGCTAAGTGGAGAACTATTTGGTATTTTTCCGAAGCACTTTTCACCGTAATTGTCCTAAGGTTGGTGTCTGCATCCTTAAGCATACCAGAGTTTTCACAGACGAAACAGGCTGAGGCCCATTAATCTTGGCATTTCCAATAGTTGGTCCTAGAGACTACCAAGAAAGTGTTCTTTTAAGTATTATTCTGTTGTGGTTTCAGCATTATTTTCAGTACCCGAGCAGGGTTCTCGCATTAGCATAAGAATCCTGCCTGGTAGTTGAGATTTCATGGTGGGGTGTAAGTGCGCGGCTTCTGTCAGCCCTGCCTTTGATTTGTTTACCTCCACAGTTGGAAAGTGCATAGTTGCGTGAGATGGGAAAAGTGTGTATCGTGCTTCAGATTTCATCCTGACACTTTGAAATGACCAGTGTGTTGGTAATTATTTGCCATTTCCATGGCGTTTGGCCCCGTAATAGTCATGAGGTCGGTCTCTGCATCCTGAAGCCTATGATGCTTTTTGCAGAGAAACCTCTGCTGAGGCCCAGGTAACTTGCTATTTCCCATAGCTGGCACAGGAGCCTTGGAAGATAGGATTGTTTTCAGTATTATTTCACCATTTTTTCACCACTGTTTGAAGAACGGGTGCCCTTTTCAACCGTTAGCGGAAGAATCCTTCTTTGGAGATGAGATATTATTCTGGGGTGGCAAGTGCAGGGCCTCTGTCAGTCCTGGGTTTGTAGGACTAGCGCCAGACATGAGAAGTGCGCCTTTGTGGGACAGGTGAATAGTGCGGATCCTGTTTCAGTCTAAAGACTGAAACAGGATCCGCACTTTTCACCGTTCCTTTCAGAATCATTTGATTCATCAGCTAGGAATGGCGATTGCTTCTCCAGACCAATCGAAGGCTAGGCCAAAGTAACTCGATCTTTCCAAGAGGTGTGTGGCCCAACTTTTGAAAGAACCGCTAAGTGGAGAACTATTTGGTATTTTTCCGAAGCACTTTTCACCGTAATTGTCCTAAGGTTGGTCTCTGCATCCTTAAGCATACCAGAGTTTTCACAGACGAAACAGGCTGAGGCCCATTAATCTTGGCATTTCCAATAGTTGGTCCTAGAGACTACCAAGAAAGTGTTCTTTTAAGTATTATTCCGTTGTGGTTTCAGCATTATTTTCAGAACCCGAGCAGGGTTCTCGCATTAGCATAAGAATCCTGCCTGGTAGTTGAGATTTCTGGGTGGGGTGTAGGTGCGGGGCTTCTGACAGCCCTGCCTTTGATTTGTTTACCTGCAGAGTTGGAAAGTGCATATTTGCCTGAGATGGGAAAAGTGTGGATCGTGCTTCAGATTTCATCCTGACACTTTGAAATGACCAGTGTGTTGGTAAATATTTGCCATTTCCATGGCGTTTGGCCCCGTAATAGTCATGAGGTCGGTCTCTGCATCCTGAAGCCTATGGTGCTTTTTGCAGAGAAACCTCTGCTGAGGCCCAGGTAACTTGCTATTTCCCATAGCTGGCACAGGAGCCTTGGAAGATAGGATAGTTTTCAGTATTATTTCACCATTTTTTCACCACTGTTTCAAGAACGGGAGCCCTTTTCAACCGGTAGCGGAAGAATCCTTCTTTGGAGATGAGATATTTTTCTGGGGTGGCAAGTGCAGGGCCTCTGTCAGTCCTGGGTTTGTTGGACTAGCGCCAGACATGAGAAGTGCGCCTTTGTGGGACAGGTGAATAGTGCGGATCCTGTTTCAGTCTAAAGACTGAAACAGGATCCGCACTTTTCACCGATCCTTTCAGAATCATTTGATTCATCAGCTAGGAATGGCGATTGCTTCTCCAGACCAATCGAAGGCTAGGCCAAAGTAACTCGATCTTTCCAAGAGGTGTGTGGCCCAACTTTTGAAAGAACCGCTAAGTGGAGAACTATCTGGTTTTTTTCCGAAGCACTTTTCACCGTAATTGTCCTAAGGTTGGTCTCTGCATCCTTAA
Organism: Lemur catta; assembly: GCF_020740605.2. NCBI lineage: Eukaryota > Metazoa > Chordata > Mammalia > Primates > Lemuridae > Lemur > Lemur catta. The sequence goes on along the minus strand of NC_059130.1, from coordinate 10,667,890 downwards.
GCATACCAGTGTCTTCACAGACGAAACTGGCTGAGGCCCAGTAATCTTGGCATTTCCAATAGTTGGTCCTAGAGACTACCAAGAAAGTGTTCTTTTAAGTATTATTCTATTGTGGTTTCAGCATTATTTTCAGAACCCGAGCAGGGTTCTCGCATTAGCATAAGAATCCTGCCTGGTAGTTGAGATTTCTGGGTGGGGTGTAGGTGCGGGGCTTCTGTCAGCCCTGCCTTTGATTTGTTTACCTCCAGAGTTGGAAAGTGCATAGTTGCCTGAGATGGGAAAAGTGTGGATCGTGCTTCAGATTTCATCCTGACACTTTGAAATGACCAGTGTGTTGGTAATTATTTGCCATTTCCATGGCGTTTGGCACCGTAATAGTCATGAGGTCGGTCTCTGCATCCTGAAGCCTATGATGCTTTTTGCAGAGAAACCTCTGCTGAGGCCCAGGTAACTTGCTATTTCCCATAGCTGGCACAGGAGCCTTGGAAGATAGGATTGTTTTCAGTATTATTTCACCATTTTTTCACCACTGTTTGAAGAACGGGAGCCCTTTTCAACCGTTAGCGGAAGAATCCTTCTTTGGAGATGAGATATTATTCTGGGGTGGCAAGTGCAGGGCCTCTGTCAGTCCTGGGTTTGTAGGACTAGCGCCAGACATGAGAAGTGCGCCTTTGTGGGACAGGTGAATAGTGCGGATCCTGTTTCAGTCTAAAGACTGAAACAGGATCCGCACTTTTCACCGTTCCTTTCAGAATCATTTGATTCATCAGCTAGGAATGGCGATTGCTTCTCCAGACCAATCGAAGGCTAGGCCAAAGTAACTCGATCTTTCCAAGAGGTGTGTGGCCCAACTTTTGAAAGAACCGCTAAGTGGAGAACTATTTGGTATTTTTCCGAAGCACTTTTCACCGTAATTGTCCTAAGGTTGGTCTCTGCATCCTTAAGCATACCAGAGTTTTCACAGACGAAACAGGCTGAGGCCCATTAATCTTGGCATTTCCAATAGTTGGTCCTAGAGACTACCAAGAAAGTGTTCTTTTAAGTATTATTCCGTTGTGGTTTCAGCATTATTTTCAGAACCCGAGCAGGGTTCTCGCATTAGCATAAGAATCCTGCCTGGTAGTTGAGATTTCTGGGTGGGGTGTAAGTGCGCGGCTTCTGTCAGCCCTGCCTTTGATTTGTTTACCTCCACAGTTGGAAAGTGCATAGTTGCGTGAGATGGGAAAAGTGTGGATCGTGCTTCAGATTTCATCCTGACACTTTGAAATGACCAGTGTGTTGGTAATTATTTGCCATTTCCATGGCGTTTGGCCCCGTAATAGTCATGAGGTCGGTCTCTGCATCCTGAAGCCTATGATGCTTTTTGCAGAGAAACCTCTGCTGAGGCCCAGGTAACTTGCTATTTCCCATAGCTGGCACAGGAGCCTTGGAAGATAGGATTGTTTTCAGTATTATTTCACCAATTTTTCACCACTGTTTGAAGAACGGGAGCCCTTTTCAACTGGTAGCGGAAGAATCCTTCTTTCGAGATGAGATATTTTTCTGGGGTGGCAAGTGCAGGGCCTCTGTCAGTCCTGGGTTTGTTGGACTAGCGCCAGACATGAGAAGTGCGCCTTTGTTTGACAGGGGAATAGTGCGGATGCTGTTTCAGTCTAAAGACTGAAACAGGATCCGCACTTTTCACCGTTCCTTTCAGAATCATTTGATTCATCAGCTAGGAATGGCGATTGCTTCTCCAGACCAATCGAAGGCTAGGCCAAAGTAACTCGATCTTTCCAAGAGGTGTGTGGCCCAACTTTTGAAAGAACCGCTAAGTGGAGAACTATCTGGTTTTTTTCCGAAGCACTTTTCACCGTAATTGTCCTAAGGTTGGTCTCTGCATCCTTAAGCATACCAGTGTCTTCACAGACGAAACTGGCTGAGGCCCAGTAATCTTGGCATTTCCAATAGTTGGTCCTAGAGACTACCAAGAAAGTGTTCTTTTAAGTATTATTCTATTGTGGTTTCAGCATTATTTTCAGAACCCGAGCAGGGTTCTCGCATTAGCATAAGAATCCTGCCTGGTAGTTGAGATTTCTGGGTGGGGTGTAGGTGCGGGGCTTCTGTCAGCCCTGCCTTTGATTTGTTTACCTCCAGAGTTGGAAAGTGCATACTTGCCTGAGATGGGAAAAGTGTGGATCGTGCTTCAGATTTCATCCAGACACTTTGAAATGACCAGTGTGTTGGTAATTATTTGCCATTTCCATGGCGTTTGGCCCCGTAATAGTCATGAGGTCGGTCTCTGCATCCTGAAGCCTATGATGCTTTTTGCAGAGAAACCTCTGCTGAGGCCCAGGTAACTTGCTATTTCCCATAGCTGGCACAGGAGCCTTGGAAGATAGGATTGTTTTCAGTATTATTTCACCATTTTTTCACCACTGTTTCAAGAACGGGAGCCCTTTTCAACCGTTAGCGGAAGAATCCTTCTTTGGAGATGAGATATTATTCTGGGGTGGCAAGTGCAGGGCCTCTGTCAGTCCTGGGTTTGTTGGACTAGCGCCAGACATGAGAAGTGCGCCTTTGTGGGACAGGTGAATAGTGCGGATCCTGTTTCAGTCTAAAGACTGAAACAGGATCCGCACTTTTCACCGTTCCTTTCAGAATCATTTGATTCATCAGCTAGGAATGCCGTTTGCTTCTCCAGACCAATGGAAGGCTAGGCCAAAGTAACTCGATCTTTCCAAGAGGTGTGTGGCCCAACTTTTGAAAGAACCGCTAAGTGGAGAACTATTTGGTATTTTTCCGAAGCACTTTTCACCGTAATTGTCCTAAGGTTGGTGTCTGCATCCTTAAGCATACCAGAGTTTTCACAGACGAAACAGGCTGAGGCCCATTAATCTTGGCATTTCCAATAGTTGGTCCTAGAGACTACCAAGAAAGTGTTCTTTTAAGTATTATTCCTTTGTGGTTTCAGCATTATTTTCAGAACCCGAGCAGGGTTCTCGCATTAGCATAAGAATCCTGCCTGGTAGTTGAGATTTCATGGTGGGGTGTAAGTGCGGGGCTTCTGTCAGCCCTGCCTTTGATTTGTTTACCTGCAGAGTTGGAAAGTGCATATTTGCGTGAGATGGGAAAAGTGTGGATCGTGCTTCAGATTTCATCCAGACACTGTGAAATGACCACTGTGTTGGTAATTATTTGCCATTTCCATGGCGTTTGGCACCGTAATAGTCATGAGGTCGGTCTCTGCATCCTGAAGCCTATGATTCTTTTTGCAGAGAAACCTCTGCTGAGGTCCAGCTAACTTGCTATTTCCCATAGCTGGCACAGGAGCCTTGGAAGATAGGATTGTTTTCAGTATTATTTCACCATTTTTTCACCACTGTTTCAAGATCGGGAGCCCTTTTCAACCGTTAGCGGAAGAATCCTTCTTTGGAGATGAGATATTTTTCTGGGGTGGCAAGTGCAGGGCCTCTGTCAGTCCTGGGTTTGTTGGACTAGCGCCAGACATGAGAAGTGCGCCTTTGTGGGACAGGTGAATAGTGCGGATCCTGTTTCAGTCTAAAGACTGAAACAGGATCCGCACTTTTCACCGTTCCTTTCAGAATCATTTGATTCATCAGCTAGGAATGGCGATTGCTTCTCCAGACCAATCGAAGGCTAGGCCAAAGTAACTCGATCTTTCCAAGAGGTGTGTGGCCCAACTTTTGAAAGAACCGCTAAGTGGAGAACTATCTGGTTTTTTTCCGAAGCACTTTTCACCGTAATTGTCCTAAGGTTGGTCTCTGCATCCTTAAGCATACCAGTGTCTTCACAGACGAAACTGGCTGAGGCCCAGTAATCTTGGCATTTCCAATAGTTGGTCCTAGAGACTACCAAGAAAGTGTTCTTTTAAGTATTATTCTATTGTGGTTTCAGCATTATTTTCAGAACCCGAGCAGGGTTCTCGCATTAGCATAAGAATCCTGCCTGGTAGTTGAGATTTCATGGTGGGGTGTAAGTGCGGGGCTTCTGTCAGCCCTGCCTTTGATTTGTTTACCTGCAGAGTTGGAAAGTGCATATTTGCCTGAGATGGGAAAAGTGTGGATCGTGCTTCAGATTTCATCCTGACACTTTGAAATGACCAGTGTGTTGGTAATTATTTGCCATTTCCATGGCGTTTGGCCCCGTAATAGTCATGAGGTCGGTCTCTGCATCCTGAAGCCTATGGTGCTTTTTGCAGAGAAACCTCTGCTGAGGCCCAGGTAACTTGCTATTTCCCATAGCTGGCACAGGAGCCTTGGAAGATAGGATAGTTTTCAGTATTATTTCACCATTTTTTCACCACTGTTTCAAGAACGGGAGCCCTTTTCAACCGGTAGCGGAAGAATCCTTCTTTCAAGATGAGATATTTTTCTGGGGTGGCAAGTGCAGGGCCTCTGTCAGTCCTGGGTTTGTAGGACTAGCGCCAGACATGAGAAGTGGGCCTTTGTGGGACAGGTGAATAGTGCGGATCCTGTTTCAGTCTAAAGACTGAAACAGGATCCGCACTTTTCACCGTTCCTTTCAGAATCATTTGATTCATCAGCTAGGAATGGCGATTGCTTCTCCAGACCAATCGAAGGCTAGGCCAAAGTAACTCGATCTTTCCAAGAGGTGTGTGGCCCAACTTTTGAAAGAACCGCTAAGTGGAGAACTATTTGGTATTTTTCCGAAGCACTTTTCACCGTAATTGTCCTAAGGTTGGTCTCTGCATCCTTAAGCATACCAGAGTTTTCACAGACGAAACAGGCTGAGGCCCATTAATCTTGGCATTTCCAATAGTTGGTCCTAGAGACTACCAAGAAAGTGTTCTTTTAAGTATTATTCCGTTGTGGTTTCAGCCTTATTTTCAGAACCCGAGCAGGGTTCTCGCATTAGCATAAGAATCCTGCCTGGTAGTTGAGATTTCATGGTGGGGTGTAAGTGCGCGGCTTCTGTCAGCCCTGCCTTTGATTTGTTTACCTCCACAGTTGGAAAGTGCATATTTGCGTGAGATGGGAAAAGTGTGGATCGTGCTTCAGATTTCATCCAGACACTTTGAAATGACCAGTGTGTTGGTAATTATTTGCCATTTCCATGGCGTTTGGCCCCGTAATAGTCATGAGGTCGGTCTCTGCATCCTGAAGCCTATGATGCTTTTTGCAGAGAAACCTCTGCTGAGGCCCAGGTAACTTGCTATTTCCCATAGCTGGCACAGGAGCCTTGGAAGATAGGATTGTTTTCAGTATTATTTCACCATTTTTTCACCACTGTTTCAAGAACGGGAGCCCTTTTCAACCGTTAGCGGAAGAATCCTTCTTTGGAGATGAGATATTTTTCTGGGGTGGCAAGTGCAGGGCCTCTGTCAGTCCTGGGTTTGTTGGACTAGCGCCAGACATGAGAAGTGCGCCTTTGTGGGACAGGTGAATAGTGCGGATCCTGTTTCAGTCTAAAGACTGAAACAGGATCCGCACTTTTCACCGTTCCTTTCAGAATCATTTGATTCATCAGCTAGGAATGCCGATTGCTTCTCCAGACCAATCGAAGGCTAGGCCAAAGTAACTCGATCTTTCCAAGAGGTGTGTGGCCCAACTTTTGAAAGAACCGCTAAGTGGAGAACTATTTGGTATTTTTCCGAAGCACTTTTCACAGTAATTGTCCTAAGGTTGGTCTCTGCATCCTTAAGCATACCAGAGTTTTCACAGACGAAACAGGCTGAGGCCCATTAATCTTGGCATTTCCAATAGTTGGTCCTAGAGACTACCAAGAAAGTGTTCTTTTAAGTATTATTCTGTTGTGGTTTCAGCATTATTTTCAGAACCGGAGCAGGGTTCTCGCATTAGCATAAGAATCCTGCCTGGTAGTTGAGATTTCATGGTGGGGTGTAAGTGCGCGGCTTCTGTCAGCCCTGCCTTTGATTTGTTTACCTCCACAGTTGGAAAGTGCATAGTTGCGTGAGATGGGAAAAGTGTGGATCGTGCTTCAGATTTCATCCTGACACTTTGAAATGACCAGTGTGTTGGTAATTATTTGCCATTTCCATGGCGTTTGGCCCCGTAATAGTCATGAGGTCGGTCTCTGCATCCTGAAGCCTATGATGCTTTTTGCAGAGAAACCTCTGCTGAGGCCCAGGTAACTTGCTATTTCCCATAGCTGGCACAGGAGCCTTGGAAGATAGGATTCTTTTCAGTATTATTTCACCAATTTTTCACCACTGTTTGAAGAACGGGAGCCCTTTTCAACTGGTAGCGGAAGAATCCTTCTTTCGAGATGAGATATTTTTCTGGGGTGGCAAGTGCAGGGCCTCTGTCAGTCCTGGGTTTGTTGGACTAGCGCCAGACATGAGAAGTGCGCCTTTGTTTGACAGGGGAATAGTGCGGATGCTGTTTCAGTCTAAAGACTGAAACAGGATCCGCACTTTTCACCGTTCCTTTCAGAATCATTTGATTCATCAGCTAGGAATGGCGATTGCTTCTCCAGACCAATCGAAGGCTAGGCCAAAGTAACTCGATCTTTCCAAGAGGTGTGTGGCCCAACTTTTGAAAGAACCGCTAAGTGGAGAACTATCTGGTTTTTTTCCGAAGCACTTTTCACCGTAATTGTCCTAAGGTTGGTCTCTGCATCCTTAAGCATACCAGTGTCTTCACAGACGAAACTGGCTGAGGCCCAGTAATCTTGGCATTTCCAATAGTTGGTCCTAGAGACTACCAAGAAAGTGTTCTTTTAAGTATTATTCTATTGTGGTTTCAGCATTATTTTCAGAACCGGAGCAGGGTTCTCGCATTAGCATAAGAATCCTGCCTGGTAGTTGAGATTTCTGGGTGGGGTGTAGGTGCGGGGCTTCTGTCAGCCCTGCCTTTGATTTGTTTACCTCCAGAGTTGGAAAGTGCATAGTTGCCTGAGATGGGAAAAGTGTGGATCGTGCTTCAGATTTCATCCAGACACTTTGAAATGACCAGTGTGTTGGTAATTATTTGCCATTTCCATGGCGTTTGGCCCCGTAATAGTCATGAGGTCGGTCTCTGCATCCTGAAGCCTATGATGCTTTTTGCAGAGAAACCTCTGCTGAGGCCCAGGTAACTTGCTATTTCCCATAGCTGGCACAGGAGCCTTGGAAGATAGGATTGTTTTCAGTATTATTTCACCATTTTTTCACCACTGTTTCAAGAACGGGAGCCCTTTTCAACCGTTAGCGGAAGAATCCTTCTTTGGAGATGAGATATTTTTCTGGGGTGGCAAGTGCAGGGCCTCTGTCAGTCCTGGGTTTGTTGGACTAGCGCCAGACATGAGAAGTGCGCCTTTGTGGGACAGGTGAATAGTGCGGATCCTGTTTCAGTCTAAAGACTGAAACAGGATCCGCACTTTTCACCGTTCCTTTCAGAATCATTTGATTCATCAGCTAGGAATGGCGATTGCTTCTCCAGACCAATCGAAGGCTAGGCCAAAGTAACTCGATCTTTCCAAGAGGTGTGTGGCCCAACTTTTGAAAGAACCGCTAAGTGGAGAACTATTTGGTATTTTTCCTAAGCACTTTTCACCGTAATTGTCCTAAGGTTGGTGTCTGCATCCTTAAGCATACCAGAGTTTTCACAGACGAAACAGGCTGAGGCCCATTAATCTTGGCATTTCCAATAGTTGGTCCTAGAGACTACCAAGAAAGTGTTCTTTTAAGTATTATTCTGTTGTGGTTTCAGCATTATTTTCAGTACCCGAGCAGGGTTCTCGCATTAGCATAAGAATCCTGCCTGGTAGTTGAGATTTCATGGTGGGGTGTAAGTGCGCGGCTTCTGTCAGCCCTGCCTTTGATTTGTTTACCTCCACAGTTGGAAAGTGCATAGTTGCGTGAGATGGGAAAAGTGTGTATCGTGCTTCAGATTTCATCCTGACACTTTGAAATGACCAGTGTGTTGGTAAATATTTGCCATTTCCATGGCGTTTGGCCCCGTAATAGTCATGAGGTCGATCTCTGCATCCTGAAGCCTATGGTGCTTTTTGCAGAGAAACCTCTGCTGAGGCCCAGGTAACTTGCTATTTCCCATAGCTGGCACAGGAGCCTTGGAAGATAGGATAGTTTTCAGTATTATTTCACCATTTTTTCACCACTGTTTCAAGAACGGGAGCCCTTTTCAACCGGTAGCGGAAGAATCCTTCTTTGGAGATGAGATATTTTTCTGGGGTGGCAAGTGCAGGGCCTCTGTCAGTCCTGGGTTTGTTGGACTAGCGCCAGACATGAGAAGTGCGCCTTTGTGGGACAGGTGAATAGTGCGGATCCTGTTTCAGTCTAAAGACTGAAACAGGATCCGCACTTTTCACCGTTCCTTTCAGAATCATTTGATTCATCAGCTAGGAATGGCGATTGCTTCTCCAGACCAATCGAAGGCTAGGCCAAAGTAACTCGATCTTTCCAAGAGGTGTGTGGCCCAACTTTTGAAAGAACCGCTAAGTGGAGAACTATCTGGTTTTTTTCCGAAGCACTTTTCACCGTAATTGTCCTAAGGTTGGTCTCTGCATCCTTAAGCATACCAGTGTCTTCACAGACGAAACTGGCTGAGGCCCAGTAATCTTGGCATTTCCAATAGTTGGTCCTAGAGACTACCAAGAAAGTGTTCTTTTAAGTATTATTCTATTGTGGTTTCAGCATTATTTTCAGAACCCGAGCAGGGTTCTCGCATTAGCATAAGAATCCTGCCTGGTAGTTGAGATTTCTGGGTGGGGTGTAGGTGCGGGGCTTCTGTCAGCCCTGCCTTTGATTTGTTTACCTCCAGAGTTGGAAAGTGCATAGTTGCCTGAGATGGGAAAAGTGTGGATCGTGCTTCAGATTTCATCCTGACACTTTGAAATGACCAGTGTGTTGGTAATTATTTGCCATTTCCATGGCGTTTGGCACCGTAATAGTCATGAGGTCGGTCTCTGCATCCTGAAGCCTATGATGCTTTTTGCAGAGAAACCTCTGCTGAGGCCCAGGTAACTTGCTATTTCCCATAGCTGGCACAGGAGCCTTGGAAGATAGGATTGTTTTCAGTATTATTTCACCATTTTTTCACCACTGTTTGAAGAACGGGAGCCCTTTTCAACCGTTAGCGGAAGAATCCTTCTTTGGAGATGAGATATTATTCTGGGGTGGCAACTGCAGGGCCTCTGTCAGTCCTGGGTTTGTAGGACTAGCGCCAGACATGAGAAGTGCGCCTTTGTGGGACAGGTGAATAGTGCGGATCCTGTTTCAGTCTAAAGACTGAAACAGGATCCGCACTTTTCACCGTTCCTTTCAGAATCATTTGATTCATCAGCTAGGAATGGCGATTGCTTCTCCAGACCAATCGAAGGCTAGGCCAAAGTAACTCGATCTTTCCAAGAGGTGTGTGGCCCAACTTTTGAAAGAACCGCTAAGTGGAGAACTATTTGGTATTTTTCCGAAGCACTTTTCACCGTAATTGTCCTAAGGTTGGTCTCTGCATCCTTAAGCATACCAGAGTTTTCACAGACGAAACAGGCTGAGGCCCATTAATCTTGGCATTTCCAATAGTTGGTCCTAGAGACTACCAAGAAAGTGTTCTTTTAAGTATTATTCCGTTGTGGTTTCAGCATTATTTTCAGAACCCGAGCAGGGTTCTCGCATTAGCATAAGAATCCTGCCTGGTAGTTGAGATTTCTGGGTGGGGTGTAAGTGCGCGGCTTCTGTCAGCCCTGCCTTTGATTTGTTTACCTCCACAGTTGGAAAGTGCATAGTTGCGTGAGATGGGAAAAGTGTGGATCATGCTTCAGATTTCATCCTGACACTTTGAAATGACCAGTGTGTTGGTAATTATTTGCCATTTCCATGGCGTTTGGCCCCGTAATAGTCATGAGGTCGGTCTCTGCATCCTGAAGCCTATGATGCTTTTTGCAGAGAAACCTCTGCTGAGGCCCAGGTAACTTGCTATTTCCCATAGCTGGCACAGGAGCCTTGGAAGATAGGATTGTTTTCAGTATTATTTCACCAATTTTTCACCACTGTTTGAAGAACGGGAGCCCTTTTCAACTGGTAGCGGAAGAATCCTTCTTTCGAGATGAGATATTTTTCTGGGGTGGCAAGTGCAGGGCCTCTGTCAGTCCTGGGTTTGTTGGACTAGCGCCAGACATGAGAAGTGCGCCTTTGTTTGACAGGGGAATAGTGCGGATGCTGTTTCAGTCTAAAGACTGAAACAGGATCCGCACTTTTCACCGTTCCTTTCAGAATCATTTGATTCATCAGCTAGGAATGGCGATTGCTTCTCCAGACCAATCGAAGGCTAGGCCAAAGTAACTCGATCTTTCCAAGAGGTGTGTGGCCCAACTTTTGAAAGAACCGCTAAGTGGAGAACTATCTGGTTTTTTTCCGAAGCACTTTTCACCGTAATTGTCCTAAGGTTGGTCTCTGCATCCTTAAGCATACCAGTGTCTTCACAGACGAAACTGGCTGAGGCCCAGTAATCTTGGCATTTCCAATAGTTGGTCCTAGAGACTACCAAGAAAGTGTTCTTTTAAGTATTATTCTATTGTGGTTTCAGCATTATTTTCAGAACCCGAGCAGGGTTCTCGCATTAGCATAAGAATCCTGCCTGGTAGTTGAGATTTCTGGGTGGGGTGTAGGTGCGGGGCTTCTGTCAGCCCTGCCTTTGATTTGTTTACCTCCAGAGTTGGAAAGTGCATACTTGCCTGAGATGGGAAAAGTGTGGATCGTGCTTCAGATTTCATCCAGACACTTTGAAATGACCAGTGTGTTGGTAATTATTTGCCATTTCCATGGCGTTTGGCCCCGTAATAGTCATGAGGTCGGTCTCTGCATCCTGAAGCCTATGATGCTTTTTGCAGAGAAACCTCTGCTGAGGCCCAGGTAACTTGCTATTTCCCATAGCTGGCACAGGAGCCTTGGAAGATAGGATTGTTTTCAGTATTATTTCACCATTTTTTCACCACTGTTTCAAGAACGGGAGCCCTTTTCAACCGTTAGCGGAAGAATCCTTCTTTGGAGATGAGATATTATTCTGGGGTGGCAAGTGCAGGGCCTCTGTCAGTCCTGGGTTTGTTGGACTAGCGCCAGACATGAGAAGTGCGCCTTTGTGGGACAGGTGAATAGTGCGGATCCTGTTTCAGTCTAAAGACTGAAACAGGATCCGCACTTTTCACCGTTCCTTTCAGAATCATTTGATTCATCAGCTAGGAATGGCGATTGCTTCTCCAGACCAATCGAAGGCTAGGCCAAAGTAACTCGATCTTTCCAAGAGGTGTGTGGCCCAACTTTTGAAAGAACCGCTAAGTGGAGAACTATTTGGTATTTTTCCTAAGCACTTTTCACCGTAATTGTCCTAAGGTTGGTGTCTGCATCCTTAAGCATACCAGAGTTTTCACAGACGAAACAGGCTGAGGCCCATTAATCTTGGCATTTCCAATAGTTGGTCCTAGAGACTACCAAGAAAGTGTTCTTTTAAGTATTATTCCTTTGTGGTTTCAGCATTATTTTCAGAACCCGAGCAGGGTTCTCGCATTAGCATAAGAATCCTGCCTGGTAGTTGAGATTTCATGGTGGGGTGTAAGTGCGGGGCTTCTGTCAGCCCTGCCTTTGATTTGTTTACCTGCAGAGTTGGAAAGTGCATATTTGCGTGAGATGGGAAAAGTGTGGATCGTGCTTCAGATTTCATCCAGACACTGTGAAATGACCACTGTGTTGGTAATTATTTGCCATTTCCATGGCGTTTGGCACCGTAATAGTCATGAGGTCGGTCTCTGCATCCTGAAGCCTATGATTCTTTTTGCAGAGAAACCTCTGCTGAGGTCCAGCTAACTTGCTATTTCCCATAGCTGGCACAGGAGCCTTGGAAGATAGGATTGTTTTCAGTATTATTTCACCATTTTTTCACCACTGTTTCAAGATCGGGAGCCCTTTTCAACCGTTAGCGGAAGAATCCTTCTTTGGAGATGAGATATTTTTCTGGGGTGGCAAGTGCAGGGCCTCTGTCAGTCCTGGGTTTGTTGGACTAGCGCCAGACATGAGAAGTGCGCCTTTGTGGGACAGGTGAATAGTGCGGATCCTGTTTCAGTCTAAAGACTGAAACAGGATCCGCACTTTTCACCGTTCCTTTCAGAATCATTTGATTCATCAGCTAGGAATGGCGATTGCTTCTCCAGACCAATCGAAGGCTAGGCCAAAGTAACTCGATCTTTCCAAGAGGTGTGTGGCCCAACTTTTGAAAGAACCGCTAAGTGGAGAACTATCTGGTTTTTTTCCGAAGCACTTTTCACCGTAATTGTCCTAAGGTTGGTCTCTGCATCCTTAAGCATACCAGTGTCTTCACAGACGAAACTGGCTGAGGCCCAGTAATCTTGGCATTTCCAATAGTTGGTCCTAGAGACTACCAAGAAAGTGTTCTTTTAAGTATTATTCTATTGTGGTTTCAGCATTATTTTCAGAACCCGAGCAGGGTTCTCGCATTAGCATAAGAATCCTGCCTGGTAGTTGAGATTTCATGGTGGGGTGTAAGTGCGGGGCTTCTGTCAGCCCTGCCTTTGATTTGTTTACCTGCAGAGTTGGAAAGTGCATATTTGCCTGAGATGGGAAAAGTGTGGATCGTGCTTCAGATTTCATCCTGACACTTTGAAATGACCAGTGTGTTGGTAATTATTTGCCATTTCCATGGCGTTTGGCCCCGTAATAGTCATGAGGTCGGTCTCTGCATCCTGAAGCCTATGGTGCTTTTTGCAGAGAAACCTCTGCTGAGGCCCAGGTAACTTGCTATTTCCCATAGCTGGCACAGGAGCCTTGGAAGATAGGATAGTTTTCAGTATTATTTCACCATTTTTTCACCACTGTTTCAAGAACGGGAGCCCTTTTCAACCGGTAGCGGAAGAATCCTTCTTTCGAGATGAGATATTTTTCTGGGGTGGCAAGTGCAGGGCCTCTGTCAGTCCTGGGTTTGTAGGACTAGCGCCAGACATGAGAAGTGCGCCTTTGTGGGACAGGTGAATAGTGCGGATCCTGTTTCAGTCTAAAGACTGAAACAGGATCCGCACTTTTCACCGTTCCTTTCAGAATCATTTGATTCATCAGCTAGGAATGGCGATTGCTTCTCCAGACCAATCGAAGGCTAGGCCAAAGTAACTCGATCTTTCCAAGAGGTGTGTGGCCCAACTTTTGAAAGAACCGCTAAGTGGAGAACTATTTGGTATTTTTCCGAAGCACTTTTCACCGTAATTGTCCTAAGGTTGGTCTCTGCATCCTTAAGCATACCAGAGTTTTCACAGACGAAACAGGCTGAGGCCCATTAATCTTGGCATTTCCAATAGTTGGTCCTAGAGACTACCAAGAAAGTGTTCTTTTAAGTATTATTCCGTTGTGGTTTCAGCCTTATTTTCAGAACCCGAGCAGGGTTCTCGCATTAGCATAAGAATCCTGCCTGGTAGTTGAGATTTCATGGTGGGGTGTAAGTGCGCGGCTTCTGTCAGCCCTGCCTTTGATTTGTTTACCTCCACAGTTGGAAAGTGCATATTTGCGTGAGATGGGAAAAGTGTGGATCGTGCTTCAGATTTCATCCAGACACTTTGAAATGACCAGTGTGTTGGTAATTATTTGCCATTTCCATGGCGTTTGGCCCCGTAATAGTCATGAGGTCGGTCTCTGCATCCTGAAGCCTATGGTGCTTTTTGCAGAGAAACCTCTGCTGAGGCCCAGGTAACTTGCTATTTCCCATAGCTGGCACAGGAGCCTTGGAAGATAGGATAGTTTTCAGTATTATTTCACCATTTTTTCACCACTGTTTCAAGAACGGGAGCCCTTTTCAACCGGTAGCGGAAGAATCCTTCTTTGGAGATGAGATATTTTTCTGGGGTGGCAAGTGCAGGGCCTCTGTCAGTCCTGGGTTTGTTGGACTAGCGCCAGACATGAGAAGTGCGCCTTTGTGGGACAGGTGAATAGTGCGGATCCTGTTTCAGTCTAAAGACTGAAACAGGATCCGCACTTTTCACCGTTCCTTTCAGAATCATTTGATTCATCAGCTAGGAATGGCGATTGCTTCTCCAGACCAATCGAAGGCTAGGCCAAAGTAACTCGATCTTTCCAAGAGGTGTGTGGCCCAACTTTTGAAAGAACCGCTAAGTGGAGAACTATCTGGTTTTTTTCCGAAGCACTTTTCACCGTAATTGTCCTAAGGTTGGTCTCTGCATCCTTAAGCATACCAGTGTCTTCACAGACGAAACTGGCTGAGGCCCAGTAATCTTGGCATTTCCAATAGTTGGTCCTAGAGACTACCAAGAAAGTGTTCTTTTAAGTATTATTCTATTGTGGTTTCAGCATTATTTTCAGAACCCGAGCAGGGTTCTCGCATTAGCATAAGAATCCTGCCTGGTAGTTGAGATTTCTGGGTGGGGTGTAGGTGCGGGGCTTCTGTCAGCCCTGCCTTTGATTTGTTTACCTCCAGAGTTGGAAAGTGCATAGTTGCCTGAGATGGGAAAAGTGTGGATCGTGCTTCAGATTTCATCCTGACACTTTGAAATGACCAGTGTGTTGGTAATTATTTGCCATTTCCATGGCGTTTGGCACCGTAATAGTCATGAGGTCGGTCTCTGCATCCTGAAGCCTATGATGCTTTTTGCAGAGAAACCTCTGCTGAGGCCCAGGTAACTTGCTATTTCCCATAGCTGGCACAGGAGCCTTGGAAGATAGGATTGTTTTCAGTATTATTTCACCATTTTTTCACCACTGTTTGAAGAACGGGAGCCCTTTTCAACCGTTAGCGGAAGAATCCTTCTTTGGAGATGAGATATTATTCTGGGGTGGCAAGTGCAGGGCCTCTGTCAGTCCTGGGTTTGTAGGACTAGCGCCAGACATGAGAAGTGCGCCTTTGTGGGACAGGTGAATAGTGCGGATCCTGTTTCAGTCTAAAGACTGAAACAGGATCCGCACTTTTCACCGTTCCTTTCAGAATCATTTGATTCATCAGCTAGGAATGGCGATTGCTTCTCCAGACCAATCGAAGGCTAGGCCAAAGTAACTCGATCTTTCCAAGAGGTGTGTGGCCCAACTTTTGAAAGAACCGCTAAGTGGAGAACTATTTGGTATTTTTCCGAAGCACTTTTCACCGTAATTGTCCTAAGGTTGGTCTCTGCATCCTTAAGCATACCAGAGTTTTCACAGACGAAACAGGCTGAGGCCCATTAATCTTGGCATTTCCAATAGTTGGTCCTAGAGACTACCAAGAAAGTGTTCTTTTAAGTATTATTCCGTTGTGGTTTCAGCATTATTTTCAGAACCCGAGCAGGGTTCTCGCATTAGCATAAGAATCCTGCCTGGTAGTTGAGATTTCTGGGTGGGGTGTAAGTGCGCGGCTTCTGTCAGCCCTGCCTTTGATTTGTTTACCTCCACAGTTGGAAAGTGCATAGTTGCGTGAGATGGGAAAAGTGTGGATCGTGCTTCAGATTTCATCCTGACACTTTGAAATGACCAGTGTGTTGGTAATTATTTGCCATTTCCATGGCGTTTGGCCCCGTAATAGTCATGAGGTCGGTCTCTGCATCCTGAAGCCTATGATGCTTTTTGCAGAGAAACCTCTGCTGAGGCCCAGGTAACTTGCTATTTCCCATAGCTGGCACAGGAGCCTTGGAAGATAGGATTGTTTTCAGTATTATTTCACCATTTTTTCACCACTGTTTGAAGAACGGGAGCCCTTTTCAACTGGTAGCGGAAGAATCCTTCTTTCGAGATGAGATATTTTTCTGGGGTGGCAAGTGCAGGGCCTCTGTCAGTCCTGGGTTTGTTGGACTAGCGCCAGACATGAGAAGTGCGCCTTTGTTTGACAGGGGAATAGTGCGGATGCTGTTTCAGTCTAAAGACTGAAACAGGATCCGCACTTTTCACCGTTCCTTTCAGAATCATTTGATTCATCAGCTAGGAATGGCGATTGCTTCTCCAGACCAATCGAAGGCTAGGCCAAAGTAACTCGATCTTTCCAAGAGGTGTGTGGCCCAACTTTTGAAAGAACCGCTAAGTGGAGAACTATCTGGTTTTTTTCCGAAGCACTTTTCACCGTAATTGTCCTAAGGTTGGTCTCTGCATCCTTAAGCATACCAGTGTCTTCACAGACGAAACTGGCTGAGGCCCAGTAATCTTGGCATTTCCAATAGTTGGTCCTAGAGACTACCAAGAAAGTGTTCTTTTAAGTATTATTCTATTGTGGTTTCAGCATTATTTTCAGAACCGGAGCAGGGTTCTCGCATTAGCATAAGAATCCTGCCTGGTAGTTGAGATTTCTGGGTGGGGTGTAGGTGCGGGGCTTCTGTCAGCCCTGCCTTTGATTTGTTTACCTCCAGAGTTGGAAAGTGCATAGTTGCCTGAGATGGGAAAAGTGTGGATCGTGCTTCAGATTTCATCCAGACACTTTGAAATGACCAGTGTGTTGGTAATTATTTGCCATTTCCATGGCGTTTGGCCCCGTAATAGTCATGAGGTCGGTCTCTGCATCCTGAAGCCTATGATGCTTTTTGCAGAGAAACCTCTGCTGAGGCCCAGGTAACTTGCTATTTCCCATAGCTGGCACATGAGCCTTGGAAGATAGGATTGTTTTCAGTATTATTTCACCATTTTTTCACCACTGTTTCAAGAACGGGAGCCCTTTTCAACCGTTAGCGGAAGAATCCTTCTTTGGAGATGAGATATTTTTCTGGGGTGGCAAGTGCAGGGCCTCTGTCAGTCCTGGGTTTGTTGGACTAGCGCCAGACATGAGAAGTGCGCCTTTGTGGGACAGGTGAATAGTGCGGATCCTGTTTCAGTCTAAAGACTGAAACAGGATCCGCACTTTTCACCGTTCCTTTCAGAATCATTTGATTCATCAGCTAGGAATGCCGTTTGCTTCTCCAGACCAATGGAAGGCTAGGCCAAAGTAACTCGATCTTTCCAAGAGGTGTGTGGCCCAACTTTTGAAAGAACCGCTAAGTGGAGAACTATTTGGTATTTTTCCGAAGCACTTTTCACCGTAATTGTCCTAAGGTTGGTGTCTGCATCCTTAAGCATACCAGAGTTTTCACAGACGAAACAGGCTGAGGCCCATTAATCTTGGCATTTCCAATAGTTGGTCCTAGAGACTACCAAGAAAGTGTTCTTTTAAGTATTATTCTGTTGTGGTTTCAGCATTATTTTCAGTACCCGAGCAGGGTTCTCGCATTAGCATAAGAATCCTGCCTGGTAGTTGAGATTTCATGGTGGGGTGTAAGTGCGCGGCTTCTGTCAGCCCTGCCTTTGATTTGTTTACCTCCACAGTTGGAAAGTGCATAGTTGCGTGAGATGGGAAAAGTGTGTATCGTGCTTCAGATTTCATCCTGACACTTTGAAATGACCAGTGTGTTGGTAATTATTTGCCATTTCCATGGCGTTTGGCCCCGTAATAGTCATGAGGTCGGTCTCTGCATCCTGAAGCCTATGATGCTTTTTGCAGAGAAACCTCTGCTGAGGCCCAGGTAACTTGCTATTTCCCATAGCTGGCACAGGAGCCTTGGAAGATAGGATTGTTTTCAGTATTATTTCACCAATTTTTCACCACTGTTTGAAGAACGGGAGCCCTTTTCAACTGGTAGCGGAAGAATCCTTCTTTGGAGATGAGATATTTTTCTGGGGTGGCAAGTGCAGGGCCTCTGTCAGTCCTGGGTTTGTTGGACTAGCGCCAGACATGAGAAGTGCGCCTTTGTTTGACAGGGGAATAGTGCGGATGCTGTTTCAGTCTAAAGACTGAAACAGGATCCGCACTTTTCACCGTTCCTTTCAGAATCATTTGATTCATCAGCTAGGAATGGCGATTGCTTCTCCAGACCAATCGAAGGCTAGGCCAAAGTAACTCGATCTTTCCAAGAGGTGTGTGGCCCAACTTTTGAAAGAACCGCTAAGTGGAGAACTATTTGGTTTTTTTCCGAAGCACTTTTCACCGTAATTGTCCTAAGGTTGGTCTCTGCATCCTTAAGCATACCAGTGTCTTCACAGACGAAACTGGCTGAGGCCCAGTAATCTTGGCATTTCCAATAGTTGGTCCTAGAGACTACCAAGAAAGTGTTCTTTTAAGTATTATTCTATTGTGGTTTCAGCATTATTTTCAGAACCCGAGCAGGGTTCTCGCATTAGCATAAGAATCCTGCCTGGTAGTTGAGATTTCTGGGTGGGGTGTAGGTGCTTGGCTTCTGTCAGCCCTGCCTTTGATTTGTTTACCTCCAGAGTTGGAAAGTGCATAGTTGACTGAGATGGGAAAAGTGTGGATCGTGCTTCAGATTTCATCCTGACACTTTGAAATGACCAGTGTGTTGGTAATTATTTGCCATTTCCATGGCGTTTGGCACCGTAATAGTCATGAGGTCGGTCTCTGCATCCTGAAGCCTATGATGCTTTTTGCAGAGAAACCTCTGCTGAGGCCCAGGTAACTTGCTATTTCCCATAGCAGGCACAGGAGCCTTGGAAGATAGGATTGTTTTCAGTATTATTTCACCATTTTTTCACCACTGTTTGAAGAACGGGTGCCCTTTTCAACCGTTAGCGGAAGAATCCTTCTTTGGAGATGAGATATTATTCTGGGGTGGCAAGTGCAGGGCCTCTGTCAGTCCTGGGTTTGTAGGACTAGCGCCAGACATGAGAAGTGCGCCTTTGTGGGACAGGTGAATAGTGCGGATCCTGTTTCAGTCTAAAGACTGAAACAGGATCCGCACTTTTCACCGTTCCTTTCAGAATCATTTGATTCATCAGCTAGGAATGGCGATTGCTTCTCCAGACCAATCGAAGGCTAGGCCAAAGTAACTCGATCTTTCCAAGAGGTGTGTGGCCCAACTTTTGAAAGAACCGCTAAGTGGAGAACTATTTGGTATTTTTCCGAAGCACTTTTCACCGTAATTGTCCTAAGGTTGGTCTCTGCATCCTTAAGCATACCAGAGTTTTCACAGACGAAACAGGCTGAGGCCCATTAATCTTGGCATTTCCAATAGTTGGTCCTAGAGACTACCAAGAAAGTGTTCTTTTAAGTATTATTCCGTTGTGGTTTCAGCATTATTTTCAGAACCCGAGCAGGGTTCTCGCATTAGCATAAGAATCCTGCCTGGTAGTTGAGATTTCTGGGTGGGGTGTAAGTGCGGGGCTTCTGACAGCCCTGCCTTTGATTTGTTTACCTGCAGAGTTGGAAAGTGCATATTTGCCTGAGATGGGAAAAGTGTGGATCGTGCTTCAGATTTCATCCTGACACTTTGAAATGACCAGTGTGTTGGTAAATATTTGCCATTTCCATGGCGTTTGGCCCCGTAATAGTCATGAGGTCGGTCTCTGCATCCTGAAGCCTATGGTGCTTTTTGCAGAGAAACCTCTGCTGAGGCCCAGGTAACTTGCTATTTCCCATAGCTGGCACAGGAGCCTTGGAAGATAGGATAGTTTTCAGTATTATTTCACCATTTTTTCACCACTGTTTCAAGAACGGGAGCCCTTTTCAACCGGTAGCGGAAGAATCCTTCTTTGGAGATGAGATATTTTTCTGGGGTGGCAAGTGCAGGGCCTCTGTCAGTCCTGGGTTTGTTGGACTAGCGCCAGACATGAGAAGTGCGCCTTTGTGGGACAGGTGAATAGTGCGGATCCTGTTTCAGTCTAAAGACTGAAACAGGATCCGCACTTTTCACCGTTCCTTTCAGAATCATTTGATTCATCAGCTAGGAATGGCGATTGCTTCTCCAGACCAATCGAAGGCTAGGCCAAAGTAACTCGATCTTTCCAAGAGGTGTGTGGCCCAACTTTTGAAAGAACCGCTAAGTGGAGAACTATCTGGTTTTTTTCCGAAGCACTTTTCACCGTAATTGTCCTAAGGTTGGTCTCTGCATCCTTAAGCATACCAGTGTCTTCACAGACGAAACTGGCTGAGGCCCAGTAATCTTGGCATTTCCAATAGTTGGTCCTAGAGACTACCAAGAAAGTGTTCTTTTAAGTATTATTCTATTGTGGTTTCAGCATTATTTTCAGAACCCGAGCAGGGTTCTCGCATTAGCATAAGAATCCTGCCTGGTAGTTGAGATTTCTGGGTGGGGTGTAGGTGCGGGGCTTCTGTCAGCCCTGCCTTTGATTTGTTTACCTCCAGAGTTGGAAAGTGCATAGTTGCCTGAGATGGGAAAAGTGTGGATCGTGCTTCAGATTTCATCCTGACACTTTGAAATGACCAGTGTGTTGGTAATTATTTGCCATTTCCATGGCGTTTGGCACCGTAATAGTCATGAGGTCGGTCTCTGCATCCTGAAGCCTATGATGCTTTTTGCAGAGAAACCTCTGCTGAGGCCCAGGTAACTTGCTATTTCCCATAGCTGGCACAGGAGCCTTGGAAGATAGGATTGTTTTCAGTATTATTTCACCATTTTTTCACCACTGTTTGAAGAACGGGAGCCCTTTTCAACCGTTAGCGGAAGAATCCTTCTTTGGAGATGAGATATTATTCTGGGGTGGCAAGTGCAGGGCCTCTGTCAGTCCTGGGTTTGTAGGACTAGCGCCAGACATGAGAAGTGCGCCTTTGTGGGACAGGTGAATAGTGCGGATCCTGTTTCAGTCTAAAGACTGAAACAGGATCCGCACTTTTCACCGTTCCTTTCAGAATCATTTGATTCATCAGCTAGGAATGGCGATTGCTTCTCCAGACCAATCGAAGGCTAGGCCAAAGTAACTCGATCTTTCCAAGAGGTGTGTGGCCCAACTTTTGAAAGAACCGCTAAGTGGAGAACTATTTGGTATTTTTCCGAAGCACTTTTCACCGTAATTGTCCTAAGGTTGGTCTCTGCATCCTTAAGCATACCAGAGTTTTCACAGACGAAACAGGCTGAGGCCCATTAATCTTGGCATTTCCAATAGTTGGTCCTAGAGACTACCAAGAAAGTGTTCTTTTAAGTATTATTCCGTTGTGGTTTCAGCATTATTTTCAGAACCCGAGCAGGGTTCTCGCATTAGCATAAGAATCCTGCCTGGTAGTTGAGATTTCATGGTGGGGTGTAAGTGCGCGGCTTCTGTCAGCCCTGCCTTTGATTTGTTTACCTCCACAGTTGGAAAGTGCATAGTTGCGTGAGATGGGAAAAGTGTGGATCGTGCTTCAGATTTCATCCTGACACTTTGAAATGACCAGTGTGTTGGTAATTATTTGCCATTTCCATGGCGTTTGGCCCCGTAATAGTCATGAGGTCGGTCTCTGCATCCTGAAGCCTATGATGCTTTTTGCAGAGAAACCTCTGCTGAGGCCCAGGTAACTTGCTATTTCCCATAGCTGGCACAGGAGCCTTGGAAGATAGGATTGTTTTCAGTATTATTTCACCAATTTTTCACCACTGTTTCAAGAACGGGAGACCTTTTCAACCGTTAGCGGAAGAATCCTTCTTTGGAGATGAGATATTTTTCTGGGGTGGCAAGTGCAGGGCCTCTGTCAGTCCAGGGTTTGTTGGACTAGCGCCAGACATGAGAAGTGCGCCTTTGTGGGACAGGTGAATAGTGCGGATCCTGTTTCAGTCTAAAGACTGAAACAGGATCTGCACTTTTCACCGTTCCTTTCAGAATCATTTGATTCATCAGCTAGGAATGGCGATTGCTTCTCCAGACCAATCGAAGGCTAGGCCAAAGTAACTCGATCTTTCCAAGAGGTGTGTGGCCCAACTTTTGAAAGAACCGCTAAGTGCAGAACTATTTGGTATTTTTCCGAAGCACTTTTCACCGTAATTGTCATAAGGTTGGTCTCTGCATCCTAAAGCATACCAGAGTTTTCACAGACGAAACAGGCTGAGGCCCAGTAATCTTGGCATTTCCAATAGTTGGTCCTAGAGACTACCAAGAAAGTGTTTTTTTAAGTATTATTCCGTTGTGGTTTCAGCATTATTTTCAGAACCCGCGCAGGGTTCTCGCATTAGCATAAGAATCCTGCCTGGTAGTTGAGATTTCTGGGTGGGGTGTAGGTGTGGGGCTTCTGTCAGCCCTGCCTTTGATTTGTTTACCTCCACAGTTGGAAAGTGCATATTTGCGTGAGATGGGAAAAGTGTGGATCGTGCTTCAGATTTCATCCTGACACTTTGAAATGACCAGTGTGTTGGTAATTATTTGCCATTTCCATGGCGTTTGGCACCATAATAGTCATGAGGTCGGTCTCTGCATCCTGAAGCCTATGATGCTTTTTGCAGAGAAACCTCTGCTGAGGCCCAGGTAACTTGCTATTTCCCAAAGCTGGCACAGGAGCCTTGGAAGATAGGATTGTTTGCAGTGTTATTTCACCGTTTTTTCACCACTGTTTCAAGAACGGGAGCCCTTTTCAACCGTTAGCGGAAGAATCCTTCTTTGGAGATGAGATATTTTTCTGGGGTGGCAAGTGCAGGGCCTCTGTCAGTCCTGGGTTTGTTGGACTAGCGCCAGACATGAGAAGTGCGCCTTTGGGGGACAGGTGAATAGTGCGGATCCTGTTTCAGTCTAAAGACTGAAACAGGATCCGCACTTTTCACCGTTCCTTTCAGAATCATTTGATTCATCAGCTAGGAATGGCGATTGCTTCTCCAGACCAATCGAAGGCTTGGCCAAAGTACCTCGATCTTTCCAAGAGGTGTGTGGCCCAACTTTTGAAAGAAACGCTAAGTGGAGAACTATTTGGTATTTTTCCGAAGCACTTTTCACCGTAGTTGTCATAAGGTTGGTCTCTGCATCCTTAAGCATACGGGAGTTTTCACAGACGAAACAGGCTGAGGGCCATCAATCTTGGCATTTCCAGTAGTTGGTCCTAGAGACTACCAAGAAAGTGTTTTTTTAAGTATTATTCTGTTGTGGTTTCAGCATTATTTTCAGAACCCGAGCACGGTTCTCGCATTAGCATAAGAATCCTGCCTGGTAGTTGAGATTTCTGGATGGGGTGTAGGTGCCGGGCTTCTGTCAGCCCTGCCTTTGATTTGTTTACCTCCATAGTTGGAAAGTGCATATTTGCGTGAGATGGGAAAAGTGTGGATCGTGCTTCAGATTTCATCCAGACACTTTGAAATGACCAGTGTGTTGGTAATTATTTGCCATTTCCATGGCGTTTGGCACCGTAAGAGTCATGAGGTCGGTCTCTGCATCCTGAAGCCTATGATGCTTTTTGCAGAGAAACCTCTGCTGAGGCCCAGGTAACTTGCTATTTCCCATAGCTGGAACAGGAGCCTTGGAAGATAGGATTGTTTTCAGTATTATTTCACCATTTTTTCACCACTGTTTCAAGAACGGGAGCCCTTTTCAACCGTTAGCGGAAGAATCCTTCTTTGGAGATGAGGTATTTTTCTGGGGTGGCAAGTGCAGGGCCTCTGTCAGTCCTGGGTTTGTTGGACTAGCGCCAGACATGAGAAGTGCGCCTTTGTGGGACAGGTGAATAGTGCGGATCCTGTTTCAGTCTAAAGAGTGAAACAGGATCCGCACTTTTCACCGTTCCTTTCAGAATCATTTGATTCATCAGCTAGAAATGGCGATTGCTTCTCTAGCAATCGAAGGCTAGGCCAAAGTACCTCGATCTTTCCAAGAGGTGTGTGGCCCAACTTTTGAAAGAACAGCTAAGTGGAGAACTATTTGGTATTTTTCCGAAGCACTTTTCACCGTAATTGTCATAAGGTTGGTCTCTGCATCCTTAAGCATACGAGAGTTTTCACAGACGAAAGAGGCTGAGGCCCAGTAATCTTGGCATTTCCAATAGTTGGTCCTAGAAACTACCAAGACAGTGTTCTTTTAAGTATTATTCTGTTGTGGTTTCAGCATTATTTTCAGAACCCAAGCAGGGTTCTCGCATTAGCATAAGAATCCTGCCTGGTAGTTGAGATTTCATGGTGGGGTGTAAGTGCGGGGCTTCTGTCAGCCCTGCCTTTGATTTGTTTACCTCCAGAGTTGGAAAGTGCATATTTGCGTGAGATGGGAAAAGTGTGGATCGTGCTTCAGATTTCATCCTGACACTTTAAAATGACCAGTGTGTTGGTAATTATTTGCCATTTCCATGGCGTTTGGCACCGTAATAGTCATGAGGTCGGTCTCTGCATCCTGAAGCCTATGATACTTTTTGCAGAGAAACCTCTGCTGAGGCCCAGGTAACTTGCTATTTCCCATAGCTGGCACAGGAGCCTTGGAAGATAGGATTGTTTTCAATATTATTTCACCATTTTTTCACCACTGTTTCAAGAACGGGAGCGCTTTTCAACCGTTAGCGGAAGAATCCTTCTTTGGAGATGAGATATTTTTCTGGGGTGGCAAGTGCAGGGCCTCTGTCAGTCCTGGGTTTGTTGGACTAGCGCCAGCCATGAGAAGTGCGCCTTTGTGGGACAGGTGAATAGTGCGGATCCTGTTTCAGTCTAAAGACTGAAACAGGATCCGCACTTTTCACCGTTCCTTTCAGAATCATTTGATTCATCAGCTAGGAATGGCGATTGCTTCTCCAGACCAATCGAAGGCTAGGCCAAAGTAACTCGATCTTTCCAAGAGGTGTGTGGCCCAACTTTTGAAAGAACCGCTAAGTGGAGAACTATTTGGTATTTTTCCGAAGCACTTTTCACCGTAATTGTCATAAGGTTGGTCTCTGCATCCTTAAGCATACCAGAGTTTTCACAGACGAAACAGGCTGAGGCCCGGTAATCTTGGCATTTCCAATAGTTGGTCCTAGAGACTACCAAGAAAGTGTTTTTTTAAGTATTATTCCGTTGTGGTTTCAGCATTATTTTCAGAACCCGAGCAGGGTTCTCGCATTAGCATAAGAATCCTGCCTGGTAGTTGAGATTTCTGGGTGGGGTTTAGGTGCGGGGCTTCTGTCAGCCCTGCCTTTGATTTGTTTACCTCCAGAGTTGGAAAGTGCATATTTGCGTGAGATGGGAAAAGTGTGGATCGTGCTTCAGATTTCATCCAGACACTTTGAAATGACCAGTGTGTTGGTAATTATTTGCCATTTTCATGGCGTTTGGCCCCGTAATAGTCATGAGGTCGGTCTCTGCATCCTGAAGCCTATGATGCTTTTTGCAGAGAAACCTCTGCTGAGGCCCAGGTAACTTGCTATTTCCCATAGCTGGCACAGGAGCCTTGGAAGATAGGATTGTTTTCAGTATTATTTCACCATTTTTTCACCACTGTTTCAAGAACGGGAGACCTTTTCAACCGTTAGCGGAAGAATCCTTCTTTGGAGATGAGATATTTTTCTGCGGTGGCAAGTGCAGGGCCTCTGTCAGTCCTGGGTTTGTTGGACTAGCGCCAGCCATGAGAAGTGCGCCTTTGTGGGACAGGTGAATAGTGCGGATCCTGTTTCAGTCTAAAGACTGAAACAGGATCCGCACTTTTCACCGTTCCTTTCAGAATCATTTGATTCATCAGCTAGGAATGCCGTTTGCTTCTCCAGACCAATGGAAGGCTAGGCCAAAGTAACTCGATCTTTCCAAGAGGTGTGTGGCCCAACTTTTGAAAGAACCGCTAAGTGGAGAACTATTTGGTATTTTTCCGAAGCACTTTTCACCGTAATTGTCCTAAGGTTGGTGTCTGCATCCTTAAGCATACCAGAGTTTTCACAGACGAAACAGGCTGAGGCCCATTAATCTTGGCATTTCCAATAGTTGGTCCTAGAGACTACCAAGAAAGTGTTCTTTTAAGTATTATTCTGTTGTGGTTTCAGCATTATTTTCAGTACCCGAGCAGGGTTCTCGCATTAGCATAAGAATCCTGCCTGGTAGTTGAGATTTCATGGTGGGGTGTAAGTGCGCGGCTTCTGTCAGCCCTGCCTTTGATTTGTTTACCTCCACAGTTGGAAAGTGCATAGTTGCGTGAGATGGGAAAAGTGTGTATCGTGCTTCAGATTTCATCCTGACACTTTGAAATGACCAGTGTGTTGGTAATTATTTGCCATTTCCATGGCGTTTGGCCCCGTAATAGTCATGAGGTCGGTCTCTGCATCCTGAAGCCTATGATGCTTTTTGCAGAGAAACCTCTGCTGAGGCCCAGGTAACTTGCTATTTCCCATAGCTGGCACAGGAGCCTTGGAAGATAGGATTGTTTTCAGTATTATTTCACCAATTTTTCACCACTGTTTGAAGAACGGGAGCCCTTTTCAACTGGTAGCGGAAGAATCCTTCTTTGGAGATGAGATATTTTTCTGGGGTGGCAAGTGCAGGGCCTCTGTCAGTCCTGGGTTTGTTGGACTAGCGCCAGACATGAGAAGTGCGCCTTTGTTTGACAGGGGAATAGTGCGGATGCTGTTTCAGTCTAAAGACTGAAACAGGATCCGCACTTTTCACCGTTCCTTTCAGAATCATTTGATTCATCAGCTAGGAATGGCGATTGCTTCTCCAGACCAATCGAAGGCTAGGCCAAAGTAACTCGATCTTTCCAAGAGGTGTGTGGCCCAACTTTTGAAAGAACCGCTAAGTGGAGAACTATTTGGTTTTTTTCCGAAGCACTTTTCACCGTAATTGTCCTAAGGTTGGTCTCTGCATCCTTAAGCATACCAGTGTCTTCACAGACGAAACTGGCTGAGGCCCAGTAATCTTGGCATTTCCAATAGTTGGTCCTAGAGACTACCAAGAAAGTGTTCTTTTAAGTATTATTCTATTGTGGTTTCAGCATTATTTTCAGAACCCGAGCAGGGTTCTCGCATTAGCATAAGAATCCTGCCTGGTAGTTGAGATTTCTGGGTGGGGTGTAGGTGCTTGGCTTCTGTCAGCCCTGCCTTTGATTTGTTTACCTCCAGAGTTGGAAAGTGCATAGTTGACTGAGATGGGAAAAGTGTGGATCGTGCTTCAGATTTCATCCTGACACTTTGAAATGACCAGTGTGTTGGTAATTATTTGCCATTTCCATGGCGTTTGGCACCGTAATAGTCATGAGGTCGGTCTCTGCATCCTGAAGCCTATGATGCTTTTTGCAGAGAAACCTCTGCTGAGGCCCAGGTAACTTGCTATTTCCCATAGCAGGCACAGGAGCCTTGGAAGATAGGATTGTTTTCAGTATTATTTCACCATTTTTTCACCACTGTTTGAAGAACGGGTGCCCTTTTCAACCGTTAGCGGAAGAATCCTTCTTTGGAGATGAGATATTATTCTGGGGTGGCAAGTGCAGGGCCTCTGTCAGTCCTGGGTTTGTAGGACTAGCGCCAGACATGAGAAGTGCGCCTTTGTGGGACAGGTGAATAGTGCGGATCCTGTTTCAGTCTAAAGACTGAAACAGGATCCGCACTTTTCACCGTTCCTTTCAGAATCATTTGATTCATCAGCTAGGAATGGCGATTGCTTCTCCAGACCAATCGAAGGCTAGGCCAAAGTAACTCGATCTTTCCAAGAGGTGTGTGGCCCAACTTTTGAAAGAACCGCTAAGTGGAGAACTATTTGGTATTTTTCCGAAGCACTTTTCACCGTAATTGTCCTAAGGTTGGTCTCTGCATCCTTAAGCATACCAGAGTTTTCACAGACGAAACAGGCTGAGGCCCATTAATCTTGGCATTTCCAATAGTTGGTCCTAGAGACTACCAAGAAAGTGTTCTTTTAAGTATTATTCCGTTGTGGTTTCAGCATTATTTTCAGAACCCGAGCAGGGTTCTCGCATTAGCATAAGAATCCTGCCTGGTAGTTGAGATTTCTGGGTGGGGTGTAAGTGCGGGGCTTCTGACAGCCCTGCCTTTGATTTGTTTACCTGCAGAGTTGGAAAGTGCATATTTGCCTGAGATGGGAAAAGTGTGGATCGTGCTTCAGATTTCATCCTGACACTTTGAAATGACCAGTGTGTTGGTAAATATTTGCCATTTCCATGGCGTTTGGCCCCGTAATAGTCATGAGGTCGGTCTCTGCATCCTGAAGCCTATGGTGCTTTTTGCAGAGAAACCTCTGCTGAGGCCCAGGTAACTTGCTATTTCCCATAGCTGGCACAGGAGCCTTGGAAGATAGGATAGTTTTCAGTATTATTTCACCATTTTTTCACCACTGTTTCAAGAACGGGAGCCCTTTTCAACCGGTAGCGGAAGAATCCTTCTTTGGAGATGAGATATTTTTCTGGGGTGGCAAGTGCAGGGCCTCTGTCAGTCCTGGGTTTGTTGGACTAGCGCCAGACATGAGAAGTGCGCCTTTGTGGGACAGGTGAATAGTGCGGATCCTGTTTCAGTCTAAAGACTGAAACAGGATCCGCACTTTTCACCGTTCCTTTCAGAATCATTTGATTCATCAGCTAGGAATGGCGATTGCTTCTCCAGACCAATCGAAGGCTAGGCCAAAGTAACTCGATCTTTCCAAGAGGTGTGTGGCCCAACTTTTGAAAGAACCGCTAAGTGGAGAACTATCTGGTTTTTTTCCGAAGCACTTTTCACCGTAATTGTCCTAAGGTTGGTCTCTGCATCCTTAAGCATACCAGTGTCTTCACAGACGAAACTGGCTGAGGCCCAGTAATCTTGGCATTTCCAATAGTTGGTCCTAGAGACTACCAAGAAAGTGTTCTTTTAAGTATTATTCTATTGTGGTTTCAGCATTATTTTCAGAACCCGAGCAGGGTTCTCGCATTAGCATAAGAATCCTGCCTGGTAGTTGAGATTTCTGGGTGGGGTGTAGGTGCGGGGCTTCTGTCAGCCCTGCCTTTGATTTGTTTACCTCCAGAGTTGGAAAGTGCATAGTTGACTGAGATGGGAAAAGTGTGGATCGTGCTTCAGATTTCATCCTGACACTTTGAAATGACCAGTGTGTTGGTAATTATTTGCCATTTCCATGGCGTTTGGCACCGTAATAGTCATGAGGTCGGTCTCTGCATCCTGAAGCCTATGATGCTTTTTGCAGAGAAACCTCTGCTGAGGCCCAGGTAACTTGCTATTTCCCATAGCAGGCACAGGAGCCTTGGAAGATAGGATTGTTTTCAGTATTATTTCACCATTTTTTCAACACTGTTTGAAGAACGGGAGCCCTTTTCAACCGTTAGCGGAAGAATCCTTCTTTGGAGATGAGATATTATTCTGGGGTGGCAAGTGCAGGGCCTCTGTCAGTCCTGGGTTTGTAGGACTAGCGCCAGACATGAGAAGTGCGCCTTTGTGGGACAGGTGAATAGTGCGGATCCTGTTTCAGTCTAAAGACTGAAACAGGATCCGCACTTTTCACCGTTCCTTTCAGAATCATTTGATTCATCAGCTAGGAATGGCGATTGCTTCTCCAGACCAATCGAAGGCTAGGCCAAAGTAACTCGATCTTTCCAAGAGGTGTGTGGCCCAACTTTTGAAAGAACCGCTAAGTGGAGAACTATTTGGTATTTTTCCGAAGCACTTTTCACCGTAATTGTCCTAAGGTTGGTCTCTGCATCCTTAAGCATACCAGAGTTTTCACAGACGAAACAGGCTGAGGCCCATTAATCTTGGCATTTCCAATAGTTGGTCCTAGAGACTACCAAGAAAGTGTTCTTTTAAGTATTATTCCGTTGTGGTTTCAGCATTATTTTCAGAACCCGAGCAGGGTTCTCGCATTAGCATAAGAATCCTGCCTGGTAGTTGAGATTTCATGGTGGGGTGTAAGTGCGCGGCTTCTGTCAGCCCTGCCTTTGATTTGTTTACCTCCACAGTTGGAAAATGCATAGTTGCGTGAGATGGGAAAAGTGTGGATCGTGCTTCAGATTTCATCCTGACACTTTGAAATGACCAGTGTGTTGGTAATTATTTGCCATTTCCATGGCGTTTGGCCCCGTAATAGTCATGAGGTCGGTCTCTGCATCCTGAAGCCTATGATGCTTTTTGCAGAGAAACCTCTGCTGAGGCCCAGGTAACTTGCTATTTCCCATAGCTGGCACAGGAGCCTTGGAAGATAGGATTGTTTTCAGTATTATTTCACCAATTTTTCACCACTGTTTCAAGAACGGGAGACCTTTTCAACCGTTAGCGGAAGAATCCTTCTTTGGAGATGAGATATTTTTCTGGGGTGGCAAGTGCAGGGCCTCTGTCAGTCCAGGGTTTGTTGGACTAGCGCCAGACATGAGAAGTGCGCCTTTGTGGGACAGGTGAATAGTGCGGATCCTGTTTCAGTCTAAAGACTGAAACAGGATCTGCACTTTTCACCGTTCCTTTCAGAATCATTTGATTCATCAGCTAGGATGGCGATTGCTTCTCCAGACCAATCGAAGGCTAGGCCAAAGTAACTCGATCTTTCCAAGAGGTGTGTGGCCCAACTTTTGAAAGAACCGCTAAGTGCAGAACTATTTGGTATTTTTCCGAAGCACTTTTCACCGTAATTGTCATAAGGTTGGTCTCTGCATCCTAAAGCATACCAGAGTTTTCACAGACGAAACAGGCTGAGGCCCAGTAATCTTGGCATTTCCAATAGTTGGTCCTAGAGACTACCAAGAAAGTGTTTTTTTAAGTATTATTCCGTTGTGGTTTCAGCATTATTTTCAGAACCCGCGCAGGGTTCTCGCATTAGCATAAGAATCCTGCCTGGTAGTTGAGATTTCTGGGTGGGGTGTAGGTGTGGGGCTTCTGTCAGCCCTGCCTTTGATTTGTTTACCTCCAGAGTTGGAAAGTGCATATTTGCGTGAGATGGGAAAAGTGTGGATCGTGCTTCAGATTTCATCCTGACACTTTGAAATGACCAGTGTGTTGGTAATTATTTGCCATTTCCATGGCGTTTGGCACCATAATAGTCATGAGGTCGGTCTCTGCATCCTGAAGCCTATGATGCTTTTTGCAGAGAAACCTCTGCTGAGGCCCAGGTAACTTGCTATTTCCCAAAGCTGGCACAGGAGCCTTGGAAGATAGGATTGTTTGCAGTGTTATTTCACCATTTTTTCACCACTGTTTCAAGAACGGGAGCCCTTTTCAACCGTTAGCGGAAGAATCCTTCTTTGGAGATGAGATATTTTTCAGGGGTGGCAAGTGCAGGGCCTCTGTCAGTCCTGGGTTTGTTGGACTAGCGCCAGACATGAGAAGTGCGCCTTTGGGGGACAGGTGAATAGTGCGGATCCTGTTTCAGTCTAAAGACTGAAACAGGATCCGCACTTTTCACCGTTCCTTTCAGAATCATTTGATTCATCAGCTAGGAATGGCGATTGCTTCTCCAGACCAATCGAAGGCTTGGCCAAAGTACCTCGATCTTTCCAAGAGGTGTGTGGCCCAACTTTTGAAAGAAACGCTAAGTGGAGAACTATTTGGTATTTTTCCGAAGCACTTTTCACCGTAGTTGTCATAAGGTTGGTCTCTGCATCCTTAAGCATACGGGAGTTTTCACAGACGAAACAGGCTGAGGGCCATCAATCTTGGCATTTCCAGTAGTTGGTCCTAGAGACTACCAAGAAAGTGTTTTTTTAAGTATTATTCTGTTGTGGTATCAGCATTATTTTCAGAACCCGAGCACGGTTCTCGCATTAGCATAAGAATCCTGCCTGGTAGTTGAGATTTCTGGATGGGGTGTAGGTGCCGGGCTTCTGTCAGCCCTGCCTTTGATTTGTTTACCTCCATAGTTGGAAAGTGCATATTTGCGTGAGATGGGAAAAGTGTGGATCGTGCTTCAGATTTCATCCAGACACTTTGAAATGACCAGTGTGTTGGTAATTATTTGCCATTTCCATGGCGTTTGGCACCGTAAGAGTCATGAGGTCGGTCTCTGCATCCTGAAGCCTATGATGCTTTTTGCAGAGAAACCTCTGCTGAGGCCCAGGTAACTTGCTATTTCCCATAGCTGGAACAGGAGCCTTGGAAGATAGGATTGTTTTCAGTATTATTTCACCATTTTTTCACCACTGTTTCAAGAACGGGAGCCCTTTTCAACCGTTAGCGGAAGAATCCTTCTTTGGAGATGAGGTATTTTTCTGGGGTGGCAAGTGCAGGGCCTCTGTCAGTCCTGGGTTTGTTGGACTAGCGCCAGACATGAGAAGTGCGCCTTTGTGGGACAGGTGAATAGTGCGGATCCTGTTTCAGTCTAAAGAGTGAAACAGGATCCGCACTTTTCACCGTTCCTTTCAGAATCATTTGATTCATCAGCTAGAAATGGCGATTGCTTCTCTAGCAATCGAAGGCTAGGCCAAAGTACCTCGATCTTTCCAAGAGGTGTGTGGCCCAACTTTTGAAAGAACAGCTAAGTGGAGAACTATTTGGTATTTTTCCGAAGCACTTTTCACCGTAATTGTCATAAGGTTGGTCTCTGCATCCTTAAGCATACGAGAGTTTTCACAGACGAAAGAGGCTGAGGCCCAGTAATCTTGGCATTTCCAATAGTTGGTCCTAGAAACTACCAAGACAGTGTTCTTTTAAGTATTATTCTGTTGTGGTTTCAGCATTATTTTCAGAACCCAAGCAGGGTTCTCGCATTAGCATAAGAATCCTGCCTGGTAGTTGAGATTTCATGGTGGGGTGTAAGTGCGGGGCTTCTGTCAGCCCTGCCTTTGATTTGTTTACCTCCAGAGTTGGAAAGTGCATATTTGCCTGAGATGGGAAAAGTGTGGATCGTGCTTCAGATTTCATCCTGACACTTTGAAATGACCAGTGTGTTGGTAAATATTTGCCATTTCCATGGCGTTTGGCCCCGTAATAGTCATGAGGTCGGTCTCTGCATCCTGAAGCCTATGGTGCTTTTTGCAGAGAAACCTCTGCTGAGGCCCAGGTAACTTGCTATTTCCCATAGCTGGCACAGGAGCCTTGGAAGATAGGATAGTTTTCAGTATTATTTCACCATTTTTTCACCACTGTTTCAAGAACGGGAGCCCTTTTCAACCGGTAGCGGAAGAATCCTTCTTTGGAGATGAGATATTTTTCTGGGGTGGCAAGTGCAGGGCCTCTGTCAGTCCTGGGTTTGTTGGACTAGCGCCAGACATGAGAAGTGCGCCTTTGTGGGACAGGTGAATAGTGCGGATCCTGTTTCAGTCTAAAGACTGAAACAGGATCCGCACTTTTCACCGTTCCTTTCAGAATCATTTGATTCATCAGCTAGGAATGGCGATTGCTTCTCCAGACCAATCGAAGGCTAGGCCAAAGTAACTCGATCTTTCCAAGAGGTGTGTGGCCCAACTTTTGAAAGAACCGCTAAGTGGAGAACTATCTGGTTTTTTTCCGAAGCACTTTTCACCGTAATTGTCCTAAGGTTGGTCTCTGCATCCTTAAGCATACCAGTGTCTTCACAGACGAAACTGGCTGAGGCCCAGTAATCTTGGCATTTCCAATAGTTGGTCCTAGAGACTACCAAGAAAGTGTTCTTTTAAGTATTATTCTATTGTGGTTTCAGCATTATTTTCAGAACCCGAGCAGGGTTCTCGCATTAGCATAAGAATCCTGCCTGGTAGTTGAGATTTCTGGGTGGGGTGTAGGTGCGGGGCTTCTGTCAGCCCTGCCTTTGATTTGTTTACCTCCAGAGTTGGAAAGTGCATAGTTGCCTGAGATGGGAAAAGTGTGGATCGTGCTTCAGATTTCATCCTGACACTTTGAAATGACCAGTGTGTTGGTAATTATTTGCCATTTCCATGGCGTTTGGCACCGTAATAGTCATGAGGTCGGTCTCTGCATCCTGAAGCCTATGATGCTTTTTGCAGAGAAACCTCTGCTGAGGCCCAGGTAACTTGCTATTTCCCATAGCTGGCACAGGAGCCTTGGAAGATAGGATTGTTTTCAGTATTATTTCACCATTTTTTCACCACTGTTTGAAGAACGGGAGCCCTTTTCAACCGTTAGCGGAAGAATCCTTCTTTGGAGATGAGATATTATTCTGGGGTGGCAAGTGCAGGGCCTCTGTCAGTCCTGGGTTTGTAGGACTAGCGCCAGACATGAGAAGTGCGCCTTTGTGGGACAGGTGAATAGTGCGGATCCTGTTTCAGTCTAAAGACTGAAACAGGATCCGCACTTTTCACCGTTCCTTTCAGAATCATTTGATTCATCAGCTAGGAATGGCGATTGCTTCTCCAGACCAATCGAAGGCTAGGCCAAAGTAACTCGATCTTTCCAAGAGGTGTGTGGCCCAACTTTTGAAAGAACCGCTAAGTGGAGAACTATTTGGTATTTTTCCGAAGCACTTTTCACCGTAATTGTCCTAAGGTTGGTCTCTGCATCCTTAAGCATACCAGAGTTTTCACAGACGAAACAGGCTGAGGCCCATTAATCTTGGCATTTCCAATAGTTGGTCCTAGAGACTACCAAGAAAGTGTTCTTTTAAGTATTATTCCGTTGTGGTTTCAGCATTATTTTCAGAACCCGAGCAGGGTTCTCGCATTAGCATAAGAATCCTGCCTGGTAGTTGAGATTTCATGGTGGGGTGTAAGTGCGCGGCTTCTGTCAGCCCTGCCTTTGATTTGTTTACCTCCACAGTTGGAAAGTGCATAGTTGCGTGAGATGGGAAAAGTGTGGATCGTGCTTCAGATTTCATCCTGACACTTTGAAATGACCAGTGTGTTGGTAATTATTTGCCATTTCCATGGCGTTTGGCCCCGTAATAGTCATGAGGTCGGTCTCTGCATCCTGAAGCCTATGATGCTTTTTGCAGAGAAACCTCTGCTGAGGCCCAGGTAACTTGCTATTTCCCATAGCTGGCACAGGAGCCTTGGAAGATAGGATTGTTTTCAGTATTATTTCACCAATTTTTTACCACTGTTTCAAGAACGGGAGACCTTTTCAACCGTTAGCGGAAGAATCCTTCTTTGGAGATGAGATATTTTTCTGGGGTGGCAAGTGCAGGGCCTCTGTCAGTCCAGGGTTTGTTGGACTAGCGCCAGACATGAGAAGTGCGCCTTTGTGGGACAGGTGAATAGTGCGGATCCTGTTTCAGTCTAAAGACTGAAACAGGATCTGCACTTTTCACCGTTCCTTTCAGAATCATTTGATTCATCACCTAGGAATGGCGATTGCTTCTCCAGACCAATCGAAGGCTAGGCCAAAGTAACTCGATCTTTCCAAGAGGTGTGTGGCCCAACTTTTGAAAGAACCGCTAAGTGCAGAACTATTTGGTATTTTTCCGAAGCACTTTTCACCGTAATTGTCATAAGGTTGGTCTCTGCATCCTAAAGCATACCAGAGTTTTCACAGACGAAACAGGCTGAGGCCCAGTAATCTTGGCATTTCCAATAGTTGGTCCTAGAGACTACCAAGAAAGTGTTTTTTTAAGTATTATTCCGTTGTGGTTTCAGCATTATTTTCAGAACCCGCGCAGGGTTCTCGCATTAGCATAAGAATCCTGCCTGGTAGTTGAGATTTCTGGGTGGGGTGTAGGTGTGGGGCTTCTGTCAGCCCTGCCTTTGATTTGTTTACCTCCAGAGTTGGAAAGTGCATATTTGCGTGAGATGGGAAAAGTGTGGATCGTGCTTCAGATTTCATCCTGACACTTTGAAATGACCAGTGTGTTGGTAATTATTTGCCATTTCCATGGCGTTTGGCACCATAATAGTCATGAGGTCGGTCTCTGCATCCTGAAGCCTATGATGCTTTTTGCAGAGAAACCTCTGCTGAGGCCCAGGTAACTTGCTATTTCCCAAAGCTGGCACAGGAGCCTTGGAAGATAGGATTGTTTGCAGTGTTATTTCACCATTTTTTCACCACTGTTTCAAGAACGGGAGCCCTTTTCAACCGTTAGCGGAAGAATCCTTCTTTGGAGATGAGATATTTTTCTGGGGTGGCAAGTGCAGGGCCTCTGTCAGTCCTGGGTTTGTTGGACTAGCGCCAGACATGAGAAGTGCGCCTTTGGGGGACAGGTGAATAGTGCGGATCCTGTTTCAGTCTAAAGACTGAAACAGGATCCGCACTTTTCACCGTTCCTTTCAGAATCATTTGATTCATCAGCTAGGAATGGCGATTGCTTCTCCAGACCAATCGAAGGCTTGGCCAAAGTACCTCGATCTTTCCAAGAGGTGTGTGGCCCAACTTTTGAAAGAAACGCTAAGTGGAGAACTATTTGGTATTTTTCCGAAGCACTTTTCACCGTAGTTGTCATAAGGTTGGTCTCTGCATCCTTAAGCATACGGGAGTTTTCACAGACGAAACAGGCTGAGGGCCATCAATCTTGGCATTTCCAGTAGTTGGTCCTAGAGACTACCAAGAAAGTGTTTTTTTAAGTATTATTCTGTTGTGGTTTCAGCATTATTTTCAGAACCCGAGCACGGTTCTCGCATTAGCATAAGAATCCTGCCTGGTAGTTGAGATTTCTGGATGGGGTGTAGGTGCCGGGCTTCTGTCAGCCCTGCCTTTGATTTGTTTACCTCCATAGTTGGAAAGTGCATATTTGCGTGAGATGGGAAAAGTGTGGATCGTGCTTCAGATTTCATCCAGACACTTTGAAATGACCAGTGTGTTGGTAATTATTTGCCATTTCCATGGCGTTTGGCACCGTAAGAGTCATGAGGTCGGTCTCTGCATCCTGAAGCCTATGATGCTTTTTGCA
Source organism: Lemur catta (assembly GCF_020740605.2). Taxonomy (NCBI): domain Eukaryota; kingdom Metazoa; phylum Chordata; class Mammalia; order Primates; family Lemuridae; genus Lemur; species Lemur catta. The sequence continues at coordinate 10,631,599 of NC_059130.1, read as the reverse complement.
GAGAAACCTCTGCTGAGGCCCAGGTAACTTGCTATTTCCCATAGCTGGAACAGGAGCCTTGGAAGATAGGATTGTTTTCAGTATTATTTCACCATTTTTTCACCACTGTTTCAAGAACGGGAGCCCTTTTCAACCGTTAGCGGAAGAATCCTTCTTTGGAGATGAGGTATTTTTCTGGGGTGGCAAGTGCAGGGCCTCTGTCAGTCCTGGGTTTGTTGGACTAGCGCCAGACATGAGAAGTGCGCCTTTGTGGGACAGGTGAATAGTGCGGATCCTGTTTCAGTCTAAAGAGTGAAACAGGATCCGCACTTTTCACCGTTCCTTTCAGAATCATTTGATTCATCAGCTAGAAATGGCGATTGCTTCTCTAGCAATCGAAGGCTAGGCCAAAGTACCTCGATCTTTCCAAGAGGTGTGTGGCCCAACTTTTGAAAGAACAGCTAAGTGGAGAACTATTTGGTATTTTTCCGAAGCACTTTTCACCGTAATTGTCATAAGGTTGGTCTCTGCATCCTTAAGCATACGAGAGTTTTCACAGACGAAAGAGGCTGAGGCCCAGTAATCTTGGCATTTCCAATAGTTGGTCCTAGAAACTACCAAGACAGTGTTCTTTTAAGTATTATTCTGTTGTGGTTTCAGCATTATTTTCAGAACCCAAGCAGGGTTCTCGCATTAGCATAAGAATCCTGCCTGGTAGTTGAGATTTCATGGTGGGGTGTAAGTGCGGGGCTTCTGTCAGCCCTGCCTTTGATTTGTTTACCTCCAGAGTTGGAAAGTGCATATTTGCGTGAGATGGGAAAAGTGTGGATCGTGCTTCAGATTTCATCCTGACACTTTAAAATGACCAGTGTGTTGGTAATTATTTGCCATTTCCATGGCGTTTGGCACCGTAATAGTCATGAGGTCGGTCTCTGCATCCTGAAGCCTATGATACTTTTTGCAGAGAAACCTCTGCTGAGGCCCAGGTAACTTGCTATTTCCCATAGCTGGCACAGGAGCCTTGGAAGATAGGATTGTTTTCAATATTATTTCACCATTTTTTCACCACTGTTTCAAGAACGGGAGCGCTTTTCAACCGTTAGCGGAAGAATCCTTCTTTGGAGATGAGATATTTTTCTGGGGTGGCAAGTGCAGGGCCTCTGTCAGTCCTGGGTTTGTTGGACTAGCGCCAGCCATGAGAAGTGCGCCTTTGTGGGACAGGTGAATAGTGCGGATCCTGTTTCAGTCTAAAGACTGAAACAGGATCCGCACTTTTCACCGTTCCTTTCAGAATCATTTGATTCATCAGCTAGGAATGGCGATTGCTTCTCCAGACCAATCGAAGGCTAGGCCAAAGTAACTCGATCTTTCCAAGAGGTGTGTGGCCCAACTTTTGAAAGAACCGCTAAGTGGAGAACTATTTGGTATTTTTCCGAAGCACTTTTCACCGTAATTGTCATAAGGTTGGTCTCTGCATCCTTAAGCATACCAGAGTTTTCACAGACGAAACAGGCTGAGGCCCGGTAATCTTGGCATTTCCAATAGTTGGTCCTAGAGACTACCAAGAAAGTGTTTTTTTAAGTATTATTCCGTTGTGGTTTCAGCATTATTTTCAGAACCCGAGCAGGGTTCTCGCATTAGCATAAGAATCCTGCCTGGTAGTTGAGATTTCTGGGTGGGGTTTAGGTGCGGGGCTTCTGTCAGCCCTGCCTTTGATTTGTTTACCTCCAGAGTTGGAAAGTGCATATTTGCGTGAGATGGGAAAAGTGTGGATCGTGCTTCAGATTTCATCCAGACACTTTGAAATGACCAGTGTGTTGGTAATTATTTGCCATTTTCATGGCGTTTGGCCCCGTAATAGTCATGAGGTCGGTCTCTGCATCCTGAAGCCTATGATGCTTTTTGCAGAGAAACCTCTGCTGAGGCCCAGGTAACTTGCTATTTCCCATAGCTGGCACAGGAGCCTTGGAAGATAGGATTGTTTTCAGTATTATTTCACCATTTTTTCACCACTGTTTCAAGAACGGGAGACCTTTTCAACCGTTAGCGGAAGAATCCTTCTTTGGAGATGAGATATTTTTCTGCGGTGGCAAGTGCAGGGCCTCTGTCAGTCCTGGGTTTGTTGGACTAGCGCCAGCCATGAGAAGTGCGCCTTTGTGGGACAGGTGAATAGTGCGGATCCTGTTTCAGTCTAAAGACTGAAACAGGATCCGCACTTTTCACCGTTCCTTTCAGAATCATTTGATTCATCAGCTAGGAATGGCGATTGCTTCTCCAGACCAATCGAAGGCTAGGCCAAAGTAACTCGATCTTTCCAAGAGGTGTGTGGCCCAACTTTTGAAAGAACCGCTAAGTGGAGAACTATTTGGTATTTTTCCGAAGCACTTTTCACCGTAATTGTCATAAGGTTGGTCTCTGCATCCTTAAGCATACCAGAGTTTTCACAGACGAAACAGGCTGAGGCCCGGTAATCTTGGCATTTCCAATAGTTGGTCCTAGAGACTACCAAGAAAGTGTTTTTTTAAGTATTATTCAGTTGTGGTTTCAGCATTATTTTCAGAACCCGAGCAGGGTTCTCGCATTAGCATAAGAATCCTGCCTGGTAGTTGAGATTTCTGGGTGGGGTGTAGGTGTGGGGCTTCTGTCAGCCCTGCCTTTGATTTGTTTACCTCCAGAGTTGGAAAGTGCATATTTGCGTGAGATGGGAAAAGTGTGGATCGTGCTTCAGATTTCATCCAGACACTTTGAAATGACCAGTGTGTTGGTAATTATTTGCCATTTCCATGGCGTTTGGCACCGTAATACTCATGAGGTCGGTCTCTGCATCCTGAAGCCTATGATGCTTTTTGCAGAGAAACCTCTGCTGAGGCCCAGGTAACTTGCTATTTCCCATAGCTGGCACAGGAGCCTTGGAAGATAGGATTGTTTTCAGTATTATTTCACCATTTTTTCACCACTGTTTCAAGAACGGGAGCCCTTTTCAACCGTTAGCGGAAGAATCCTTCTTTGGAGATGAGATATTTTTCTGGGGTGGCAAGTGCAGGGCCTCTGTCAGTCCTGGGTTTGTTGGACTAGCGCCAGACATGAGAAGTGCGCCTTTGTGGGACAGGTGAATAGTGCGGATCCTGTTTCAGTCTAAAGACTGAAACAGGATCCGCACTTTTCACGGTTCCTTTCAGAATCATTTGATTCATTAGCTAGGAATGGCGATTGCTTCTCCAGACCAATCGAAGGCTAGGCCAAAGTAACTCGATCTTTCCAAGAGGTGTGTGGCCCAACTTTTGAAAGAACCGCTAAGTGGAGAACTATTTGGTATTTTTCTGAAGCACTTTTCACCGTAATTGTCATAAGGTTGGTCTCTGCATCCTAAAGCATACCAGAGTTTTCACAGACGAAACAGGCTGAGGCCCAGTAATCTTGGCATTTCCAATAGTTGGTCCTAGAGACTACCAAGAAAGTGTTTTTTTAAGTATTATTCCGTTGTGGTTTCAGCATTATTTTCAGAACCCGCGCAGGGTTCTCGCATTAGCATAAGAATCCTGCCTGGTAGTTGAGATTTCTGGGTGGGGTGTAGGTGCGGGGCTTCTGTCAGCCCTGCCTTTGATTTGTTTACCTCCAGAGTTGGAAAGTGCATATTTGCGTGAGATGGGAAAAGTGTGGATCGTGCTTCAGATTTCATCCAGACACTTTGAAATGACCAGTGTGTTGGTAATTATTTGCCATTTCTATGGCGTTTGGCACCGTAAGAGTCATGAGGTCGGTCTCTGCATCCTGAAGCCTATGATGCTTTTTGCAGAGAAACCTCTGCTGAGGCCCAGGTAACTTGCTATTTCCCATAGCTGGCACAGGAGCCTTGGAAGATAGGATTGTTTGCAGTATTATTTCACCATTTTTTCACCACTGTTTCAAGAACGGGAACCCTTTTCTACCGTTAGCGGAAGAATCCTTCTTTGGAGATGAGGTAGTTTTCTGGGGTGGCTAGTGCAGGGCCTCTATCAGTCCAGGGTTTGTTGGACTAGCGCCAGACATGAGAAGTGCGCCTTTGTGGGACAGGTGAATAGTGCGGATCCTGTTTCAGTCTAAAGACTGAAACAGGATCCGCACTTTTCACCGTTCCTTTCAGAATCATTTGATTCATCAGCTAGAAATGGCGATTGCTTCTCTAGACCAATCGAAGGCTAGGCCAAAGTACCTCGATCTTTCCAAGAGGTGTGTGGCCCAACTTTTGAAAGAACAGCTAAGTGGAGAACTATTTGGTATTTTTCCGAAGCACTTTTCACCGTAATTGTCATAAGGTTGGTCTCTGCATCCTAAAGCATACCAGAGTTTTCACAGACGAAACAGGCTGAGGCCCAGTAATCTCGGCATTTCCAATAGTTGGTCCTAGAGACTACCAAGAAAGTGTTTTTTTAAGTATTATTCCGTTGTGGTTTCAGCATTATTTTCAGAACCCGCGCAGGGTTCTCGCATTAGCATAAGAATCCTGCCTGGTAGTTGAGATTTCTGGGTGGGGTGTAGGTGCGGGGCTTCTGTCAGCCCTGCCTTTGATTTGTTTACCTCCAGAGTTGGAAAGTGCATAGTTGCCTGAGATGGGAAAAGTGTGGATCGTGCTTCAGATTTCATCCAGACACTTTGAAATGACCAGTGTGTTGGTAATTATTTGCCATTTCCATGGCGTTTGGCACCGTAATACTCATGAGGTCGGTCTCTGCATCCTGAAGCCTATGATGCTTTTTGCAGAGAAACCTCTGCTGAGGCCCAGGTAACTTGCTATTTCCCATAGCTGGCACAGGAGCCTTGGAAGATAGGATTGTTTTCAGTATTATTTCACCATTTTTTCACCACTGTTTCAAGAACGGGAGCCCTTTTCAACCGTTAGCGGAAGAATCCTTCTTTGGAGATGAGGTAGTTTTCTGGGGTGGCTAGTGCAGGGCCTCTATCAGTCCAGGGTTTGTTGGACTAGCGCCAGACATGAGAAGTGCGCCTTTGTGGGACAGGTGAATAGTGCGGATCCTGTTTCAGTCTAAAGACTGAAACAGGATCCGCACTTTTCACGGTTCCTTTCAGAATCATTTGATTCATTAGCTAGGAATGGCGATTGCTTCTCCAGACCAATCGAAGGCTAGGCCAAAGTAACTCGATCTTTCCAAGAGGTGTGTGGCCCAACTTTTGAAAGAACCGCTAAGTGGAGAACTATTTGGTATTTTTCTGAAGCACTTTTCACCGTAATTGTCATAAGGTTGGTCTCTGCATCCTAAAGCATACCAGAGTTTTCACAGACGAAACAGGCTGAGGCCCAGTAATCTTGGCATTTCCAATAGTTGGTCCTAGAGACTACCAAGAAAGTGTTTTTTTAAGTATTATTCCGTTGTGGTTTCAGCATTATTTTCAGAACCCGCGCAGGGTTCTCGCATTAGCATAAGAATCCTGCCTGGTAGTTGAGATTTCTGGGTGGGGTGTAGGTGCGGGGCTTCTGTCAGCCCTGCCTTTGATTTGTTTACCTCCAGAGTTGGAAAGTGCATATTTGCGTGAGATGGGAAAAGTGTGGATCATGCTTCAGATTTCATCCAGACACTTTGAAATGACCAGTGTGTTGGTAATTATTTGCCATTTCTATGGCGTTTGGCACCGTAAGAGTCATGAGGTCGGTCTCTGCATCCTGAAGCCTATGATGCTTTTTGCAGAGAAACCTCTGCTGAGGCCCAGGTAACTTGCTATTTCCCATAGCTGGCACAGGAGCCTTGGAAGATAGGATTGTTTGCAGTATTATTTCACCATTTTTTCACCACTGTTTCAAGAACGGGAACCCTTTTCAACCGTTAGCGGAAGAATCCTTCTTTGGAGATGAGGTAGTTTTCTGGGGTGGCTAGTGCAGGGCCTCTATCAGTCCAGGGTTTGTTGGACTAGCGCCAGACATGAGAAGTGCGCCTTTGTGGGACAGGTGAATAGTGCGGATCCTGTTTCAGTCTAAAGACTGAAACAGGATCCGCACTTTTCACCGTTCCTTTCAGAATCATTTGATTCATCAGCTAGAAATGGCAATTGCTTCTCTAGACCAATCGAAGGCTAGGCCAAAGTACCTCGATCTTTCCAAGAGGTGTGTGGCCCAACTTTTGAAAGAACAGCTAAGTGGAGAACTATTTGGTATTTTTCCGAAGCACTTTTCACCGTAATTGTCATAAGGTTGGTCTCTGCATCCTAAAGCATACCAGAGTTTTCACAGACGAAACAGGCTGAGGCCCAGTAATCTCGGCATTTCCAATAGTTGGTCCTAGAGACTACCAAGAAAGTGTTTTTTTAAGTATTATTCCGTTGTGGTTTCAGCATTATTTTCAGAACCCGCGCAGGGTTCTCGCATTAGCATAAGAATCCTGCCTGGTAGTTGAGATTTCTGGGTGGGGTGTAGGTGCGGGGCTTCTGTCAGCCCTGCCTTTGATTTGTTTACCTCCAGAGTTGGAAAGTGCATATTTGCGTGAGATGGGAAAAGTGTGGATCGTGCTTCAGATTTCATCCAGACACTTTGAAATGACCAGTGTGTTGGTAATTATTTGCCATTTCCATGGCGTTTGGCACCGTAAGAGTCATGAGGTCGGTCTCTGCATCCTGAAGCCTATGATGCTTTTTGCAGAGAAACCTCTGCTGAGGCCCAGGTAACTTGCTATTTCCCATAGCTGGCACAGGAGCCTTGGAAGATAGGATTGTTTGCAGTATTATTTCACCATTTTTTCACCACTGTTTCAAGAACGGAAGCCCTTTTCAACCGTTAGCGGAAGAATCCTTCTTTGGAGATGAGATATTTTTCTGGGGTGGCAAGTGCAGGGCCTCTGTCAGTCCTGGGTTTGTTGGACTAGCGCCAGACATGAGAAGTGCGCCTTTGTGGGACAGGTGAATAGAGCGGATCCTGTTTCAGTCTAAAGACTGAAACAGGATCCGCACTTTTCACCGTTCCTTTCAGAATCATTTGATTCATCAGCCTGGAATGGCGATTGCTTCTCCAGACCAATCGAAGGCTAGGCCAAAGTAACTCGATCTTTCCAAGAGGTGTGTGGCCCAACTTTTGAAAGAACCGCTAAGTGCAGAACTATTTGGTATTTTTCCGAAGCACTTTTCACCGTAATTGTCATAAGGTTGGTCTCTGCATCCTAAAGCATACCAGAGTTTTCACAGACGAAACAGGCTGAGGCCCAGTAATCTTGGCATTTCCAATAGTTGGTCCTAGAGACTACCAAGAAAGTGTTTTTTTAAGTATTATTCCGTTGTGGTTTCAGCATTATTTTCAGAACCCGCGCAGGGTTCTCGCATTAGCATAAGTATCCTGCCTGGTAGTTGAGATTTCTGGGTGGGGTGTAGGTGTGGGGCTTCTGTCAGCCCTGCCTTTGATTTGTTTACCTCCAGAGTTGGAAAGTGCATATTTGCGTGAGATGGGAAAAGTGTGGATCGTGCTTCAGATTTCATCCAGACACTTTGAAATGACCAGTGTGTTGGTAATTATTTGCCATTTCCATGGCGTTTGGCACCGTAAGAGTCATGAGGTCGGTCTCTGCATACTGAAGCCTATGATGCTTTTTGCAGAGAAACCTCTGCTGAGGCCCAGGTAACTTGCTATTTCCCATAGCTGGCACAGGAGCCTTGGAAGATAGGATTGTTTTCAGTATTATTTCACCATTTTTTCACCACTGTTTCAAGAACGGGAGCCCTTTTCAACCGTTAGCGGAAGAATCCTTCTTTGGAGATGAGATATTTTTCTGGGGTGGCAAGTGCAGGGCCTCTGTCAGTCCTGGGTTTTTTGGACTAGCGCCAGACATGAGAAGTGCGCCTTTGTGGGACAGGTGAATAGAGCGGATCCTGTTTCAGTCTAAAGACTGAAACAGGATCCGCACTTTTCACCGTTCCTTTCAGAATCATTTGATTCATCAGCCTGGAATGGCGATTTCTTCTCCAGACCAATCGAAGGCTAGGCCAAAGTAACTCGATCTTTCCAAGAGGTGTGTGGCCCAACTTTTGAAAGAACCGCTAAGTGCAGAACTATTTGGTATTTTTCCGAAGCACTTTTCACCGTAATTGTCATAAGGTTGGTCTCTGCATCCTAAAGCATACCAGAGTTTTCACAGACGAAACAGGCTGAGGCCCAGTAATCTTGGCATTTCCAATAGTTGGTCCTAGAGACTACCAAGAAAGTGTTTTTTTAAGTATGATTCCGTTGTGGTTTCAGCATTATTTTCAGAACCCGAGCAGGGTTCTCGCATTAGCATAAGAATCCTGCCTGGTAGTTGAGATTTCTGGGTGGGGTGTAGGTGTGGGGCTTCTGTCAGCCCTTCCTTTGATTTGTTTACCTCCAGAGTTGGAAAGTGCATATTTGCGTGAGATGGGAAAAGTGTGGATCGTGCTTCAGATATCATCCAGACACTTTGAAATGACCAGTGTGTTGGTAATTATTTGCCATTTCCATGGCGTTTGGCACCGTAATAGTCATGAGGTCGGTCTCTGCATCCTGAAGCCTATGATGCTTTTTGCAGAGAAACCTCTGCTGAGGCCCAGGTAACTTGCTATTTCCCATAGCTGGCACAGGAGCCTTGGAAGATAGGATTGTTTGCAGTATTATTTCACCATTTTTTCACCACTGTTTCAAGAACGGGAGCGCTTTTCAACCGTTAGCGGAAGAATCCTTCTTTGGAGATGAGATATTTTTCTGGGGTGGCAAGTGCAGGGCCTCTGTCAGTCCTGGGTTTGCTGGACTAGCGCCAGACATGAGAAGTGCGCCTTTGGGGGACAGGTGAATAGTGCGGATCCTGTTTCAGTCTAAAGACTGAAACAGGATCCGCACTTTTCACCGTTCCTTTCAGAATCATTTGATTCATCAGCTAGGAATGGCGATTGCTTCTCCAGACCAATCGAAGGCTAGGCCAAAGTACCTCGATCTTTCCAAGAGGTGTGTGGCCCAACTTTTGAAAGAACCGCTAAGTGGAGAACTATTTGGTATTTTTCCGAAGTACTTTTCACCGTAGTTGTCATAAGGTTGGTCTCTGCATCCTTAAGCATACGGGAGTTTTCACAGACGAAACAGGCTGAGGCCCATCAATCTTGGCATTTCCCGTAGTTGGTCCTAGAGACTACCAAGAAAGTGTTTTTTTAAGTATTATTCTGTTGTGGTTTCAGCATTATTTTCAGAACCCGAGCAGGGTTCTCGCATTAGCATAAGAATCCTGCCTGGTAGTTGAGATTTCTGGGTGGGGTTTAGGTGCAGGGCTTCTGTCAGCCCTGCCTTTGATTTGTTTACCTCCAGAGTTGGAAAGTGCATATTTGCGTGAGATGGGAAAAGTGTGGATCGGGCTTCAGATTTCATCCAGACACTTTGAAATGACCAGTGTGTTGGTAATTATTTGCCATTTCCATGGCGTTTGGCACCGTAATACTCATGAGGTCGGTCTCTGCATCCTGAAGCCTATGATGCTTTTTGCAGAGAAACCTCTGCTGAGGCCCAGGTAACTTGCTATTTCCCATAGCTGGCACAGGAGCCTTGGAAGATAGGATTGTTTGCAGTATTATTTCACCATTTTTTCGCCACTGTTTCAAGAACGGGAGCCCTTTTCAACCGTTAGCGGAAGAATCCTTCTTTGGAGATGAGATATTTTTCTGGGGTGGCAAGTGCAGGGCCTCTGTCAGTCCTGGGTTTGTTGGACTAGCGCCAGACATGAGGATTGCGCCTTTGTGGGACAGGTGAATACTGCGGATCCTGTTTCAGTCTAAAGACTGAAACAGGATCCGCACTTTTCACCGTTCCTTTCAGAATCATTTGATTCATCAGCTAGGAATGGCGATTGCTTCTCCAGACCAGTCTAAGGCTAGGCCACAGTAACTCGATCTTTCCAATGGGTGTGTGGCCCAACTTTTGAAAGAACCGCTAAGTGGAGATGTGTTTGGCATTTTTCTAAAGCACTTTTCACCGCAATTGTCATAAGGCTGGTCTCTGCATCCTTAAGCATACGAGAGTTTTCACAGACGAAACAGGCTGAGGCCCAATAAAATTGGCATTTCCAATAGTTGGGCCTAGAGACTACCAAGAGAGTGTTCTTTTAAGTATTATTCCGTTGTCGTTTCAGCATTATTTTCAGAACCCGAGCATGGTTCTCGCATTAGCATAAGAATCCTGCCTGGTGGTTGAGATTTCTGGGTGGGTTGTAAGCGCGGGGCTTCTGTAAGCCCTGCCTTTGATTTGTTCACCTCCAGAGTTGGTAAGTGCATATTTGCGTGAGATGAGAAAAGTGTGGATCGTGCTCAGATTTCATCCTGACACTTATAAATGACCAGTGTGTTAGTAATTGTTTGCCATTTGCATGGCGTTTGGCACCGTAATAGTCATGAGGTCTGTCTCTGCATCCTGAAGGCTATGATGCTTTTTGCAGAGAAACCTCTGCTGAGGCCCAGGTAACTTGCTATTTCCCATAGCTGGCACAGGAGCCTTGGAAGATAGGATTGTTTTCAGTATTATTTCACCATTTTTTCACCACTGTTTGAAGAACGGGAGCCCTTTTCAACCGTTAGCGGAAGAATCCTTCTTTGGAGATGAGATATTATTCTGGGGTGGCAAGTGCAGGGCCTCTGTCAGTCCTGGGTTTGTAGGACTAGCGCCAGACATGAGAAGTGCGCCTTTGTGGGACAGGTGAATAGTGCGGATCCTGTTTCAGTCTAAAGACTGAAACAGGATCCGCACTTTTCACCGTTCCTTTCAGAATCATTTGATTCATCAGCTAGGAATGGCGATTGCTTCTCCAGACCAATCGAAGGCTAGGCCAAAGTAACTCGATCTTTCCAAGAGGTGTGTGGCCCAACTTTTGAAAGAACCGCTAAGTGGAGAACTATTTGGTATTTTTCCGAAGCACTTTTCAGCGTAATTGTCCTAAGGTTGGTCTCTGCATCCTTAAGCATACCAGCGTTTTCACAGACGAAACAGGCTGAGGCCCATTAATCTTGGCATTTCCAATAGTTGGTCCTAGAGACTACCAAGAAAGTGTTTTTTTAAGTATTATTCCATTGTGGTTTCAGCATTATTTTCAGAACCCGAGCAGGGTTCTCGCATTAGCATATGAATCCTGCCTGGCAGTTGAGATTTCTGGGTGCGGTGTAAGTGCGGAACTTCTGTCAGCCCTGCCTTTGATTTGTTTACCTCCAGAGTTGGAAAGTGCATATTGCCTGAGATGGGAAAAGTGTGGATCGTGCTTCAGATTTCATCCTGACACTTTGAAATGACCAGTGTGTTGGTAATTATTTGCCATTTCCATGGCGTTTGGCCCCGTAATAGTCATGAGGTCGGTCTCTGCATCCTGAAGCCTATGATGCTTTTTGCAGAGAAACCTCTGCTGAGGCCCAGGTAACTTGCTATTTCCCATAGCCGGCACAGGAGCCTTGGAAGATAGGATTGTTTTCAGTATTATTTCACCATTTTTTCACCACTGTTTCAAGAACGGGAGCCCTTTTCATCCGTTAGCGGAAGAATCCTTCTTTGGAGATGAGATATTTTTCTGGGGTGGCAAGTGCAGGGCCTCTGTCAGTCCTGGGTTTGTTGGACTAGCGCCAGACATGAGAAGTGCGCCTTTGTGGGACAGGTGAATAGTGCGGATCCTGTTTCAGTCTAAAGACAGAAACAGGATCCGCACTTTTCACCGTTCCTTTCAGAATCATTTGATTCATCTGCTAGGAATGGCGATTGCCTCTCCAGACCAATCGAAGGCTAGGCCAAAGTAACTCGATCTCTCCAAGAGGTGTGTGGCCCTACTTTTGAAAGAGCCGCTAATTGGAGATCTTTTTGGTATTTTTGCGAAGCACTTTTCACCATAATTGTCATAAGGTTGGTCTCTGCATCCTTAAGCATACCAGAGTCTTCACAGACGAAACAGGCTGAGGCCCAGTAATCTTGGCATTTCCAATAGTTCGTCCTAGAGACTACCAAGAGAGTGTTCTTTTAAGTATTATTCCGTTGTGGTTTCAGCATTATTTTCAGAACCCTAGCAGGGTTCTCGCATTAGCATAAGAATCCTCCCTGGCAGTTGAGATTTCTGGGTGGGGTGTAAGTGCACGGGGCTTCTGTCAGCCCTGCCTTTGATTTGTTTACCTCCAGAGTTGGAAAGTGCATATTTGCCTGAGATGGGTAAAGTGTGCATCGTGCTTCAGATTTCATCCTGACACTTTGAAATGACCAGTGTGTTGGTAATTATTTGCCATTTCCATGGCGTTTGGCCCCGTAATAGTCATGAGGTCGGTCTCTGCATCCTGAAGCCTATGATGCTTTTTGCAGGGAAACCTCTGCTGAGGCCCAGGTAACTTGCTATTTCCCATAGCTGGCACAGGAGCCTTGGAAGATAGGATTGTTTTCAGTATTATTTCACCATTTTTTCACCACTGTTTCAAGAACGGGAGCCCTTTTCAACCGTTAGCGGAAGAATCCTTCCTTGGAGATGAGATATTTTTCTGGGGTGGCAAGTGCAGGGCCTCTGTCAGTCCTGGGTTTGTTTGACTAGCGCCAGACATGAGAAGTGCGCCTTTGTGGGACAGGTGAATAGTGCGGATCCTGTTTCAGTCTAAAGACTGAAACAGGATCCGCACTTTTCACCGTTCCTTTCAGAATCATTTGATTCATCAGCTAGGAATGGCGATTGCTTCACCAGACCAATCGAAGGCTAGGCCAAAGTAACTCGATCTTTCCAAGAGGTGTGTGGCCCAACTTTTGAAAGAACCGCTAAGTGGAGAACTATTTGGTATTTTTCCGAAGCACTTTTCACCGTAATTGTCCTAAGGTTGGTCTCTGCGACCTTAAGCATACCAGAGTTTTCAAAGACGAAACAGTCTGAGGCCCAGTAATCTTGGCATTTCCAATAGTTGGTCCTAGAGTCTACCAAGAAAGTGTTCTTTTAAGTATTATTCCGTTGTGGTTTCAGCATTAATTTCAGTACCCGAGCAGGGTTCTCGCATTAGCATAAGAATCCTGCCTGGTAGTTGAGATTTCATGGTGGGATGTAAGTGCGGGGCTTCTGTCAGCCCTGCCTTTGATTTGTTTACCTCCAGAGTTGGAAAGTGCATAGTTGCGTGAGATGGGAAAAGTGTGGATCGTGCTTCAGATTTAATCCTGACACTTTGAAATGACCAGTGTGTTGGTAATTATTTGCCATTTCCGTGGCTTTTGGCACCGTAATAGTCATGAGGTCGGTCTCTGCATCCTGAAGCCTATGATGCTTTTTGCAGAGAAACCTCTGCTGAGGCCCAGGTAACTTGCTATTTCCCATAGCTGGCACAGGAGCCTTGGAAGATATTATAGTTTTCAGTATTATTTCACAATTTTTTCACCACTGTTTCAAGAACGGGAGCCCTTTTGAACCGTTAGCGGAAGAATCTTTCTTTGGAGATGAGATATTTTTCTGGGGTGGCAAGTGCAGGGCCTCTGTCAGTCCTGGGTTTGTTGCACTAGCGCCAGACATGAGAAGTGCGCCTTTGTGGGACAGGTGAATAGTGCGGATCCTGTTTCAGTCTAAAGACTGAAACAGGATCCGCACTTTTCACCGTTCCTTTCAGAATCATTTGATTCATCAGCTAGGAATGGCGATTGCTTCACCAGACCAATCGAAGGCTAGGCCCAAGTACCTCGATCTATTCCAAGAGGTGTGTGGCCCAACTTTTGAAAGAACCGCTAAATGGAGAACTATTTGTTATTTTTCCGAAGCACTTTCCCCGTAATTGTCCTAAGGTTGGTCTCTGCATCCTTAAGCATACCAGTGTCTTCACAGACCAAACAGGCTGAGGCCCATTAATCTTGGCATTTCCAATAGTTGGTCCTAGACACTACCAAGAAAGTATTCTTTTAAGTATTATTCTGTTGTGGTTTCAGCATTATTTTCAGAACCCGAGCAGGGTTCTCGCATTAGCATAAGAATCCTGCCTGGTAGTTGAAATTTCTGGGTGGGGTGTAAGTTCGGGGCTTCTGTCAGCCCTGCCTTTGCTTTGTTTACCTCCAGAGTTGGAAAGTGCATAGTTGCGTGAGATGGGAAAAGTGTGGATCGTGCTTCAGATTTCATCCTGACACTTTGAAATGACCAGTGTGTTGGTAATTATTTGCCATTTCCATGGCGTATGTCCCCGTAATAGTCATGAAGTCGGTCTCTGCATCCTGAAGCCTATGATGCTTTTTGCAGAGAAACCTCTGCTGAGGCCCAGGTAACTTGCTATTTCCCATAGCTGGCACAGGAGCCTTGGAAGATAGGATTGTTTTCAGTATTATTTCACCATTTTTTCACCACTGTTTCAAGAACCGGAGCCCTTTTCAACCATTAGCGGAAGAATCCTTCTTTGGAGATGAGATATTTTTCTGGGGTGGCAAGTGCAGGGCCTCTGTCAGTCCTCGGTTTGTTGGACAAGCGCCAGATATGAGAAGTGCGCCTTTGTGGGACTGGTGAATAGTGCGGTTCCTCTTTCAGGCTATAGAGTGAAACAGGATCCGCACTTTTCACCGTTCCTTTCAGAATCATTTGATTCATCAGCTAGGAGTGGCGATTGCTTCTCCAGACCAATCAAAGGCTAGGCCAAAGTAACTCGATCTTTCCAAGAGGTGTGTGGCCCAACTTTTGAAAGAACCGCTAAGTGGAGAACTATTTGTTATTTTACCGAAGCACTTTTCACCGTAATTGTCATAAGGTTGGTCTCTGCATCCTTAAGCATACCAGTGTCTTCACAGACGAAACAGGCTGAGGCCCAGTAATCTTGGCATTTCCAATAGTTGGTCTTAGAGACTACCAAGAAATTGTTCTTTTAAGTATTATTCCATTGTGGTTTCAGCATTATTTTCAGTACCGGAGCAGGGTTCTCGCATTAGCATAAGAATCCTGCCTGGTAGTTGAGATTTCATGGTGGGGTGTAAGTGCGGGGCTTCTGTCAGCCCTGCCTTTGATTTGTTTACCTCCAGAGTTGGAAAGTGCATATTTCGTGAAATGGGAAAAGTGTGGATCGTGCTTCAGATTTCATCCTGACACTTTGAAATGACCAGTGTGTTGGTAATTATTTGCCATTTCCATGGCGTTTGGCACCGTAATAGTCATGAGGTCGGTCTCTGAATCCTGAAGCCTATGATGCTTTTTGCAGAGAAACCTCTGCTGAGGCCCAGGTAACTTGCTGTTTCCCATAGCTGGCACAGGAGCCTTGGAAGATAGGATTGTTTTCAGTATTATTTCACCATTTTTTCACCACTGTTTCAAGAACGGGAGCCCTTTTCAACCGTTAGCGGAAGAATCCTTCTTTGGAGATGAGATATTTTTCTGGGGTGGCAAGTGCAGGGCCTCTGTCAGTCCTGGGTTTGTTGCACTAGCGCCAGACATGAGAAGTGCGCCTTTGTGGGACAGGTGAATAGTGCGGATCCTGTTTCAGTCTAAAGACTGAAACAGGATCCGCACTTTTCACCGTTCCTTTCAGAATCATTTGATTCATCAGCTAGGAATGGCGATTGCTTCACCAGACCAATCGAAGGCTAGGCCTAAGTAACTCCATCTATTCCAAGAGATGTGTGGCCCAACTTTTGAAAGAACCGCTAAGTGGAGAACTATATGTTATTTTTCCGAAGCACTTTCCCCGTAATTGTCCTAAGGTTGGTCTCTGCATCCTTAAGCATACGAGAGTTTTCACAGACGAAACAGGCTGAGGCCCATTAATCTTGGCATTTCCAATAGTTGGTCCTAGAGACTACCAAGAAAGTGTTCTTTTAAGTATTATTCTGTTGTGGTTTCAGCAGTATTTTCAGAACCCGAGCAGGGTTCTCGCATTAGCATAGGAATCCTGCCTGGTAGTTGAGATTTCATGGTGGGGTGTAAGTGCGGGGCCTCTGTCAGCCCTGCCTTTGATTTGCTTACCTCCAGTGCTGGAAAGTGCATATTTGCGTGAGATGGGAAAAGTGTGGATTGTGCTTCAGATTTCATCCTGACACTTTGAAATGACCAGTGTGTTGGTAATTATTTGCCATTTCCATGGCGTTTGGCACCATAATAGTCATGAGGTCCGTCTCTGCATCCTGAAGCCTATGATGCTTTTTGCAGAGAAACCTCTGCTGAGGCCCAGGTAACTTGCTATTTCCCATAGCTGGCACAGGAGCCTTCGAAGATAGGATTGTTTTCAGTATTATTTCACCATTTTCTCACCACTGTTTCAAGAACGGGAGCACTTTTCAACCATTAGCGGAAGAATCCTTCTTTGGAGATGAGATATTTTTCTGGGGTGGCAAGTGCAGGGCCTCTGTCAGTCCTGGGTTTGTTGGACTAGCGTCAGACATGAGAAGTGCGCCTTTGTGGGACAGGTGAATAGTGCGGATCCTGTTTCAGTCTAAAGACTGAAACAGGATCCGCACTTTTCACCGTTCCTTTCAGAATCATTTGATTCATCAGCTAGGAATGGCGATTGCTTCTCCAGACCAATCGAAGGCTAGGCCAAAGTACCTCGATCTTTCCAAGAGGTGTGTGGCCTAACTTTTGAAAGAACCGCTAAGTGGAGAACTATTTGGTATTTTTCCGAAGCACTTTTCACCGTAATTGTCATAAGGTTGGTCTCTGCATCCTTAAGCATACGAGAGTTTTCACAGACGAAACAGGCTGAGGCCCAGTAATCTTGGCATTTCCAATAGTTTGTCCTAGAGACTACCAAGAAAGTGTTCTTTTAAGTATTATTCCATTGTGGTTTCAGCATTATTTTCAGAACCCGAGCAGGGTTCTCGCATTAGCATAAGAATCCTGCCTGGTAGTTGAGATTTCTGATTGGGGTATAAGTTGGGGGATTCTGTCAGCCCTGCCTTTGATTTGTTTACCTTCAGAGGTGGAAAGTGCATAATTGCGTGAGATGGGAAAAGTGTGGATCGTGTTTCAGATTTCATACTGACATTTGAAATGATCAGTGTGTTGGGAATTATTTGCCATTTCCATGGCGTTTGGCACCGTAATAGTCATGAGGTCGGTCTCTGCATCTAGAAGCCTATGATGCTTTTTGCAGAGAAACCTCTGCTGAGGCCCAGGTAACTTGCTATTTCCCATAGCTGGCACAGGAGCCTTGGAAGATAGGATTGTTTTCAGTATTATTTCACGATTTTTTCACCACTGTTTCAAGAACCGGAGCCCTTTTCAACCGTTAGCGGAAGAATCCTTCTTTGGAGATGAGATATTTTTCTGGGGTGGCAAGTGCAGGGCCTCTGTCAGTCCTGGGTTTGTTGGACAAGAGCCAGACATGAGAAGTGCGTCTTTGTGGGACAGGTGAATAGTGCGGATCCTGTTTCAGTCTATAGAGTGAAACAGGATCCGCACTTTTCACCGTTCCTTTCAGAATCATTTGATTCATCAGCTAGAAATGGCGATTGCTTCTCCAGACCAATCGAAGGCTAGGCCAAAGTAACTCGATCTTTCCAAGAGGTGTGTGGCCCAATTTTTGAAAGAACCGCTAAGTGGAGAACTATTTGTTATTTTTCCGAAGCACTTTTCACCGTAATTGTCATAAGGTTGGTCTCTGCATCCTTAAGCATACGAGAGTTTTCACAGACGAAACAGGCTGAGGCCCAGTAATCTTGGCATTTCCAATAGTTGGTCCTAGAGACTACCAAGAAAGTGTTCTTTTAAGTATTATTCTGTTGTGGTTTCAGCATTATTTTCAGAACCCGAGCAGGGTTCTCGCATTAGCATAAGAATCCTGCCTGGTAGTTGAGATTTCATGGTGGGGTGTAAGTGCGGGGCTTCTGTCAGCCCTGCCTTTGATTTGTTTACCTCCAGAGTTGGAAAGTGCATATTTGCGTGAGATGGGAAAAGTGTGGATCGTGCTTCAGATTTCATCCTGACACTTTGAAATGATCAGTGTGTTGGTAATTATTTGCCATTTCCATGGGGTTTGGCACTGTAATAGTCATGAAGTCGGTCTCTGCATCCTGAAGCCTATGATGCTTTTTGCAGAGAAACCTCTGCTGAGGCCCAGGTAACTTGCTATATCCCATAGCTGGCACAGGAGCCTTGGAAGATAGGATTGTTTTCAGTATTATTTCACCATTTTTTCACCACTGTTTCAAGAACGGGAGCCCTTTTCAACCGTTAGCGGAAGAATCCTTTTTTGGAGATGAGATATTTTTCTGGGGTAGCAAGTGCAGCGCCTCTGTCAGTCCTGGGTTTGTTGGACTAGCGCAAGACATGAGAAGTGCGCCTTTGTGGGACTGGTGAATAGTGCGGATCCTGTTTCAGTCTAAAGACTGAAACAGAATCCGCAGTTTTCACCGTTCCTTTCAGAATCATTTGATTCATCAGCTAGGAATGGCGATTGCTTCTCCAGACCATTTAAGGCTAGGCCAAAGTACCTCGATCTTTCCAAGAGGTGTGTGGCCCAACTTTTGAAAGAACCGCTAAGTGGAGAACTATTTGGTATTTTTCCGAAGCACTTTTCACCGTAATTGTCATAAGGTTGGTCTCTGCATCCTTAAGCATACCAGAGTTTTCACAGACGAAACAGGCTGAGGCCCAGTAATCTTGGCATTTCCAATAGTTTGTCCTAGAGACTACCAAGAAAGTGTTCTTTTAAGTATTATTCCATTGTGGTTTCAGCATTATTTTCAGAACCCGAGCAGGGTTCTCGCATTAGCATAAGAATCCTGCCTGGTAGTTGAGATTTCTGGGTGGGGTATAAGTTGGGGGATTCTGTCAGCCCTGCCTTTGATTTGTTTACCTCCAGAGGTGGAAAGTGCATAATTGCGTGAGATGGGAAAAGTGTGGATCGAGTTTCAGATTTCATACTGACATTTCAAATGATCAGTGTGTTGGTAATTATTTGCCATTTCCATGGCGTTTGGCACCGTAATAGTGATGAGGTCGGTCTCTGCATCCTGAAGCCTATGATGCTTTTTGCAGAGAAACCTCTGCTGAGGCCCAGGTAACTTGCTATTTCCCATAGCTGGCACAGGAGCCTTGGAAGATAGGATTGTTTTCAGTATTATTTCACCATTTTTTCACCACTGTTTCAAGAACGGGAGCCCTTTTCAACCGTTAGCGGAAGAATCTTTCTTTGGAGATGAGATATTTTTCTGGGGTGGCAAGTGCAGGGCCTCTGTCAGTCCTGGGTTTGTTGGACGAGCGCCAGACATGACAAGTGCGCCTTTGTGGGACAGGTGAATAGTGCGGATCCTGTTTCAGTCTAAAGACTGACACAGGATTCGCACTTTTCACCGTTCCTTTCAGAATCATTTGATTCATCAGCTAGGAATGGCGATTGCTTCTCCAGACCAATCGAAGCCTAGGCCAAAGTAATTCGATCTTTCCAAGAGGTGTGTGGCCCAACTTTTGAAAGAACTGCTAAGTGAAGAACTATTTGGTATTTTTCCTAAGCAGTTTTCACCGTAATTGTCCTAAGGTGGGTCTCTGTATCCTTAAGCATACCAGAGTTTTCACAGACGAAACAGGCTGAGGCCCAGTAATCTTGGCATTTCCAATAGTTGGTCCTAGAGACTACCAAGAAAGTGTTCTTTTAAGTATTATTCTGTTGTGGTTTCAGCATTATTTTCAGAACCCGAGCAGGGTTCTCGCATTAGCATAAGAATCCTGCCTGGTAGGTGAGATTTCATGGTGGGGTGTAAGTGCGGGGCTTCTGTCAGCCCTGCCTTTGATTTGTTTACCTCCAGAGTTGGAAAGCGCATAGTTGCGTGAGATGGGAAAAGTGTGGATCATGCTTCAGATTTCATCCTGACACTTTGAAATGACCAGTGTGTTGGTAATTATTTGCCATTTCCATGGTGTTTGGCCCCGTAATAGTCATGAGGTCGGTCTCTGCATCCTGAAGCCTATGATGCTTTTGCAGAGAAACCTCTGCTGAGGCCGAGGTAACTTGCAATTTCCCATAGCTGGCACAGGAGCCTTGGAAGATAGGATTGTTTTCAGAATTATTTCACTATTTTTTCACCACTGTTTCAAGAACGGGAGCCCTTTTCAACCGTTAGCGGAAGAATCCTTCTTTGGAGATGAGATATTTTTCTGGGGTGGCAAGTGCAGGGCCTCTGTCAGTCCTGGGTTTGTTGGACTAGCGCCAGAAATGAGAAGTGCGCCTTTGTGGGACAGGTGAATAGTGCGGATCCTGTTTCAGTCTAAAGACTGAAACAGGATCCGCACTTTTCACCGTTCCTTTCAGAATCATTTGATTCATCAGCTAGGAATGGCGATTGCTTCTCCAGACCAATCGAAGGCTAGGCGAAAGTAACTCGATCTTTCCAAGAGGTGTGTGGCCCAACTTTTGAAAGAACCGCTAAGTGGAGAACTATTTGGTACTTTTCCTAAGCACTTTTCACCGTAATTGTCCTAAGGTTGGTCTCTGCATCCTTAAACATACCAGAGTTTTCACAGACGAAACAGGCTGAGGCCCATTAATCTTTGCATTTCCAATAGTTGGTCCTAGAGACTACCAAGAAAGTGTTCTTTTAAGTATTATTCCGTTGTGGTTTCAGCATTATTTTCAGAACCCGAGCAGGGTTCTCGCATTAGCATAAGAATCCTGCCTGGTAGTTGAGATTTCATGGTGGGGTGTAAGTGCGGGGCTTCTGTCAGCCCTGCCTTTGATTTGTTTACCTCCAGAGTTGGAAAGTGCATAGTTGCGTGAGATGGGAAAAGTGTGGATCGTGCTTCAGATTTCATCCTGACACTATGAAATGACCAGTGTGTTGGTAATTATTTGCCATTTCCATGGCGTTTGGCCCCGTAATAATCATGAGGTCGGTCTCTGCATCCTGAAGCCTATGATGCTTTTTGCAGAGAAACCTCTGCTGAGGCCCAGGTAACTTGCTATTTCCCATAGCTGGGACAGGAGCCTTGGAAGATAGGATTGTTTTCAGTATTATTTCACCATTTTTTCACCACTGTTTCAAGAACGGGAGCCCTTTTCAACCGTTAGCGGAAGAATCCTTCTTTGGAGATGAAATATTTTTATGGGGTGGCAAGTGCAGGGCCTCTGTCAGTCCTGGGTTTCTTGTACTAGCGCCAGAAATGAGAAGTGTGCCTTTGTGGGACAGGTGAATAGTGCGGATCCTGTTTCAGTCTAAAGACTGAAACAGGATCCGCACTTTTCACCGTTCCTTTCAGAATCATTTGATTCATCAGCTAGGAATGGCGATTGCTTCTCCAGACCAATCGAAGGCTAGGCCAAAGTAACTCGATCTTTCCAAGAGGTGTGTGGCCCAACTTTTGAAAGAACTGCTAAGTGGAGAACTATTTGGTATTTTTCCGAAGCACTTTTCACCGTAATTGTCCTAAGGTTGGTCTCTGCATCCTTAAACATACGAGAGTTTTCACAGACGAAACAGGGTGAGGCCCAGTAATCTTGGCATTTCCAATAGTTGGTCCTAGAGACTACCAAGAAAGTGTTCTTTTAAGTATTATTCCGTTGTGGTTTCAGCATTATTTTCAGAACCCGAGCAGGGTTCTCGCATTAGCATAAGAATTCTGCCTGGTAGTTGAGATTTCATGGTGGGGTGTAAGTGCGGGGCTTCTGTCAGCCCTGCCTATGATTTGTTTACCTCCAGAGTTGGAAAGTGCATATTTGCGTGAGATGGGAAAAGTGTGGATCCTGCTTCAGATTTCATCCTGACACTTTGAAATGACCAGTGTGTTGATAATTATTTGCCATTTCCATGGCGTTTGGCACCGTAATAGTCATGAGGTCGGTCTCTGCATCCTGAAGCCTATGATGCTTTTTGCAGAGAAACCTCTGCTGAGGCCCAGGTAACTTGCTATTTCCCAAAGCTGGCACAGGAGCCTTGGAAGATAGGATTGTTTTCAGTATTATTTCACCATTTTTTCACCACTGTTTCAAGAACGGGAGCCCTTTTCAACCGTTAGCGGAAGAATCCTTCTTTGGAGATGAGATATTTTTCTGGGGTGGCAAGTGCAGGGCCTCTGTCAGTCCTGGGTTTGTTGAACTAGCGCCAGACATTAGAAGTGCGCCTTTGTGGGACAGGTGAATAGTGTGGATCCTGTTTCAGTCTAAAGACTGAAACAGGATCCGCACTTTTCACCGTTCCTTTCAGAATCATTTGATTCATCAGCTAGGAATGGCGATTGCTTCTCCAGACCAATCGAAGGCTAGGCCAAAGTAACTCGATCTTTCCAAGAGGTGTGTGGCCCAACTTTTGAAAGAACTGCTAAGTGGAGAACTATTTGGTATATTTCCGAAGCACTTTTCACCGTAATTGTCATAAGGTTGGTCTCTGCATCCTTAAGCATAACAATGTCTTCACAGACGAAACAGGCTGAGGCCCAGTAATCTTGGCATTTCCAATAGTTGGTCTTAGAGACTACCAAGAAAGTGTTCCTTTAAGTATTATTCCTTTGTGGTTTCAGCATTATTTTCAGTACCGGAGCAGGGTTCTCGCATTAGCATAAGAATCCTGCCTGGTAGTTGAGATTTCATGGTGGGGTGTAAGTGCCGGCCTCTGTCAGCCCTGCCTTTGATTTGTTTACCTAACGAGTTGGAAAGTGCATAGTTGCGTGAGATGGGAAAAGTGTGGATCGTGCTTCAGATTTCATCCTGACACTTTGAAATGACCAGTGTGTTGGTAATTATTTGCCATTTCCATGGCGTTTGGCCCCGTAATAGTCATGAGGTCGGTCTCTGCATCCTGAAGCCTATGATTCTTTTTGCAGAGAAACCTCTGCTGAGGCCCAGGTAACTTGCTATTTCCCATAGCTGGCACAGGAGCCTTGGAAGATAGGATTGTTTTCAGTATTATTTCACCATTTTTTCACCACTGTTTCAAGAAAGGGAGCCCTTTTCAACCGTTAGCGGAAGAATCCTTCTTTGGAGATGAGATATTTTTCTGGGGTGGCAAGTGCAGGGCCTCTGTCAGTCCTGGGTTTGTTGGACTAGCGCCAGACATGAGAAGTGCGCCTTTGTGGGACAGGTGAATAGTGCGGATCCTGTTTCAGTCTAAAGACTGAAACAGGATCCGCACTTTTCACCGTTCCTTTCAGAATCATTTGATTCATCAGCTAGGAATGGCGATTGCTTCTCCAGACCAATCGAAGGCTAGGCCAAAGTACCTCGATCTTTCCAAGAGGTGTGTGGCCTAACTTTTGAAAGAACCGCTAAGTGGAGAACTATTTGGTATTTTTCCGAAGCACTTTTCACCGTAATTGTCATAAGGTTGGTCTCTGCATCCTTAAGCATACGAGAGTTTTCACAGACGAAACAGGCTGAGGCCCAGTAATCTTGGCATTTCCAATAGTTTGTCCTAGAGACTACCAAGAAAGTGTTCTTTTAAGTATTATTCCATTGTGGTTTCAGCATTATTTTCAGAACCCGAGCAGGGTTCTCGCATTAGCATAAGAATCCTGCCTGGTAGTTGAGATTTCTGATTGGGGTATAAGTTGGGGGATTCT
This sequence comes from Lemur catta, assembly GCF_020740605.2. NCBI lineage: Eukaryota > Metazoa > Chordata > Mammalia > Primates > Lemuridae > Lemur > Lemur catta. The sequence continues at coordinate 10,608,215 of NC_059130.1, read as the reverse complement.
GTCAGCCCTGCCTTTGATTTGTTTACCTTCAGAGGTGGAAAGTGCATAATTGCGTGAGATGGGAAAAGTGTGGATCGTGTTTCAGATTTCATACTGACATTTGAAATGATCAGTGTGTTGGGAATTATTTGCCATTTCCATGGCGTTTGGCACCGTAATAGTCATGAGGTCGGTCTCTGCATCTAGAAGCCTATGATGCTTTTTGCAGAGAAACCTCTGCTGAGGCCCAGGTAACTTGCTATTTCCCATAGCTGGCCCAGGAGTCTTGGAAGATAGGATTGTTTTCAGTATTATTTCATCATTTTTTCACCACTGTTTCAAGAACGGGAGCCCTTTGCAACCATTAGCGGAAGAATCCTTCTTTGGAAATGAGATATTTTTCTGGGGTGGCAAGTGCAGGGCCTCTGTCAGTCCTGGGTTTGTTGGACTAGCGCCAGACATGAGAAGTGCGCCTTTGTGGGCAGGTGAATAGTGCGGATCCTTTCATAATCATTTGATTCGTCAGCTAGGAATGACGATTGCTTCTCCAGACCAATCGAAGGCTAGGCCAAAGTAACTCGATCTTTCCAAGAGGTGTGTGGCCCAACTTTTGAAAGAACTGCTAATTGGAGAACTATTTGGTATTTTTCCGAAGCACTTTTCACCGTAATTGTCCTAAGGTTGGTCTCTGCATCCTTAAACATACGAGAGTTTTCACAGACGAAACAGGCTGAGGCCCAGTAATCTTGGCATTTCCAATAGTTGGTCCTAGAGACTACCAAGACAGTGTTCTTTTAAGTATTATTCCGTTGTGGTTTCAGCATTATTTTCAGAACCCGAGCAGGGTTCTCGCATTAGCATAAGAATTCTGCCTGGTAGTTGAGATTTCATGGTGGGGTGTAAGTGCGGGGCTTCTGTCAGCCCTGCCTATGATTTGTTTACCTCCAGAGTTGGAAAGTGCATATTTGCGTGAGATGGGAAAAGTGTGGATCCTGCTTCAGATTTCATCCTGACACTTTGAAATGACCAGTGTGTTGGTAATTATTTGCCATTTCCATGGCGTTTGGCACCGTAATAGTCATGAGGTCGGTCTCTGCATCCTGAAGCCTATGATGCTTTTTGCAGAGAAACCTCTGCTGAGGCCCAGGTAACTTGCTATTTCCCAAAGCTGGCACAGGAGCCTTGGAAGATAGGATTGTTTTCAGTATTATTTCACCATTTTTTCACCACTGTTTCAAGAACGGGAGCCCTTTTCAACCGTTAGCGGAAGAATCCTTCTTTGGAGATGAGATATTTTTCTGGGGTGGCAAGTGCAGGGCCTCTGTCAGTCCTGGGTTTGTTGGACTAGCGCCAGACATGAGAAGTGCGCCTTTGTGGGACAGGTGAATAGTGCGGATCCTGTTTCAGTCTAAAGACTGAAACAGGATCCGCACTTTTCACCGTTCCTTTCAGAATCATTTGATTCATCAGCTAGGAATGGCGATTGCTTCTCCAGACCAATCGAAGGCTAGGCCAAAGTAACTCGATCTTTCCAAGAGGTGTGTGGCCCAACTTTTGAAAGAACTGCTAAGTGGAGAACTATTTGGTATATTTCCGAAGCACTTTTCACCGTAATTGTCATAAGGTTGGTCTCTGCATCCTTAAGCATAACAGTGTCTTCACAGACGAAACAGGCTGAGGCCCAGTAATCTTGGCATTTCCAATAGTTGGTCTTAGAGACTACCAAGAAAGTGTTCCTTTAAGTATTATTCCTTTGTGGTTTCAGCATTATTTTCAGTACCGGAGCAGGGTTCTCGCATTAGCATAAGAATCCTGCCTGGTAGTTGAGATTTCATGGTGGGGTGTAAGTGCCGGCCTCTGTCAGCCCTGCCTTTGATTTGTTTACCTAACGAGTTGGAAAGTGCATAGTTGCGTGAGATGGGAAAAGTGTGGATCGTGCTTCAGATTTCATCCTGACACTTTGAAATGACCAGTGTGTTGGTAATTATTTGCCATTTCCATGGCGTTTGGCCCCGTAATAGTCATGAGGTCGGTCTCTGCATCCTGAAGCCTATGATTCTTTTTGCAGAGAAACCTCTGCTGAGGCCCAGGTAACTTGCTATTTCCCATAGCTGGCACAGGAGCCTTGGAAGATAGGATTGTTTTCAGTATTATTTCACCATTTTTTCACCACTGTTTCAAGAAAGGGAGCCCTTTTCAACCGTTAGCGGAAGAATCCTTCTTTGGAGATGAGATATTTTTCTGGGGTGGCAAGTGCAGGGCCTCTGTCAGTCCTGGGTTTGTTGGACTAGCGCCAGACATGAGAAGTGCGCCTTTGTGGGACAGGTGAATAGTGCGGATCCTGTTTCAGTCTAAAGACTGAAACAGGATCCGCACTTTTCACCGTTCCTTTCAGAATCATTTGATTCATCAGCTAGGAATGGCGATTGCTTCTCCAGACCAATCGAAGGCTAGGCCAAAGTACCTCGATCTTTCCAAGAGGTGTGTGGCCTAACTTTTGAAAGAACCGCTAAGTGGAGAACTATTTGGTATTTTTCCGAAGCACTTTTCACCGTAATTGTCATAAGGTTGGTCTCTGCATCCTTAAGCATACGAGAGTTTTCACAGACGAAACAGGCTGAGGCCCAGTAATCTTGGCATTTCCAATAGTTTGTCCTAGAGACTACCAAGAAAGTGTTCTTTTAAGTATTATTCCATTGTGGTTTCAGCATTATTTTCAGAACCCGAGCAGGGTTCTCGCATTAGCATAAGAATCCTGCCTGGTAGTTGAGATTTCTGATTGGGGTATAAGTTGGGGGATTCTGTCAGCCCTGCCTTTGATTTGTTTACCTTCAGAGGTGGAAAGTGCATAATTGCGTGAGATGGGAAAAGTGTGGATCGTGTTTCAGATTTCATACTGACATTTGAAATGATCAGTGTGTTGGGAATTATTTGCCATTTCCATGGCGTTTGGCACCGTAATAGTCATGAGGTCGGTCTCTGCATCTAGAAGCCTATGATGCTTTTTGCAGAGAAACCTCTGCTGAGGCCCAGGTAACTTGCTATTTCCCATAGCTGGCCCAGGAGTCTTGGAAGATAGGATTGTTTTCAGTATTATTTCATCATTTTTTCACCACTGTTTCAAGAACGGGAGCCCTTTGCAACCATTAGCGGAAGAATCCTTCTTTGGAAATGAGATATTTTTCTGGGGTGGCAAGTGCAGGGCCTCTGTCAGTCCTGGGTTTGTTGGACTAGCGCCAGACATGAGAAGTGCGCCTTTGTGGGCAGGTGAATAGTGTGGATCCTTTCATAATCATTTGATTCGTCAGCTAGGAATGACGATTGCTTCTCCAGACCAATCGAAGGCTAGGCCAAAGTAACTCGATCTTTCCAAGAGGTGTGTGGCCCAACTTTTGAAAGAACTGCTAATTGGAGAACTATTTGGTATTTTTCCGAAGCACTTTTCACCGTAATTGTCCTAAGGTTGGTCTCTGCATCCTTAAACATACGAGAGTTTTCACAGACGAAACAGGCTGAGGCCCAGTAATCTTGGCATTTCCAATAGTTGGTCCTAGAGACTACCAAGACAGTGTTCTTTTAAGTATTATTCCGTTGTGGTTTCAGCATTATTTTCAGAACCCGAGCAGGGTTCTCGCATTAGCATAAGAATTCTGCCTGGTAGTTGAGATTTCATGGTGGGGTGTAAGTGCGGGGCTTCTGTCAGCCCTGCCTATGATTTGTTTACCTCCAGAGTTGGAAAGTGCATATTTGCGTGAGATGGGAAAAGTGTGGATCCTGCTTCAGATTTCATCCTGACACTTTGAAATGACCAGTGTGTTGGTAATTATTTGCCATTTCCATGGCGTTTGGCACCGTAATAGTCATGAGGTCGGTCTCTGCATCCTGAAGCCTATGATGCTTTTTGCAGAGAAACCTCTGCTGAGGCCCAGGTAACTTGCTATTTCCCAAAGCTGGCACAGGAGCCTTGGAAGATAGGATTGTTTTCAGTATTATTTCACCATTTTTTCACCACTGTTTCAAGAACGGGAGCCCTTTTCAACCGTTAGCGGAAGAATCCTTCTTTGGAGATGAGATATTTTTCTGGGGTGGCAAGTGCAGGGCCTCTGTCAGTCCTGGGTTTGTTGGACTAGCGCCAGACATGAGAAGTGCGCCTTTGTGGGACAGGTGAATAGTGCGGATCCTGTTTCAGTCTAAAGACTGAAACAGGATCCGCACTTTTCACCGTTCCTTTCAGAATCATTTGATTCATCAGCTAGGAATGGCGATTGCTTCTCCAGACCAATCGAAGGCTAGGCCAAAGTAACTCGATCTTTCCAAGAGGTGTGTGGCCCAACTTTTGAAAGAACTGCTAAGTGGAGAACTATTTGGTATATTTCCGAAGCACTTTTCACCGTAATTGTCATAAGGTTGGTCTCTGCATCCTTAAGCATAACAGTGTCTTCACAGACGAAACAGGCTGAGGCCCAGTAATCTTGGCATTTCCAATAGTTGGTCTTAGAGACTACCAAGAAAGTGTTCCTTTAAGTATTATTCCTTTGTGGTTTCAGCATTATTTTCAGTACCGGAGCAGGGTTCTCGCATTAGCATAAGAATCCTGCCTGGTAGTTGAGATTTCATGGTGGGGTGTAAGTGCCGGGCTTCTGTCAGCCCTGCCTTTGATTTGTTTACCTCCAGAGTTGGAAAGTGCATATTTGCATCAGATGGGAGAAATGTGTATCGTGCTTCAGATTTCATACTGACATTTGAAATGATCAGTGTGTTGGTAATTATTTGCCATTTCCATGGCGTTTGGCACCGTAATAGTCATGAGGTCGGTCTCTGCATCCTGAAGCCTATGATGCTTTTTGCAGAGAAACCTCTGCTGAGGCCCAGGTAACTTGCTATTTCCCATAGCTGGCACAGGAGCCTTGGAAGATAGGATTGTTTTCAGTATTATTTCACCATTTTTTCACCACTGTTTCAAGAACGGGAGCCCTTTTCAACCGTTAGCGGAAGAATCCTTCTTTGGAGATGAGATATTTTTCTGGGGTGGCAAGTGCAGGGCCTCCGTCAGTCCTGGGTTTGTTGGACTAGCGCGAGACATGAGAAGTGTGCCTTTGTGGGACTAGTGAACAGTGCGGATCCTGTTTCAGTCTAAAGACTGAAACAGGATCCGCACTTTTCACCGTTCCTTTCAGAATCATTTGATTCATCAGCTAGGAATGGCGATTGCTTCTCCAGACCAATCGAAGGCTAGGCCAAAGTAACTCGATCTTTCCAAGAGGTGTGTGGCCCAACTTTTGAAAGAACCGCTAAGTGGAGAACTATTTGGTATTTTTCCTAAGCACTTTTAACCGTAATTGTCCTAAGGTTGGTCTCTGCATCCTTAAGCATACCAGCGTTTTCACAGACGAAACAGGCTGAGGCCCAGTAATCTTGGCATTTCCAATAGTTCGTCCTAGAGACTACCAAGAAAGAGTTCTTTTAAGTATTATTCTGTTGTGGTTTCAGCATTATTTTCAGAACCCGAGCAGGGTTCTCGCATTAGCATAAGAATCCTGCCTGGTAGTTGAGATTTCTGGGTGGGGTGTAAGTGCGGGGCTTCTGTCAGCCCTGCCTTTGATTTGTTTACCTCCAGAGTTGGAAAGTGCATATTTGCGTGAGATGGGAAAAGTGTGGATCGTGCTTCAGATTTCATCCTGACACTTTGAAATGACCAGTGTGTTGGTAATTATTTGCCATTTCCATGGCGTTTGGCACCGTACTAGTCATGAGGTCGGTCTCTGCATCCTGAAGCCTATGATGCTTTTTGCAGAGAAACCTCTGCTGAGGCCCAGGTAACTTGCTATTTCCCATAGCTGGCACAGGAGCCTTGGAAGATAGGATTGTTTTCAGTATTATTTCACCATTTTTTCACCACTGTTTGAAGAACGGGAGCCCTTTTCAACCGTTAGCGGAAGAATCCTTCTTTGGAGATGAGATATTTTTCTGGGGTGGCAAGTGCAGGGCCTCTGTAAGTCCTGGGTTTGTTGGACTAGCGCCAGACATGAGAAGTGCGCCTTTGTGGGACAGGTGAATAGTGCCCATCCTGTTTCAGTCTAAAGACTGAAACAGGATCCCTGTTTCAGTCTAAAGACTGAAACAGGATCCGCACTTTTCACCGTTCCTTTCAGAATCATTTGATTCATCAGCTAGGAATGGCGATTGCTTCTCCAGACCAATCGAAGGCTAGGCCAAAGTACCTCGATCTTTCCAAGAGGTGTGTGGCCCAACTTTTGAAAGAACCGCTATGTGGAGAACTATTTGGTATTTTTCTGAAGCACTTTTCACCCTATTTGTCATAAGGTTGGTCTCTGCATCCCTAAGCATACGATAGTTTTCACAGACGAAACAGGCTGAGGCCCAGTGATCTTGGCATTTCCAATAGTTTGTCCTAGAGACTACCAAGAAAGTGTTCTTTTAAGTATTATTCCGTTGTGGTATTCACCATTATTTTCAAAACCGGAGCAGAGTTCTCGCATTAGCATGAGAATCCTGCCTGGTAGTTGAGATTTCTGGGTGGGGTATAAGATGGGGGATTCTGTCAGCCCTGCCTTTGATTTGTTTACCTCCAGAGTTGGAAAGTGCATATTTGCGTGAGATGGGAAAAGTGTGGATCGTGCTTCAGAATTCATCCTGACACTTTGAAATGACCAGTGTGTTGGTAATTATTTGCCATTTCCATGGCGTTGGGCACCGTAATAGTCATGAGGTCGGTCTCTGAATCCTGAAGCCTATGATGCTTTTTGCAGAGAAACCTCTGCTGAGGCCCAGGTACCTTGCTATTTCCCATAGCCTGCACAGGAGCCTTGGAAGATAGGATTGTTTTCAGTATTATTTCACCATTTTTTCACCACTGTTTCAAGAACGGGAGACTTTTCAACTGTTAGCGGAAGAATCCTTTTTTGGAGATGAGATATTTTTCTGGGGTGGCAAGTGCAGGGCCTCTGTCAGTCCTGGGTTTGTTGGACTAGCGCCAGACATGAGAAGTGCGCCTTTGTGGGACAGGTGAATAGTGCAGATCCTGTTTCAGTCTAAAGACTGAAACAGGATCCGCACTTTTCACCGTTCCTTTCAGAATCATTTGATTCATCAGCTAGGAATGGCGATTGCTTCACCAGACCAATCGAAGGCTAGGCCAAAGTAACTCGATCTTTCCAAGAGGTGTGTGGCCCAACTTTTGAAAGAACCGCTAAGTGGAGAACTATTTGTTATTTTTCCGAAGCACTTTTCACCGTAATTGTCATAAGGTTGGTCTCTGCATCCTTAAGCATACCAGTGTCTTCACAGACGAAACAGGCTGAGGCCCAGTAATCTTGACATTTCCAATAGTTGGTCTTAGAGACTACCAAGAATGTATTCTTTTAATATTATTCCTTTGTGGTTTCAGCATTATTTTCAGAACCCGAGCAGGGTTCTCGCATTAGCATAAGAATCCTGCCTGGTAGTTGAGATTTCTGGGTGGGGTGTATGTGCGGGGCTTCTGTCAGCCCTGCCTTTGATTTGTTTACCTCCAGAGTTGGAAAGTGCATAGTTGCCTGAGATGGGAAAAGTGTGGATCGTGCTTCAGATTTCATCCTGACACTTTGAAATGACCAGTGTGTTGGTAATTATTTGCCATTTCCATGGCGTTTGGCACCGTAATAGTCATGAGGTCGGTCTCTGCATCCTGAAGCCTATGATGCTTTTTGCAGAGAAACCTCTGCTGAGGCCCAGGTAACTTGCTATTTCCCAAAGCTGGCACAGGAGCCTTGGAAGATAGGATTGTTTTCAGTATTATTTCACCTTTTTTTCACCACTGTTTCAAGAACGGGAGCCCTTTTCAACCGTTAGCGGAAGAATCCTTCTTTGGAGATGAGATATTTTTCTGGGGTGGCAGGTGCAGGGCCTCTGTCAGCCCTGGGTTTGTTGGACTAGCGCCAGACATGAGAAGTGCGCCTTTGTGGGACAGGTGAATAGTGCGGATCCTGTTTCAGTCTAAAGACTGAAACAGGATCCGCACTTTTCACCGTTCCTTTCAGAATCATTTGATTCATCAGCTAGGAATGGCGATTGCTTCTCCAGACCAACCGAAGGCTAGGCCAAAGTAACTCGATCTTTCCAAGAGGTGTGTGGCCGAACTTTTGAAAGAACCGCTAAGTGGAGAACTATTTGGTATTTTCCGAAGCACTTTTCACCGTAATTGTCATAAGGTTGGTGTGTGCATCCTTAAGCATACCAGAGTCTTCACAGACGAAACAGGCTGAGGCCCAGTAATCTTGGCATTTCCAATAGTTGGCCCTAGAGACTACCAAGAAAGTGTTCTTTTAAGTATTATTCCGTTGTGGTTTCAGCATTATTTTCAGAACCCGATCAGGGTTCTCGCATTAGCATAAGAATCCTGCCTGGTAGTTGAGATTTCATGGTGGGGTGTAAGTGCGAGGCTTCTGTCAGCCCTGCCTTTGATTTGTTTACCTCCAGAGTTGGAAAGTCCATAGTTGCGTGAGATGGGAAAAGTGTGGATCGTGCTTCAGATTTGATCCTGACACTTTGAAATGACCAGTGTGTTGGTAATTCTTTGCCATTTCCATGGCGTTTGGCCCCGTAATAGTCATGAGTTCGGTCTGTGCATCCTGAAGCCTATGATGCTTTTTGCAGAGAAACCTCCGCTGAGGCCCAGTTAACTTGCTATTTCCCATAGCTGGCCCAGGAGCCTTGGAAGATAGGATTGTTTTCAGTATTATTTCACCATCCTTTCACCACTTTTTCAAGAACGGGAGCCCTTTTCAACCGTTAGCGGAAGAATCCTTCTTTGGAGATGAGATATTTTTCTGGGGTGGCAAGTGCAGGGCCTCTGTCAGTCCTGGGTTTGTTGGACTAGCGCCAGACATGAGAAGTGCGCCTTTGTGGGACAGGTGAATAGTGCGGATCCTGTTTCAGTCTTTAGACTGAAACAGGACCCCTACTTTTCACCGTTCCTTTCAGAATCATTTGATTCATCAGCTAGGAATGGCGATTGCTTCTCCAGACCAATCGAAGGCTAGACCAAAGTAACTCGATCTTTCCAAGAGGTGTGTGGCCCAACTTTTGAAAGAACCTCTAATTGGAGAACTATTTGGTGTATTTCCTAAGCACTTTTCACCGTAATTGTCCTAAGGTTGTTCTCTGCATCCTTAAGCATACCAGAGTTTTCACAGACGAAACAGGCTGAGGCCCATTAATCTTGGCATTTCCAATAGTTGGTCCTAGAGACTACCAAGAAAGTGTTCTTTTAAGTATTATTCTGTTGTGGTTTCAGCATTATTTTCAGAACCCGAGCAGGGTTCTCGCATTAGCATAAGAATCCTGCCTGGTAGTTGAGATTTCTGGGTGGGGTATAAGTTCGGGGATTCTGTCAGCCCTGCCTTTGATTTGTTTACCTCCAGAGGTGGAAAGTGCATAATTGCGTGAGATGGGAAAAGTGTGGATCGTGTTTCAGATTTCATACCGACATTTGAAATGATCAGTGTGTTGGTAATTATTTGCCATTTCCATGGCGTTTGGCACCGTAATAGTCATGAGGTCGGTCTCTGCATCCTGAAGCCTATGATGCTTTTTGCAGAGAAACCTCTGCTGAGGCCCAGGTAACTTGCTATTTCCCATAGCTGGCACAGGAGCCTTGGAAGATAGGATTGTTTTCAGTATTATTTCACCATTTTTTCACCACTGTTTCAAGAAGGGGAGCCCTTTTCAACCGTTAGCGGAAGAATCCTTCTTTGGAGATGAGATATTTTTCTGGGGTGGCAAGTGCAGGGCCTCTTTCAGTCCTGGGTTTGTTGGACAAGCGCCAGACATGAGAAGTGCGCCTTTGTGGGACAGGTGAATAGTGCGGATCCTGTTTCAGTCTAAAGACTGAAACAGGATCCGCACTTTTCACCGTTCCTTTCAGAATCATTTGATTCATCAGCTAGGAATGGCGATTGCTTCTCCAGACCAATCGAAGGCTAGGCCAAAGTAACTCGATCTTTCCAAGAGGTGTGTGGCCCAACTTTTGAAAGAACCGCTAAGTGGAGAACTATTTGGTATTTTTCCGAAGCACTTTTCACCGTAATTGTCATAAGGTTGGTCTCTGCATCCTTAAGCATACGAGAGTTTTCACAGACGAAACAGGCTGAGGCCCAGTAATCTTGGCATTTCCAATAGTTTGTCCTAGAGACTACCAAGAAAGTGTTCTTTTAGGTATTATTCCATTGTGGTTTCAGAATTATTTTCAGAAGCCGAGCAGGGTTCTCGCATTAGCATAAGAATCCTGCCTGGTAGTTGAGATTTCTGGGTGGGGTGTAATTGCGGGGCGTATGTCAGCCCTTCCTTTGATTTGTTTACCTCCAGAGTTGGAAAGTGCATATTTGCGTGAGATGGGAAAAGTGTGGATCGTGCTTCAGATTTCATCCTGACATATGAAATGATCAGTGTGTTGGTAATTATTTGCCATTTCCATGGCGTTTGGCACCGTAATAGTCATGAGGTCGGTCTCTGCATCCTGAAGCCTATGATGCTTTTTGCAGAGAAACATCTGCTGAGGCAAAGGTAACTTGCTATTTCCCATAGCTGGAACAGGAGCCTTGGAAGATAGGATTGTTTTCAGTATTATTTCACCATTTTTTCACCACTGTTTCAAGAACGGGAGCCCTTTTCAACCGTTAGCGGAAGAATCCTTCTTTGGAGATGAGATATTTTTCTGGGGTGGCAAGTGCAGGGCCTCTGTCAGTCCTGGGTTTGTTGGACTAGCACCAGACATGAGAAGTGCGCTTTTGTGGGACAGGTGAATAGTGCGGATCCTGTTTCAGTCTAAAGACTGAAACAGAATCCGCACTTTTCACCGTTCCTTTCAGAATCATTTGATTCATCAGCTAGGAATGGCGATTGCTTCTCCAGACCAATCGAAGGCTAGACCAAAGTAACTCGATCTTTCCAAGAGGTGTGTGGCCCAACTTTTGAAAGAACCGCTAAGTGGAGAACTATTTGGTGTATTTCCTAAGCACTTATCACGGTAATTGTCCTAAGGTTGTTCTCTGCATCCTTAAGCATACCAGAGTTTTCACAGACGAAACAGGCTGAGGCCCATTAATCTTGGCATTTCCAATAGTTGGTCCTAGAGACTACCAAGAAAGTGTTCTTTTAAGTATTATTCAGTTGTGGTTTCACCATTATTTTCAGAACCCGAGCAGGGTTCTCTCATTAGCAGAAGAATTCTGCCTGGTAGTTCAGATTTCTGGGTGGGGTGTAAGCGCGGGGCTTCTGTAGGCCCTGCCTTTGATTTGTTTACCTCCAGAGTTGGAAAGTCCATAGTTGCGTGAGATGGGAAAAGTGTGGATCGTGCTTCAGATTTCATCCTGACACTTTGAAATGACCAGTGTGTTGGTAATTATTTGCCATTTCCATGGCGTTTGGCCCCGTAATAGTCATGAGGTCGGTCTCTGCATCCTGAAGCCTATGATGCTTTTTGCAGAGAAACCTCTGCTGAGGCCCAGGTAACTTGCTATTTCCCATAGCTGGCACAGGAGCCTTGGAAGACAAGATTGTTTTCAGTATTATTTCACCATCCTTTCACCACTGTTTCAAGAACGGGAGCCCTTTTCAACGGTTAGCGGAAGAATCCTTGTTTGGAGATGAGATATTTTTCTGGGGTGGCAAGTGCAGGGCCTCTGTCAGTCCTGGGTTTGTTGGACAAGCGCCAGACATGAGAGGTGCGCCTTTGTGGGACAGGTGAATAGTGCGGATCTTGTTTCAGTCTAAAGACTGAAACAGGATCCGCACTTTTCACCGTTCCTTTCAGAATCATTTGATTCATCAGCTAGGAATGGCGATTGCTTCTCCAGACCAATCGAAGGCTAGCCCAAAGTACCTCGATCTTTCCAAGAGGTGTGTGGCCCAATTTTGAAAGAACCGCTAAGTGGAGAACTATTTGGTATTTTTCCAAAGCACTTTTCACCGTAATTGTCATAAGGTTGGTCTCTGCATCCTTAAGCATTCCAGTGTCTTCACAGACGAAACAGGCTGAGGCCCAGTAATCTTGGCATTTCCAATAGTTTGTCCTAGATCCTACCAAGAAAGTGTTCTTTTAAGTATTATTCCGTTGTGGTTTCAGCATTATTTTCAGAACCCGAGCAGGGTTCTCGCATTAGCAGAAGAATCCTGCCTGGTAGTTGAGATTTCTGGGTGGGGTGTAAGCGGGGGGCTTCTGTAGGCCCTGCCTTTGATTTGTTTACCTCCAGAGTTGGAAAGTGCATATTTGCGTGAGATGGGAAAAGTGTGGATCGTGCTTCAGATTTCATCCTGACACTTTGAAATGACCAGTGTGTTGGTAATTATTTGCCATTTCCATGGCGTTTGGCACCGTAATAGCCATGAGGTCGGTCTCTGCATCCTGAAGGTTATGATGCTTTTTGCAGAGAAATCTCTGCTGAGGCCCAGGTAACTTGCTATTTCCCACAGCTGGCACAGGAGCCTTGGAAGATCTGATTGTTTTCAGTATTATTTCACCATTTTTTCACCACTGTTTGAAGAACGGGAGCCCTTTTCAACCGTTAGCGGAAGAATCCTTCTTTGGAGATGAGATATTTTTCTGGGGTGGCAAGTGCAGGGCCTCTGTCAGTCCTGGGTTTGTTGGAATAGCGCCAGACATGAGAAGTGCGCCTTTGTGGGACAGGTGAATAGTGCGGATCCTGTTTCAGTCTAAAGACTGAAACAGGATCCGCACTTTTCACCGTTCCTTTCAGAATCATTTGATTCTTCAGCTGGGAATGGAGATTGTTTCTCCAGACCAATCGAAGGCTAGGCCAAAATAACTCGATCTTTCCAAGAGGTGTGTGGCCCAACTTTTGAAAGAACCGCTAAGAGGAGAACTATTTGGTATTTTTCCGAAGCACTTTTCACCGTAATTGTCATAAGGTTGGTGTCTGCATCCTTAAGCATACGAGAGTGTTCACAGACGAAATAGGCTGAGGCCCAGTAATCTTGACATTTCCAATAGTTGGTCCTAGAGACTATAAGAAAGTGTTCTTTTAAGTATTATTCCGTTGTGGTTTCAGCATTATTTTCAGAACCCGAGCAGGGTTCTCGCATTAGCATAAGAATCCTGCCTGGTAGTTGAGATTTCTGGGTGGGGTGAAAGCAGGGGGCTTCTGTAGGCCCTGCCTTTGATTTGTTTACCTCCAGAGTTGGAAAGTGCATATTTGCATGAGATGGGAAAAGTGTGGATCGTGCTTCAGATTTCATCCTGACACTTTGAAATGACCAGTGTGTTGGCAATTATTTGCCATTTCCATGGCATTTGGCACCGCAATAGGCATGAGGTCGGTCTCTGCATCCTGAAGCCTATGATGCTTTTTGCAGAGAAACCTCTGCTGAGGAAAAGGTAACTTGCTATTTTCCAAGCTGGCACAGGAGCCTTGGAAGATAGGATTGTTTTCAGTATTATTTCACCATTTTTTCACCACTGTTTCAAGAACGGCAGCCCTTTTAAACCGTTAGCGGAAGAATCCTTATTTGGAGATGAGATATTTTTCTGGAGTGGCAAGTGCAGGACCTCTGTCAGTCCTGGGTTTGTTGGACTAGCGCCAGACATGAGAAGTGAGCCTTTGTGGGACAGGTGAATAGTGCGGATCCTGTTTCAGTCTAAAGAGTGAGACAGGATCCGCACTTTTCACCATTCCTTTCAGAATCATTTGATTCTTCAGCTGGGAATGGCGATTGCTTCTCCAGACCAATCGAAGGCTAGGCCAAAGTAACTCCATCTTTCCAAGAGGTGTGTGGCCCAACTTTTGAAAGAACCGCTAAGTGGAGAACTATTTGGTATTTTTCCGAAGCACTTTTCACCGTAATTGTCCTAAGGTTGGTCTCTGCATCCTTAAGCATAGGAGAGTTTTCACAGACGAAACAGGCTGAGGCCCAGTAAACTTGGCATTTCCAATAGTTGTTCCTAGAGACTACGAAGACAGTGTTCTTTTAAGTATTATTCTGTTGTGGTTTCACCATTATTTTCAGAACCCGAGCAGGGTTCTCTCATTAGCAGAAGAATTCTGCCTGGTAGTTCAGATTTCTGGGTGGGGTGTAAGCGCGGGGCTTCTGTAGGCCCTGTCTTTGATTTGTTCACCTCCACAGTTGGAAAGTGCATATTTGCGTGAGACGGGAAAAGTGTGGATCGTGCTTCATATTTCATCCTGACACTTTGATATGACCAGTGTGTTGGTAATTATTTGCCATTTCCATGGCGTTTGGCACCGTAATAGTCATGAGGTCGGTCTCTGCATCCTGAAGGTTATGATGCTTTTTGCAGAGAAACCTCTGCTGAGGCCCAGGTAACTTGCTATTTCCCATAGCTGGCACAGGACCCTTGGAAGATAGGATTGTTTTCAGTATTATTTCACCATCCTTTCACCACTGTTTCAAGGACTGGAGCCCTTTTCAACGGTTAGCGGAAGAAATCTTCTTTGGAGATGAGATATTTTTCTGGGGTGGCAAGTGCAGGGCCTCTGTCAGTCCTGGGTTTGTTGGACAAGCGCCAGACATGAGAGGTGCGCCTTTGTGGGACAGGTGAATAGTGCGGATCCTGTTTCAGTCTAAAGACTGAAACAGGATCCGCACTTTTCACCGTTCCTTTCAGAATCATTTGATTCATCAGCTAGGAATGGCGATTGCTTCTCCAGACCAATAGAAGGCTAGCCCAAAGTACCTCGATCTTTCCAAGAGGTGTGTGGCCCAACTTTTGAAAGAACCGCTAAGTGGAGAACTATTTGGAATTTTTCCGAAGCACTTTTCACCGTAATTGTCCTAAGGTTGGTCTCTGCATCCTTAAGCATAGGAGAGTTTTCACACACGAAACAGGCTGAGGCCCAGTAATCTTGGCATTTCCAATAGTTGGTCCTAGAGCCTACCAAGAAAGTGTTCTTTTAAGTATTATTCCGTTGTGGTTTCAGCATTATTTTCAGAACCCGAGCAGGGTTCTCACATTAGCATAAGAATCCTGCCTGGTAGTTGAGATTTCTGGGTGGGGTGTAAGCAGGGGGCTTCTGTAGGCCCTGCCTTTGATTTGTTTACCTCCAGAGTTGGAAAGTGCATATTTGCATGAGATGGGAAAAGTGTGGATCCTGCTTTAGATTTCATCCTGACACTTTGAAATGACCAGTGTGTTGGTAATTATTTGCCATTTCCATGGCGTTTGGCACCGCAATAGGCATGAGGTCGGTCTCTGCATCCTGAAGCCTATGACGCTTTTTGCAGAGAAACCTCTGCTGAGGCCCATGTAACTTGCTATTTCCCATAGCTGGCACAGGAGCCTTGGAAGATAGGATTGTTTTCAGTATTATTTCACCATCCTTTCACCACTGTTTCAAGAACGGGAGCCCTTTTAAACCATTAGCGGAAGAATCCTTCTTTGGAGATGAGATATGTTTCTGGGGTGGCAGGTGCAGGGCCTCTGCCAGTCCTGGGATTGTTGGACTAGCACCAGACATGAGAAGTGCGCCTTTGTGGGACAGGTGAATAGTGCGGATCCTGTTTCAGTCTAAAGACTGAAACAGGATCCGCACTTTTCATCGTTCCTTTCAGAATCATTTGATTCATCAGCTAGGAATGGCGATTGCTTCTCCAGACCAATCGAAGGCTAGGCCAAAGTAACTCGATCTTTCCAAGAGGTGTGTGGCCCAACTTTTGAAAGAACCGTTAAGTGGAGAATTATTTGGTATTTTTCTGAAGCACTTTTCACCGTAATTGTCATAAGGTTGGTCTGTGCATCCTTAAGCATACCAGAGTCTTCACAGACGAAACAGGCTGAGGCCCAGTAATCTTGGCATTTCCAATAGTTGGTCCTAGAGACTACCAAGCAAATGTTCTTTTAAGTATTATTCCGTTGTGGTTTCAGCATTATTTTCAGAACCCGAGCAGGGTTCTCGCATTAGCATAAGAATCCTGCCTGGTAGTTGAGATTTCTGGGTGGGGTGTAAGTTCGGGGCTTCTGTCAGCCCTGCCTTTGATTTGTTTACCTCCAGAGTAGGAAAGAGCATATTTGCGTGAGATGGGAAAAGTGTGGATCGTGCTTCTGATTTCACCGTGACACTTTGAAATGACCAGTGTGTTGGTAATTATTTGCCATTTCCATGGCGTTTGGCACCGTAATAGTCATGAGGTAGGGCTCTGCATCCTGAAGCCTATGAAGCTTTTTGCAGAGAAACCTCTGCTGAGGCCCAGGTAACTTGCTATTTCCCATAGCTGGCACAGGAGCCTTGGAAGATAGGATTGTTATCAGTATTATTTCACCATTCTTTGACCACTGTTTCAAGTTTGGGAGCGCTTTTCAACCGTTAGCGGAAGAATCCTTCCTTGGAGATGAGATATTTTTCTGGGGTGGCAAGTGCAGGGCCTCTGTCAGTCCTGGGTTTGTTGGACTAGCGCCAGACATGAGAGGTGCGCCTTTGTGGGACAGGTGAATAATGCGGATCGTGTTTCAATCTAAAGACTGAAACAGGATCCGCACTTTTCACCGTTCCTTTCAGAATCATTTGATTCATCAGCTAGGAATGGCGATTGCTTCTCCAGACCAATCGAAGTCTAGGCCAAAGTAACTCGATCTTTCCAAGAGGTGTGTGGCCCAACTTTTGAGGAACCGTTAAGTGGAGAACTATTTGTTATTTTTCCAAAGCACAGTTCACCGTAATTGTCATAAGGTTGGTCTCTGCATCCTTAAGCATACCAGAGTCTTCACAGACGAAACAGGCTGAGGCCCAGTAATCTTGGCATTTCCAATAGTTGGTCCTAGAGACTACCAAGAAAGTGTTCTTTTAAGTATTATTCCTTTGTGGTTTCAGCATTATTTTCAGAACCCGAGCAGGGTTCTCCCATTAGCATAAGAATCCTGCCTGGTAGTTGAGATTTCATGGTGGGGTGTAAGTGCGGGGCTTCTGTCAGCCCTGCCTTTGATTTGTTTACCTCCAGAGTTGGAAAGTGCATAGTTGCGTGAGATGGGAAAAGTGTGGATCGTGCTTCAAATTTAATCCTGACACTTTGAAATGACCAGTGTGTTGGTAATTATTTGCCATTTCCATGGCGTTTGGCACTGCAATAGGCATGAGGTCGGTCTCTGCATCCTGAAGCTTATGACGCTTTTTGCAGAGAAACCTTTGCTGAGGCCCAGGTAACTTGCTATTTCCCATAGATGGCACAGGAGCCTTGGAAGATAGGATTGTTTTCAGTATTATTTCACCATTTTTTCACCACTGTTTCAAGAACGGCAGCCCTTTTCAACCGTTAGCGGAAGAATCCTTATTTGGAGATGAGATATATTTCTGGGGTGGCAAGTTCAGGACCTCTGTCAGTCCTGGGTTTGTTGGACTAGCGCCAGACATGAGAAGTGCGCCTTTGTGGGACAGGTGAATAGTGCGGATCCTGTTTCAGTCTAAAGACTGAAACAGGATCCGCACTTTTCACCGTTCCTTTCAGAATGATTTGATTCATCAGCTAGGAATGGCGATTGCTTCTCCCGACCAATCGAAGGCTAGGACAAATTAACTCGATCTTTCCAAGAGGTGTGTGGCACACCTTTTGAAAAACCGCTAAGTGGAGAACTATTTGGTATTTTTCCAAAGCACTGTTCACCGTAATTGTCACAAGGTTGGTCTCTGCATCCTTAAGCATACCAGAGTCTTCACAGACGAAACAGGCTGAGGCCCAGTAATCATGGCATTTCCAATAGTTGGTCCTAGAGACTACCAAGAAAGTGTTCTTTTAAGTATTATTCCGTTGTGGTTTCAGCATTATTTTCAGAACCCGAGCAGGGTTCTCGCATTAGCATAAGATTCCTGCCTGGTAGTTGAGATTTCTGGGTAGGGTGTAAGCGCGGGGCTTCTATAGGCCCTGCCTTTGATTTGTTTACCTCCAGAGTTGGAAAGTGCATATTTGCGTGAGATGGGAAAAGTGTGGATCGTGCTTCAGATTTCATCCTGACACTTTGAAATGACCAGTGTGTTGGTAATTATTTGCCAATTCCATGGCGTTTGGCACCGTAATAGTCATGAGGTCGGTCTCTGCATCCTGAAGCCTATGACGCTTTTTGCAGAGAAACCTCTGCTGAGTCCCAGGTAACTTGCTATTTCCCATAGCTGGCACAGGAGCCTTGGAAGATAGGATTGTTTTCAGTATTATTTCACCATTTTTTCACCACTATTTCAAGAACGGGAGCCCTATTCAACCGTTAGCGGAAGAATCCTTCTTTGGAGATGAGATATGTTTCTGGGGTGGCAGGTGCAGGGCCTCTGCCAGTCCTGGGTTTGTTGGACTAGCGCCAGACATGAGAAGTGCGCCTTTGTGGGACAGGTGAATAGTGCGGATCCTGTTTCAGTCTAAAGACTGAAACAGGATCCGCACTTTTCACCGTTCCTTTCAGAATCATTTGATTCATCAGCTAGGAATGGCGATTGCTTCTCCAGACCAATCGAAGGCTAGGCCAAAGTAACTCGATCTTTCCAAGAGGTGTGTGGCCCAACTTTTGAAAGAACCGCTAAGGGGAGAATTATTTGGTATTTTTCTGAAGCACTTTTCACCGTAATTGTCATAAGGTTGGTCTCTGCATCCTTAAGCATAGCAGAGTCTTCACAGACGAAACAGGCTGAGGCCCAATAATCTTGGCATTTCCAATAGTTGGTCCTAGAGACTACCAAGAATGTGTTCTTTTACGTATTATTCCGTTGTGGTTTCAGCATTATTTTCAGAACCCGAGCAGGATTCTCACATTAGCATAAGAATCCTGCCTGGTAGTTGAGATTTCTGGGTGGGGTGTAAGTTCGGGGCTTCTGTCAGCCCTGCCTTTGATTTGTTTACCTCCAGAGTTGGAAAGAGCATATTTGCGTGAGATGGGAAAAGTGTGGATCGTGCTTCTGATTTCACCGTGACACTTTGAAATGACCAGTGTGTTGGTAATTATTTGCCATTTCCATGGCGTTTGGCACCGTAATAGTCATGAGGTAGGGCTCTGCATCCTGAAGCCTATGAAGCTTTTTGCAGAGAAACCTCTGCTGAGGCCCAGGTAACTTGCTATTTCCCATAGCTGGCACAGGAGCCTTGGAAGATAGGATTGTTATCAGTATTATTTCACCATCCTTTGACCACAGTTTCAAGAACGGGAGCCCTTTTCAACCGTTAGCGGAAGAATCCTTCCTTGGAGATGAGATATTTTTCTGGGGTGGCAAGTGCAGGGCCTCTGTCAGTCCTGGGTTTGTTGGACTAGCGCCAGACATGAGAGGTGCGCCTTTGTGGGACAGGTGAATAATGCGGATCGTGTTTCAATCTAAAGACTGAAACAGGATCCGCACTTTTCACCGTTCCTTTCAGAATCATTTGATTCATCAGCTAGGAATGGCGATTGCTTCTCCAGACCAATCGAAGTCTAGGACAAAGTAACTCGATCTTTCCAAGAGGTGTGTGGCCCAACTTTTGAGGAACCGTTAAGTGGAGAACTATTTGTTATTTTTCCAAAGCACAGTTCACCGTAATTGTCATAAGGTTGGTCTCTGCATCCTTAAGCATACCAGAGTCTTCACAGACGAAACAGGCTGAGGCCCAGTAATCTTGGCATTTCCAATAGTTGGTCCTAGAGACTACCAAGAAAGTGTTCTTTTAAGTATTATTCCGTTGTGGTTTCAGCATTATTTTCAGAACACGACCACGGTTCTCGCATTAGCAGAAGAATCCTGCCTGGCAGTTGAGATTTCTGGGTGGGGTGTAAGTGCCAGGCTTCTCTCAGCCCTGCCTTTGATTTGTTTACCTCCAGAGTTGGAAAGTGCATATTTGCGTGAGATGGGAAAAGTGTGGATCGTGCTTCAAATTTAATCCTGACACTTTGAAATGACCAGTGTGTTGGTAATTATTTGCCATTTCCATGGCGTTTGGCACTGCAATAGGCATGAGGTCGGTCTCTGCATCCTGAAGCTTATGACGCTTTTTGCAGAGAAACCTTTGCTGAGGCCCAGGTAACTTGCTATTTCCCATAGATGGCACAGGAGCCTTGGAAGATAGGATTGTTTTCAGTATTATTTCACCATTTTTTCACCACTGTTTCAAGAACGGCAGCCCTTTTCAACCGTTAGCAGAAGAATCCTTATTTGGAGATGAGATATATTTCTGGGGTGGCAAGTTCAGGACCTCTGTCAGTCCTGGGTTTGTTGGACTAGCGCCAGACATGAGAAGTGCGCCTTTGTGGGACAGGTGAATAGTGCGGATCCTGTTTCAGTCTAAAGACTGAAACAGGATCCGCACTTTTCACCGTTCCTTTCAGAATGATTTGATTCATCAGCTAGGAATGGCGATTGCTTCTCCCGACCAATCGAAGGCTAGGACAAATTAACTCGATCTTTCCAAGAGGTGTGTGGCCCAACTTTTGAAAGAACCGCTAAGTGGAGAACTATTTGGTATTTCTCCAAAGCACTTTTCACCGTAATTGTCATAAGGTTGGTCTCTGCATCCTTAAGCATACCAGAGTCTTCACAGACGAAACAGGCTGAGGCCCAGTAATCATGGCATTTCCAATAGTTCGTCCTAGAGACTACCAAGAAAGTGTTCTTTTAAGTATTATTCCGTTGTGGTTTCAGCATTACTTTCAGAACCCGAGCAGGGTTCTCGCATTAGCATAAGAATCCTCCCTGGTAGTTGAGATTTCTGGGTAGGGTGTAAGCGTGGGGCTTCTATAGGCCCTGCCTTTGATTTGTTTACCTCCAGAGTTGGAAAGTGCATATTTGCGTGAGATGGGAAAAGTGTGGATCGTGCTTCAGATTTCATCCTGACACTTTGAAATGACCAGTGTGTTGGTAATTATTTGCCAATTCCATGGCGTTTGGCACCGTAATAGTCATGAGGTCGGTCTCTGCATCCTGAAGGCTATGATGCTTTTTGCAGAGAAACCTCTGCTGAGCCCCTGGTAACTTGCTATTTCCCATAGCTGGCACAGGAGCCTTGGAAGATAGGATTGTTTTCAGTATCATTTCACCATCGTTTCACCCCTGTTTCAAGAACGGGAGCCCTTTTCAACGGTTAGCGGAAGAATCCTTGATTGGAGATGTGATATTTTTCTGGGGTGGCAAGTGCAGGGCCTCTGTCAGTCCTGGGTTTGTTGGACTAGCGCCAGACATGAGAAGTGCGACTTTGTGGGACAGGTGAATAGTGCGGATCCTGTTTCCGTCTAAAGACTGAAACAGGATCCGCACTTTTCACCGTTCCTTTCAAAATCATTTGATTCTTCAGCTGGGAATGGCGATTGCTTCTCCAGACCAATCGAAGGCTAGGCCAAAGTAACTCGATCTTTCCAAGAGGTGTGTGGCCCAACTTTTGAAAAAACCGCTAAGTGGAGAACTATTTGGTATTTTTCCTAAGCACTTTTCACCGTAATTGTCATAAGGTTGGTCTCTGCATCCTTAAGCATACCAGAGTCTTCACAGACGAAACAAGCTGAGGCCCAGTAATCTTGGCATTTCCAATAGTTGGTCCTAGAGACTACCAAGAAAGTGTTCTTTTAAGTATTATTCCGTTGCGGTTTCAGCATTATTTTCAGAACCCGACCAGGGTTCTCGCATTAGCATAAGAATCCTGCCTGCTAGTTGAGATTTCTGGGTGGGGTGTAAGTGAGGGGCATATGTCAGCCCTGCCTTTGATTTGTTTACCTCCAGAGTTGGAAAGTGCATATTTGCGTGAGATGGGAAAAGTGTGGATCGTGCTTCAGATTTCATCCTGACACTTTGAAATGACCAGTTTGTTGGTAATTATTTGCCAATTCCATGGCGTTTGGCACCGTAATAGTCATGAGGTCGGTCTCTGCATCCTGAAGCCTATGATGCTTTTTGCAGAGAAACCTCTGCTGAGTCCCAGGTAACTTGCTATTTCCCATAGCTGGCACAGGAGCCTTGGAATATAGGATTGTTTTCAGTATTATTTCACCATTTTTTCACCACTATTTCAAGAACGGGAGCCCTATTCAACCGTTAGCGGAAGAATCCTTCCTTGGAGATGAGATATTTTCCTGGGGTGGCAAGTGCAGGGCCTCTGTCAGTCCTGGGTTTGTTGGACTAGCGCCAGACATGAGAAGTGCGCCTTTGTGGGACAGGTGAATAGTGCGGATCCTGTTTCCGTCTAAAGACTGAAACAGGATCCGCACTTTTCACCGTTCCTTTCAGAATCATTTGATTCATCAGCTAGGAATGGCGATTGCTTCTCCAGACCAATCGAAGGCTAGGCCAAAGTAACTCGATCTTTCCAAGAGGTGTGTGGCCGAACTTTTGAAAGAACCGCTAAGTGGAGAACTATTTGGTATTTTTCCGAAGCACTTTTCACCGTAATTGTCATAAGGTTGGTCTCTGCATCCTTAAGCATACGGGAGTCTTCACAGACTAAAACAGGCTGAGGACCAGTAATCTTGGCATTTCCAATAGTTGGTCCTAGAGACTACCAAGAAAGTGTTCTTTTAAGTATTATTCCGTTGTGGTTTCAGCATTATTTTCAGAACCCGAGTAGGTTTCTCGCATTAGCATAAGAATCCTGCCTGGTAGTGGAGATTTCTGGGTAGGGTGTAAGAGCGGGGCTTCTGTCAGCCCTGCCTTTGGTTTGTTTACTTCCAGAGTTGGAAAGTGCATATTTGCGTGAGATGGGAAAAGTGTGGATCGCGCTTCAGATTTCATCCTGACACTTTGAAATGACCAGTGTGTTGGTAATTATTTGCCATTTCCATGGCGTTAGGCACCGTAATAGTCATGAGGTCGGTCTCTGCATCCTGAAGCCTATGATGCTTTTTGCAGAAAAACCTCTGCTGAGGCCCAGGTAACTTGCTATTTCCCATAGCTGGCACAGGAGCCTTGGAAGATAGGATTGTTTTCAGTATTATTTCACCATTTTTTCACCACTGTTTCAAGAACCGGAGCCCTTTTCAACCGTTAGCGGAAGAATCCTTCTTTGGAGATGAGATATTTTTCTGGGGTGGCAAGTGCAGGGCCTCTGTAAGTCCTGGGTTTGTTGGACTAGCGCCAGACATGAGAAGTGCGCCTTTGTGGGACAGGTGAATACTGCGGATCCTGTTTCAGTCTAAAGACTGAAACAAGATCCGCACTTTTCGCCGTTCCTTTCAGAATCATTTGATTCATCAGCTTGGAATAGCGATTGCTTCTCCAGACCAGTCGAAGGTTAGGCCAAAGAAACTCGATCTTTCCAAGGGGTGTGTGGCCCAACTTTGAAAGAACCGCTAAGTGGAGAACTATTTGGTATTTTTCCGAAGCACTTTTCACCATAACTGTCATAAGGTTGGTCTCTGCATCCTTAAGCATATCAGAGTGTTCACTGACGAAACAGGCTGAGGCCCAGTAATCTTGGCTTTTCCAATAGTTGGTCCTAGAGACTACCAAGAAAGTGTTCTTTTAAGTATTATTCCTTTGTGATTTCAGCATTATTTTCAGAACCCGAGCAGGGTTCTCGCATTAGCATAAGAATGCAGCCAAGAAGCTGAGATTACTGCATGGGGTGTAAGCGTGGGGCTTCTGTAGGCCCTGCCTTTGATTTGTTTACCTCCAGAGTTGGAAAGTGCGTATTTGCGTGAGATGGGAAAATTGTGGATCGTGCTTCAGATTTCATCCTGACACTTTGAAATGACTAGTGTGTTGGTAATTCTTTGCCATTTCCATGGCGTTTGGCACCGTAATAGTCATGAGGTCGGTCTCTGCATCCTGAAGCCTATGATGCTTTTTGCAGAGAAACCTCTGCTGAGGCCCAGGTAACTTGCTATTTCCCATAGCTGGCACAGGAGCCTTGGAAGATAGGATTGTTTTCAGTATTATTTCACCATTTTTTCACCACAGTTTCAAGAACGGGAGCCCTTTTCAACCGTTAGCGGAAGAATCCTTCTTTGGAGATGAGATATTTTTCTGGGGTGGCAAGTGCAGGGCCTCTGTCAGTCCTGGGTTTGTTGGACTAGCGCCAGACATGAGAAGTGCGCCTTTGTGGGACAGGTGAATAGTGCGGATCCCGTTTCACTCTAAAGACTGGAACGGGATCCGCACTTTAAACCGTTCCTTTCAGAATAATTTGACTCATCAGCTAGGAATGGCGATTGCTTCTCCAGACGAATCGAAGGCTAGCCCAAAGTAACTCGATCTTTCCAAGAGGTGTGTGGCCCAACTTTTGAAAGAACCGCTAAGTGGAGAACTATTTGGTATTTTTCCGAAGCACTTTTCACCGTAATTGTTATAAGGCTGGTCTCTGCATCCTTAAGCATACAAGAGTTTTCACAGATGAAACAGGCTGAGGCCCAATAAAATTGGCATTTCCAATAGTTGGTCCTAGAGACTACCAAGAAAGTGTTCTTTTAAGTATTATTCCACTGTGGTTTCAACTTTATTTTCAGAACCCGAGCAGGGTTCTTGCATTAGCATAAAAATCCTGCCTGGTAGTTGAGATTTCTGGGTGGGGTGTAAGTGCGGGGCTTCTGTCAGCCCTGCCTTTGATTTGTTTACCTCCAGAGTTGGTAAGTGCATAATTGCGTGAGATGGGAAAAGTGTGGATCGTGCTGCAGAGTTCATCCTGACACTTTGAAATGACCAGTGTGTTTGTAATTATTTCCATTTCCATGGCGTTCGGCACCGTAATAGTCATGAGGTCGGTCTCTGCATCCTGAAGCCTATGATGCTTTTTGCAGAGAAACCTCTGCTGAGGCCCAGGTAACTTCCTATTCCCCATAGCTGGCACAGGAGCCTTGGAAGATAGATTTGTTTTCAGTATTATTTCACCATCCTTTCACCACTGTTTCAAGAATGGGAGCCCTTTTCAACCGTTAGCGGAAGAATCCTTCTTTGGAGATGAGATATTTTTCCGGTGTGGCAAGTGCAGGGCCTCTGTCAGCCCTGGGTTTGTTGGACTAGCACCAGACATGAGAAGTGCGCCTTTGTGGGACAGGTGAATAGTGCGGATCCTGTTTCAGTCTAAAGACTGAAACAGGATCCGCACTTTTCACCTTTCCTTTCAGAATCATTTGATTCATCAGGTAGGAATGGCGATTGCTTCTCCAGACCAATCGAAGGCTAGGCCAAAGTAACTCGATCTTTCCAAGAGGTGTGTGGCCCAACTTTGAAAGAACCGCCAAGTGGAGAACTATTTGGTATTGTTCCGAAGCACTTTTCACCGTAAGTGTCTAAGGTTGGTCTCTGCATCCTTAGCATACGAGAGTCTTCACAGACTAAACAGGCTGAGGCCCAGTAATCTTGGCATTTCCAATAGTTGGTCCTAGAGACTACCAAGAAAGTGTTCTTTTAAGTATTATTCCGTTGTGGTTTCAGCATTATTTTCAGAACTGGAGCCCGGTTCTGGCATTAGCATAAGAATCCTGCCTGGTAGTTGAGATTTCTTGGTGGGGTGTAAGCTCGGGGCTTCTGTAGGCCCTGCCTTTGATTTGTTTACCTCCAGAGTTGGGAAGTGCATATTTGCGTGAGATGGGAAAAGTGTGGATCGTGCTTCAGATTTCATCCTGACACTTTGAAATGACCAGTGTGTTGGTATTTATTTGCCATTTCCATGGCGTTTGGCACCGTAATAGTCATGAGGTCGGTCTCTGCATCCTGAAGCCTATGATGGTTTTTGCAGAGAAACCTCTGCTGAGGCCCAGGTAACTTGCTATTTCCCATAGCTGGCACAGGAGCCTTGGAAGATAGGATTGTTTTCAGTATTATTTCACCATTTTTTCACCACTGTTTCAAGAACGGGAGCCTTTTCAACCGTTAGCGGAAGAATCCTTCTTTGAAGATGAGATATTTTTCTGGGGTGGCAAGTGCAGGGCCTCTGTCAGTCCTGGGTTTGTTGGACTAGCGCCAGACATGAGAAGTGCGCCTTTGTGGGACAGGTGAATAGTACGGATCCTGTTTCAGTCTAAAGACTGAAACAGGATCCGCACTTTTCACCTTTCCTTTCAGAATCATATGATTCATCAGCTAGGAATGGAGATTGCTTCTCCAGACCAATCGAAGGCTAGGCCAAAGTAACTCGATCTTTCCAAGAGGTGTGTGGCCCAACTTTTGAAAGAACCGCTAAGTGGAGAACTATTTGTTATTTTTCCGAAGCACTTTTCACCGTAAGTGTCTAAGGTTGGTCTCTGCATCCTTAAGCATACGAGAGTCTTCACAGACTAAAACAGGCTGAGGCCCAGTAATCTTGGCATTTCCAATAGTTGGTCCTAGAGACTACCAAGAAAGTGTTTTTTTAAGTATTATTCCGTTGTGGTTTCAGCATCATTTTCAGAACCGGAGCAAGGTTCTCGCATTAGCATAAGAATCCTGCCTGGTAGTTGAGATTTCTTGGTGGGGTGTAAGCTCGGGGCTTCTGTAGGCCCTGCCTTTGATTTGTTTACCTCCAGAGTTGGGAAGTGCATATTTGCGTGAGATGGGAAAAGTGTGGATCGCGCTTCAGATTTCATCCTGACACTTTGAAATGACCAGTGTGTTTGTAATTATTTCCATTTCCATGGCGTTCGGCACCGTAATAGTCATGAGGTCGGTATCTGCATCCTGAAGCCTATGATGCTTTTTGCAGAGAAACCTCTGCTGAGGCCCAGGTAACTTCCTATTTCCCATAGCTGGCACAGGAGCCTTGGAAGATAGGATTGTTTTCAGTATTATTTCACCATCCTTTCACCACTGTTTCAAGAACGGGAGCCCTTTTCAACCGTTAGCGGAAGAATCCTTCTTTGGAGATGAGATATTTTTCTGGGGTGGCAAGTGCAGGGCCTCTGTCAGCCCTGGGTTTGTTGGACTAGCGCCAGACATGAGAAGTGCGCCTTTGTGGGACAGGTGAATAGTGCGGATCCCGTTTCAGTCTAAAGACTGAAACGGGATCCGCACTTTTCACCGTTCCTTTCAGAATCATTTGATTCATCAGCTAGGAATGGCGATTGCTTCTCCAGACCAATCGAAGGCTAGGCCAAAGTAACTCGATCTTTCCAAGAGGTGTGTGGCCCAACTTTTGAAAGAACCGCCAAGTGGAGAACTATTTGGTATTTTTCCCAAGCACTTTTCACCGTAATTGTCATAAGGTTGGTCTCTGCATCCTTAGCATACGAGAGTCTTCACAGACTAAACAGGCTGAGGCCCAGTAATCTTGGCATTTCCAATAGTTGGTCCTAGACACTACCAATAAAGTGCTCTTTTAAGTATTATTCCGTTGTGGTTTCAGAATTATTTTCAGAACCCGAGCAGGGTTCTCGCATTAGCATAAGAATCCTGCCTGGTAGTTGAGATTTCTGGGTGGGGTGTAATTGCGGGGCGTATGTCAGCCCTTCCTTTGATTTGTTTACCTCCAGAGTTGGAAAGTGCATATTTGCGTGAGATGGGAAAAGTGTGGATCGTGCTTCAGATTTCATCCTGACACTTTGAAATGACCAGTGTGTTGGTAATTATTTGCCATTTCCATGGCGTTTGGCACCGTAATAGTCATGAGGTCGGTCTCTGCATCCTGAAGGCTATGATGGTTTTGCAGAGAAACTTCTGCTGAGGCCCAGGTAACTTGCTATTTCCCATAGCTGGCACAGGAGCCTTGGAAGATAGGATTGTTTTCAGTATGATTTCACCATCCTTTCACCACTGTTTCAAGAACGGGAGCCCTTTTCAACCGTTAGCGGAAGAATCCTTCCTTGGAGATGAGATATTTTTCTGGGGTGGCAAGTGCAGGGCCTCTGTCAGTCCTGGGTGTGTTGGACTAGCGCCAGACATGAGAAGTGCGCCTTTGTGGGACAGGTGAATAGTGGGGATCCTGTTTCAGTCTAAAGACTGAAACAGGATCCGCACTTTTCACCGTTCCTTTCAGAATCATTTGATTCATCAGCTTGGAATGGCGATTGCTTCTCCAGACCAATCGAAGGCTAGGCCAAAGAAACACGATCTTTCCAAGGGGTGTGTGGCCCAACTTTTGAAAGAACCGCTAAGTGGAGAACTATTTGTTATTTTTCCAAAGCACTTTTCACCGTAATTGTCATAAGGTTGGTCTCTGCATCCTTGAGCATACCAGAGTCTTCACAGACGAAACAGGCTGAGGCCCAGTAATCTTGGCATTTCCAATAGTTGGTCCTAGAGACTACCAAGAAAGTGTTCTTTTAAGTATTATTCCGTTGTGGTTTCAGCATTATTTTCAGAACCCGAGCAGGGTTCTCGCATTAGCATAAGAATCCTGCCTGGTAGTTGAGATTTCTGGGTGGGGTGTAAGCGTGGGGCTTCTGTAGGCCCTGCCTTTGATATGTTTACCTCCAGAGTTGGAAAGTGCATATTTGCGTGAGATGGGAAAAGTGTGGATCGTGCTTCAGATTTCATCCTGACACTTTGAAATGACCAGTGTGTTGGTAATTATTTGCCATTTCATGGCGTTTGGCACCGTAATAGTCATGAGGTCGGTCTCTGCATCCTGAAGGCTATGATGCTTTTTGCAGAGAAACCTATGCTGAGGCCCAGGTAACTTGCTATTTCCCATAGCTGGCACAGGAACCTTGGAAGATAGGATTGTTTTCAGTATTATTTCACCATCCTTTCACCACTGTTTCAAGAACCGGAGCCCTTTTCAACCGTTAGCGGAAGAATCCTTCTTTGGAGATGAGATATTTTTCTGGGGTGGCAAGTGCAGGGACTCTGTCAGTCCTGGGTTTCTTGGACTAGCGCCAGACATGAGAAGTGCGCCTTTGTGGGACCGGTGAATAGTGCGGATCCTATTTCAGTCTAAAGACTGAAACAGGATCCGCACTTTTCACCGTTCCTTTCAGAATCATTTGATTCATCAGCTAGGAATGGCGATTGATTCTGCAGACCAATCCAAGGCTAGGCCAAAATAACTCGATCTTTCCAAGAGTTGTGTTGCCCAACTTTGAAAGAACCGTTAAGTGGAGAACTATTTGGTATTTTTCCGAAGCACTTTTCACCATAACTGTCATAAGGTTGGTCTCTGCATCCTTAAGCATATCAGAGTCTTCACAGACGAAACAGGCTGAGGCCCAGTAATCTTGGCTTTTCCAATAGTTGGTCCTAGAGACTACCAAGAAAGTGTTCTTTTAAGTATTATTCCATTGTGGTTTCAGCATTATTTTCAGAACCCGAGCAGGGTTCTCGCATTAGCATAAGAATCCTGCCTGGTAGTTGAGATTTCTGGGTGGGGTTTAAGCGCGGGCTTCTGTAGGCCCTGCCTTTGATTTGTTTACCTCCAGAGTTGGAAAGTGCGTATTTGCGTGAGATGGGAAAAGTGTGGATCGTGCTTCAGATTTCATTCTGACACTTTGAAATGACCAGTGTCTTGGTAATTATTTGCCATTTCCATGGCTTTTGGCACCGTAATAGTCTTGAGGTTGGTCTCTGCATCCTGAAGGCTATGATGCTTTGTGCAGAGAAACCTCTGCTGAGGCCCAGGTAACTTGCTATTTCCCATAGCTGGCACAGGAGCCTTGGAAGATAGGATTGTTTTCAGTATTATTTCACCATCCTTTCACCACTGTTTCAAGAACGGGAGCCCTTTTCAACCGTTAGCGGAAGAATCCTTCTTTGGAGATGAGATATTTTTCTGGGGTGGCAAGTGCAGGGCCTCTGTCAGTCCTGGGTTTGTTGGACTAGCGCCAGACATGAGAAGTGCGCCTTTGTGGGACAGGTGAATAGTGCGGATCCTGTTTCAGTCTAAAGACTGAAACAGGATCCGCACTTTTCACCGTTCCTTTCAGAATCATTTGATTCATCAGCTAGGAATGGCGATTGCTTCTCCCGACCAATCGAAGGCTAGGCCAAAGTAACTCGATCTTTCCAAGAGGTGTGTGGCCCAACTTTTGAAAAAACCGCTAGGTGGAGAACTATTTGGTATTTTTCCGAAGCACTTTTCACCGTAATTGTCATAAGGTTGGTCTCTGCATCCTTAAGCATACCAGAGTCTTCACAGACGAAACAGGCTGAGGCCCAGTAATCTTGGCATTTCCAATAGTTGGTCCTAGAGACTACCAAGAAAGTGTTCTTTTAAGTATTATTCCGTTGTGGTTTCAGCATCATTTTCAGAACCGGAGCCCGGTTCTCGCATTAGCATAAGAATCCTGCCTGGTAGTTGAGATTTCTGGGTGGGGTTTCAGCGGGGGGCTTTTGTAGGCCCTGCCTTTGATTTGTTTACCTCCAGAGTTGGAAAGTGCGTATTTGCATGAGATGGGAAAAGTGTGGATCGTGCTTCAGATTTCATTCTGACACTTTGAAATGACCAGTGTGTTGGTAATTATTTGCCATTTCCATGGCTTTTGGCACCGTAATAGTCATGAGATCGGTCTCTGCATCCTGAAGGCTATGATGGTTTGTGCAGAGAAACCTCTGCTGAGGCCCAGGTAACTTGCTATTTCCCATAGCTGGCACAGGAGCCTTGGAAGATAGGATTGTTTTCAGTATTATTTCACCATTTTTTCACCACTGTTTCAAGAACGGGAGCCCTTTTGAACCGTTAGCGGAAGAATCCTTCTTTGGAGATGAGATATTTTTCTGGGGTGGCAAGTGCAGGGCCTCTGTCAGTCCTGGGTTTGTTGGACTAGCGCCAGACATGAGAAGTGCGCCTTTGTGGGACAGGTGAATAGTGCGGATCCTGTTTCAGTCTAAAGACTGAAACAGGATCCGCACTTTTCACCGTTCCTTTCAGAATCATTTGCTTCATCAGCTAGGAATGGCGATTCCTTCTCCAGACCAAGGTCGGGCTAGGCCAAAGTAACTGGATCTTCCCAAGAGGTGTGTGGCACCGCTTTTGAAATAAGCGCTAGGTTGAGAACTATTTGGTATTTTTCGTGGCACTTTTCACCGTAATTTTCATAAGGTTGGTCTCTGCATCCTGAAGCATAGGATAGTTTTCACAGAGAGGAACATGCTGAGGCCCAGTAAACTTGTCATTTCCAATAGTTGGTACTAGAGACTATCAGGAAAGTGTTCTTTTAGGTATTATTCCACTGTGGGTTCACCATTATTTTCAGAACCAGAGCCAGTTTCACGTATTAGAATAAGAATCCCCCCTCCTAGTTGAGATCTGTGTGGGGTGTAAGGGCGGGCCTTCTTTCAGCACTGTGTTTGATTTGTTTACCTCCAGAGTTGGTAAGTGCATATTTGCATGAGATGGGAAAACCATGGATCGTGCTTTGGATTTCATCCTGACACTTTTGAAATCACCAGTATGTTGGTAATCATTTCCCAATTCCATCCCGTTTTGCATCCTAATAGTGCTAGGCTTGGTCTCTGCATCCTTAAGCCCATGATGCTTTTCGCAGAGAAAACTCTATGAGGCCCAGCTAACTTGGTATTTCCCATACCTGGCACCAGAGCCTTGGAAGATACGATTGTTTTCAGTATTATTTCACCGACCTTTCACCACTGTTTCAAGAACGGGAGCACTTTTCAACCGTTAGCCCAAGAATCCTTCTTTGGAGATGAGATAATTTTCTGGGCCGCAAGGGCAGGGCCTCTGTGAGTCCTGGGTTTTTTGGACTAGCGCCAGACATGAGAAGTGCGCCTTTGTGTGACAGGTGAATAGTGCGGATCCTGTTTCAGTCTAAAGACTGAAACAGGATCCGCACTTTTCACCGTTCCTTTCAGAATCATTTGCTTTATCAGCTAGGAATGGCGATTCCTTCTCCAGACCAATGTAGGGCTAGGCCAAAGTAACTGGATCTTCCCAAGAGGTGTGTGGCACCGCTTTTTAAATAAGCGCTAGTTTCAGAACTATTTGGTATTATTCGTGGCACTTTTCACTGTAATTTTCATAAGGTTGGTCTCTGCATCCTTAAGCATAGGATAGTTTTCACAGAGAGGCATGCTGAGGACCAGTAAACTTGGCATTTCCAATAGTTGCTACCAGAGACTATCAAGAAACTGATCTTTTAAGTATTATTCCACTGTGGTTTCACCATTATTTTCAGAAGCTGAGCCAGTTTCATGCATTAGCATAAGAATCCCCCCTCCTAGTTGAGATTTCTGTGTGGGGTTTGAGGGCGGGCCTTCTTTCAGCCCTGTGTTTGATTTGTTTACCTCCAGAGTTGGTAAGTGCATACTTGCATGAGATGGCAAAAGCTTGGATCATGCTTCAGATTTCATCCTGACACTTTTGAAATCACCAGTATGTTGGTAATTATTTCCCATTTCCATCGCGTTTTGCACCATAATAGTGATAGGCTTGGTCTCTGCATCCTTAAGCCCATGATGCTTTTCGCAGAGAAAACTCTACTGAGGCCCAGCTAACTTCGTGTTTCCCATACCTGGCACCAGAGCCTTTGGAGATACGATTGTTTTCAGTATTATTTCACCATCCTTTCACCACTGTTTCAAGAACGGGAGCACTTTTCAACCGTTAGCCTAAGAATCCTTCTTTGGAGATGAGATAATTTTCTGGGGTGGCATGGGCAGGGCCTCTGTGAGTCCTGGCTTGGTTGGACTAGCGCCAGACATGAGAAGTGCGCCTTTGTGTGACAGGTGAATAGTGCGGATCCTGTTTCAGTCTAAAGACTGAAACAGGATCCGCACTTTTCATCGTTCCTTTCAGAATCATTTGCTTCATCAGCTAGGAATGGCGATTCCTTCTCCAGACCAAGGTCGGGCTAGGCCAAAGTAACTGGATCTTCCCAAGAGGTGTATGGCACCGCTTTTGAAATAAGCGCTAGGTTGAGAAATATATGGTATTTTTCGTACCACCTTTCACCGTTATTTTCATAAGGTTGGTCTCTGCATCCTGAAGCATAGGATAGTTTTCACAGAGAGGAGCATGCTCAGGCCCAGTAAACTTGGCATTTCCAATAGTTGGTACCAGAGACTATCAAGAAAATGTTCTTTTAAGTATTATTCCACTGTGGTTTCACCACTATTTTCAGAACCAGAGCCAGTTTCATGCATTAGCATAGGAATCCTGTCTCCTATTTGAGAATTCTATGTGGGGCGTAAGGTCGGGCCTTCTGTCAGCCCTGTGTTTTATTTGTTTACCTCCAGAGTTGGTAAGTGCATATTTGCTTGAGATGGAAAAAGTGTGGATGGTGCTTCAGATTTCAACCTGACACTTTGAAATCACCAGTATGTTGGTAAGTATTTGCCATTTCCATCGCGTTTTGCACCGTAATAGTGATCAGTTTGGTCTCTGCATCCTTAAGCC
Organism: Lemur catta; assembly: GCF_020740605.2. Classification (NCBI taxonomy): domain Eukaryota; kingdom Metazoa; phylum Chordata; class Mammalia; order Primates; family Lemuridae; genus Lemur; species Lemur catta. The sequence continues at coordinate 10,575,077 of NC_059130.1, read as the reverse complement.
TATGATGCTTTTCGCAGAGAAAACTCTACTGAGGCCCAGATAACTTGGTATTTTTAATAACTGCCACCAGAGCCTTTGGAGTTACGATTGTTTTCAATATTATTTGACCGTCCTTTCAGCACTGTTTCAAGAACGGGAACACTTTTCACCCGTTAGCCTAAGAATCCTTCTTTGGAGATGAGATAATTTTCTGCGGTGGCAAGGGCAGGGCCTCTGTCAGTCCTGGGTTTGTTGGACTAGCGCCAGAAATGAGAAGTAAGCCTTTGTGTGACAGATGAATAGTGCGGATCCTGTTTCAGTCTAAAGAGTGTAACAGGATACGCATTTTTGACCGTTCCTTTCAAAATCATTTGCTTCATCAGCTAGGAATGGCGATTCCTTTTCCAGACCAATGGAGGGCTAGGCCAAAATAACTGGATCTTCCCAAGAGGTGTGTGGCACCGCTTTTGAAATCAGCGCTAGGTTGAGAACTCTTTGGTATTTTTCCGTAGCACTTTTCACCATAATTTTCGTAAGGTTGGTGTCTGCATCCTGAAGCATAGGATAGTTTTCACAGAGAGAAGCATGCTGAGGCCCAGTAAACTTGGCAATTCCAATAGCTGGTACTAAACACTATCAAAAGAGTGTTCTTTTAAGTAGTATTCCACTGTGGTTTCACCATTATTTTCAGAACCAGAGCTGGTTTCACGCATTAGCATAAGAATGCTCCCTCCTACTTGAGATTTCAGTGCTGGGTGTAAGGTCAGGCCTTCTGTCAGCCTTGTGTTTGGTTTGTTTATCTCCTGAGTTGGTATGTGCATACTTGCGTGAGATGGAAACAGTGTGGATGGTGCTTCAGTTTTCATCCTTACACTTTGAAATCACCAGTATGTTGGTAATTATTTCCCATTTCCATCGTGTTTTACACCATAATATTAATCCTGTTGGTCTCTGCATCCTTAAGCCTATGATGATTTTCGCAGAGAAAACTCTACTGAAGCCCAGCTAACTCGTAATTTCCCATACCTGGCAGCAGAGCCTTTGGAGATACGATTGTGTTCAGTATTATTTCACCATCCTTTCACCACTGTTTCAAGAACGGGAGCACTTTTCAACCGTTAGCCTAAGAATCCTTCTTTCGAGATGAGATAATTTTCTGGGGTGGCAAGGGCAGGGCCTCTGTGAGTCCTAGGTTTGTTGGACTAGCGCCAGACATGAGAAGTGCGCCTTTGTGTGACAGGTGAATAGTGCGGATCCTGTTTCAGTCTAAAGACTGAAACAGGATCCGCACTTTTCACCGTTCCTTTCAGAATCATTTGCTTCATCAGCTATGAATGGCGATTCCTTCTCCAGACCAATGGAGGGCTAAGCCAAAGTAACTGGATCTTCCCAAGAGGTGTGTGGCACCGCTTTTGAAATAAGCGCTAGGTTGAGAACTATTTGGTATTTTTCGTAGCACTTTTCACCGTAATTTTCATAAGGTTGGTCTCTGCATCCTGAAGCATAGGATAGTTTTCACAGAGAGGAACATGCTGAGGCCCAGTAAACTTGTCATTTCCAATAGTTGGTACTAGAGACTATCAGGAAAGTGTTCTTTTAGGTATTATTCCACTGTGGGTTCACCATTATTTTCAGAACCAGAGCTAGTTTCACGTATTAGAATAAGAATCCTCCCTCCTAGTTGAGATCTGTGTGGGGTGTAAGAGCGGGCCTTCTTTCAGCACTGTGTTTGATATGTTTACCTCCAGAGTTGGTAAGTGCATATTTGCATGAGATGGGAAAAGCGTGGATCCTGCTACAGATTTCATCCTGACACTTTTGAAATCACCAGTATGTTGGTAATTATTTCCCAATTCCATCCCGTTTTGCATCGTAATAGTGATAGGCTTGGTCTCTGCATCCTTAAGCCCATGATGCTTTTCGCAGAGAAAAGTCTATGAGGCCCAGCTAACTTGGTATTCCCCATACCTGGCACCAGAGCCTTGGGAGATACGATTGTTTTCAGTATTATTTCACCGTCTTTCATCACTGTTTCAAGAACGGGAGCACTTTTCAACCGTTAGCCTAAGAATCCTTCTTTGGAGATGAGATATTTTTCCGGGGTGGCAAGGGCAAAGCCTCTGTCAGTCCTGGGTTTGTTGCACTAGCGCCAGACATGAAAAGTGGGCCTTTGTGTGAGAGGTGAATAGTGCGGATTCTGTTTCAGTCTAAAGACTGAAACAGGATCCGCACTTTTCACCGCTCCTTTCAGAATCATTTGCTTCATCAGCTAGGAATGGCGGTTCCTTCTCCAGACCAATGGAGGGCTAGGCCAAAGTAACTGGATCTTCCCAAGAGGTGTGTGGCACCGCTTTTGAAATAAGCGCTAGCTTGTGAACTATTTGGTATTTTTCTGTAGCACTTTTCACCAGAATCATCTTAAGGTTGGTCTCTGCATCTTGAAGCATAGGATAGTTTTCACAGACACAAGCATACTGAGGCCTAGGAAACCTGGCATTTCCCATAGCTGGTACTGGAGACTATCAAGAAAGTGTTCTACAAGTGTTATTCCACTGTGGTTTCACCATTATTTTCAGAACGAGAGCGGGTTTCAAGCATTAGCATAAGAATCCTCCCTCCCAGTTGAGATTTCTGTGTCTGGTGTAAGGACAGGGCTTCTGTCAGCCTTGTGTTTGATTTGTTTAACTCCTGAGTTGGTATGTGCATACTTGCGTGAGATGAGAAAGGTGTGGATGGTGCTTCAGATTTCATCCTGACACTTTGAAATCACCAGTATGTTGGTAATTATTTGCCATTTCCATCGCGTTTTGCACCGTGATAGTGATCAGGTTGGTCTCTGCATCCTTAAGCCAATGATGCTTTTCGCAGAGAAAACTCTACTGAGGCCCAGCTAACTTGGTATTTCCCATACCTGGCACCAGAGCCTGTGGAGATACAACTGTTTTCAGTATTTTTTCACCGTCTTTTCACCACTGTTTCAAGAACGGGAACACTTTTCAACCGTTACCCTAAGATTCCTTCTTTGGAGATGAGATTATTTTCTGGGGTGGCAAGGGCAGGGCCTCTGTAATTCGTGGGCTAGTTGGACTACCGCCAGACTTGAGAAGTGTGACTTTGTGTGACAGGTGAATAGTGCGGATCCTGTTTCAGTCTAAAGACTGAAACAGAGTCCGCACTTTTCACCGTTCTTTCAGAATCATTTGCTTCATCAGCTAGGAATGGCGATTCCTTCTCCAGACCAATGGAGGGCTAGGCCAAAGTAACTGGACCTTCCCAACAGGTGTGTCGCACCGCTTTTGAAATAAGCGCTAGGTTGAGAATCTTTGGTATTTTTCCGTAGCACTTTTAACCATAATTGTCATAAGGTTGGTCTCTGCATCCTGAAGCATAGGATAGTTTTCACAGAAAGAAACATGCTGAGGCCCAGTAAACTTGGCATTTCCAATAGCTGGTACTAGAGACTATCAAGAAAGTGTTCTTTTAAGTATTAATCCACTGTGGTTTCACCACTATTTTCAGAACCAGAGCCAGTTTCATGCATTAGCATAGGAATCCTGTCTCCTATTTGAGAATTCTATGTGGGGCGTAAGGTCGGGCCTTCTGTCAGCCCTGTGTTTTATTTGTTTACCTCCAGAGTTGGTAAGTGCATATTTGCTTGAGATGGAAAAAGTGTGGATGGTGCTTCAGATTTCATCCTGACACTTTGAAATCACCAGTATGTTGGTAAGTATTTGCCATTTCCATCGCGTTTTGCACCGTAATAGTGATCAGTTTGGTCTCTGCATCCTTAAGCCTATGATGCTTTTCGCAGAGAAAACTCTACTGAGGCCCAGATAACTTGGTATTTTTAATACCTGCCACCAGAGCCTTTGGAGTTACGATTGTTTTCAATATTATTTGACCGTCCTTTCAGCACTGTTTCAAGAACGGGAACACTTTTCACCCGTTAGCCTAAGAATCCTTCTTTGGAGATGAGATAATTTTCTGCGGTGGCAAGGGCAGGGCCTCTGTCAGTCCTGGGTTTGTTGGACTAGCTCCAGACATGAGAAGTAAGCCTTTGTGTGACAGATGAATAGTGCGGATCCTGTTTCAGTCTAAAGAGTGTAACAGGATCCGCATTTTTGACCCTTCCTTTCAAAATCATTTGCTTCATCAGCTAGGAATGGCGATTCTTTTTACAGACCAATGGAGGGCTAGGCCAAAATAACTGGATCTTCCCAAGAGGTGTGTGGCACCGCTTTTGAAAGCAGCGCTAGGTTGAGAACTCTTTGGTATTTTTCCGTAGCACTTTCCACCATAATTTTCATAAGGTTGGTGTCTGCATCCTGAAGCATAGGATAGTTTTCACAGAGAAAAGCATGCTGAGGCCCAGTAAACTTGGCAATTCCAATAGCTGGTACTCAAGACTATCAAGAGAGTGTTCTTTTCAGTAGTATTCCACTGTGGTTTCACCATTATTTTCAGAACCAGAGCTGGTTTCACGCATTAGCATAAGAATGCTCCCGCCTAGTTGAGATTTCTGTGCTGGGTGTAAGGTCAGGCCTTCTGTCAGCCTTGTGTTTGGTTTGTTTATCTCCTGAGTTGGTATGTGCATACTTGCGTGAGATGGAAACACTGTGGATGGTGCTTCAGGTTTCATCCTGACACTTTGAAATCACCAGTATGTTGGTAATTATTTCCCATTTCCATCGTGTTTTGCACCGTAATACTAATCAGGTTGCTATCTGCATCCTTAAGCCTATGATGATTTTCGCAGAGAAAACTCTACTGAAGCCCAGCTAACTTGTAATTTCCCATACCTGGCAGCAGAGCCTTTGGAGATACGATTGTGTTCAGTATTATTTCACCATCCTTTCACCACTGTTTCAAGAACGGGAGCACTTTTCAACCGTTAGCCTAAGAATCCTTCTTTGGAGATGAGACAATTTTCTGGGGTGGCAAGGGCAGGGCCTCTGTGAGTCCAGAGTTTGTTGGACTAGTGCCAGACTTGAGAAGTGTGCCTTTGTGTGACAGGTGAATAATGCGGATCCTGTTTCAGTCTAAAGACTGAAACAGGATCCGCACTTTTCACCGTTCCTTTCAGAATCATTTGCTTCATTAGCTAGGAATGGCGAAACCCTCTCCAGACCAATGGAGGGCTAGGCAAAAGTAACTGAATCTTTCCAAGAGGTGTGTTGCAGCGCTTTTGATATAAGCGCTAGGTTGAGAACTCCTTGGTATTTTTCGGTAGAACTTTTCCCCATAATTGTCATAAGGTTGGTTTCAACATCCTGGTGCATAGGATAGTTTTACAGACAGAAGCATGCTGAGTCCTTGTAAACTTGGCATTTCCAATAGCTGCTACTAGAGACTATCAAGAAAGTGTTCTTTTAAGTATTATTCCACTGTGGTTTCACCATTGTTTTCAGAACCAGAGCCGGTTTCACGCATTAGCATAAGAATCCTCCCTCTTAGTTGAGATTTCTGTGTGGGGCGTAAGGTCGGGCCTTCTGTCAGCCCTGTGTTTGATTTGTTTACCTCCAGAGTTGGTAAGTGCATATTTGCGTGAGATGGGAAAAGAGTAGATCGTGCTTCAGATTTCATCCTGACACTTTTGAAATCACCAGTATGTTGGTAATTATTTCCCATTTCCATCGCATTTTGCACCATAATAGTGATACGCTTGGTCTCTGGATCCTTAAGCCCATGATGCCTTTCGCAGAGAAAACTCTACTGAGGCCCAGCTAACTTGGTATTTCCCATACCTGGCACCAGAGCCTTTGGAGATACGATTGTTTTCAGTAATATTTCACCGTCCTTTCACCACTGTTTCAAGAACGGGAGCACTTTTCAACCGTTAGCCTAAGAATCCTTCTTTGGAGATGAGATAATTTTCTGGGGTGGCAAAGACAGGGCCTCTGTCAGTCCTGGGTTTGTTGGAGTAGCCCCAGACTTGAGAAGTGCGCCTTTGTGTGACAGGTGAATAGTGCGGATCCTGTTTCAGTATAAAGACTGAAACAGGATCCGCACTTTTCAACGTTCCTTTCAGAATCATTTGCTTCATCAGCTAGGAATGGCGATTCCCTCTCCAGACCAATGGATAGCTAGGCGAAAGTAACTGGGTCTTCCCAACAGGTGTGTTGCACCGCTTTTTAAATAATCGCTAGGTTGAGAACTCTTTGGTATTTTTCGTAGCACTTTTCACCATAAGTCTCATAAGGTTGGTCTCTGCATCCTGAAGCATAGGATAGTTTTCACAGAAAGAAACATGCTGAGGCCCAGGAAACTTGGCATTTCCAATAGCTGGTACTAGAGACTATCAAGAAAGTGTTCTTTTAAGTATTATTCCACTGTGGTTTCACCACTCTTTTCAGATCCAGAGCCGGTTTCATGCATTAGCATAAGAATCCTGTCTCCTATTTGAGAATTCTATGTGGGGCGTAAGGTCGGGCCTTCTGTCAGCCCTGTGTTTGATTTGTTTACCTTCATAGTTGGTAAGTGCATATTTGCGTGAGATGGGAAAAGCGTGGATCGTGCTTCAGATTTCATCCTGACACTTTTGAAATCACCAGTATGTTGGTAATTATTTCCCATTTCCATCACGTTTTGCACCATAATAGTGATAGGCTTGGTCTCTGGATCCTTAAGCTCATGATGCCTTTCGCAGAGAAAGCTCTACTGACACCCAGGTACCTGGGTATTTCCCATACCTGGCACCAGAGCCTTTGGAGATACGATTGTTTTCAGTAATATTTCACCGTCCTTTCACAACTGTTTCAAGAAGGGGAGCACTTTTCAACCGTTAGCCTAAGAATCCTTCTTTGGAGATGAGATAATTTTCTGGGGTGGCAACGGCAGGGCCTCTGTCAGTCCTGGGTTTGTTGGAGTAGCCCCAGACTTGAGAAGTGCGCCTTTGTGTGACAGGTGAATAGTGCGGATCCTGTTTCAGTCTAAAGACTGAAACAGGATCCGCACTTTTCACCGTTCCTTTCAGAATCATTTGCTTCATCAGCTAGGAATGGTGAAACCCTCTCCAGACCAATGGAGGGCTTTGCAAAAGTAACTGCATCTTTCCAAGAGGTGTGTTAGAGCGCTTTTGAAATAAGCGCTAGGTTGAGAACTCCTTGATATTTTTCGGTAGAACTTTTCACCATAATTGTCATAAGGTTGGTTTCAACATCCTGGTGCATAGGATAGTTTTACAGACAGAAGCATGCTGAGTCCCTGTAAACTTGGCATTTCCAATAGCTGGTACTAGAGACTATCAAGAAAGTGTTCTTTTAAGTATTATTCCACTGTGGTTTCACCATTGTTTTCAGAACCAGAGCCGGTTTCACGCATTAGGAGAAGAATCCTCTCTCCTAGTTGAGATTTCTGTGTGGGGTGTAAGGGCTTGACTTCTGTCAGCCCTGTGTTTGATTTGTTTACCTCCAGATTTGGTAAGTGCATATTTGCGTGAGATGGGAAAAGAGTAGATCGTGCTTCAGATTTCATCCTGACACTTTTGAAATCACCAGTATGTTGGTAATTATTTCCCCTTTCCATCGCGTTTTGCACCATAATAGTGATACGCTTGGTCTCTGGATCCTTAAGCCCATGATGCCTTTTGCAGAGAAAACTCTACTGAGGCCCAGCTAACTTGGTATATCCCATACCTGGCACCAGAGCCTTTGGAGATACGATTGTTTTCAGTAATATTTCACCATCCTTTCACCACTGTTTCAAGAACGGGAGCACTTTTCAACCGTTAGCCTAAGAATCCTTCTTTGGAGATGAGATAATTTTCTGGGGTGGCAACGGCAGGGCCTCTGTCAGTCCTGGGTTTGTTGGAGTAGCCCCAGACTTGAGAAGTGCGACTTTGTGTGACAGGTGAATAGTGCGGATCCTGTTTCAGTCTAAAGACTGAAACAGGATCCGCACTTTTCACCGTTCCTTTCAGAATCATTTGCTTCATCAGCTAGGAATGGCGATTCCTTCTCCAGACCAATGGAGGGCTAGGCCAAAGTAACTGGATCTTCCCAAGAGGTGTGTGGAACCGCTTTTGAAATAAGCGCCACTTTGAGAACTATTTGGTATTTTTCGTAGCACTTTTCACCGTAATTTTCATAAGATTGGTCTCTGCATCCTGAAGCATAGGATAGTTTTCACAGAGGGGAGCATGCTGAGGCCCAGTAAACGTGGCATTTCCAATAGTTGGTACTAGAGACTATCAGGAAAGTGTTCTTTTAAGTATTATTCCACTGTGGTTTCACCAATATTTTCAGAACCAGAGCCGGTTTCACGCATTAGCATAAGAATCCTCTCTCCTAGTTGAGATTTCTGTGTGGGGTGTAAGGGCGGGCCTTCTGTCAGCCCTGTGTTTGATTTGTTTACCTCCAGAGTTGGTAAGTGCATATTTGCATGAGATGGCAAAAGCGTGGAACGTGCTTCAGATTTCGTCCTCACACTTTTTAAATCACCAATATGTTGGTAATTATTTCCCATTTCCATCGCGTTTTGCACCATAATAGTGATAGGCTTGGTCTCTGCATCCTTAAGCCCATGATGCTTTTCGCAGAGAAAACTCTACTGAGGCCCAGGTAACTTGGTATTTCCCATACCTGGCACCAGAGCCTTGGGAGAAACGATTGTTTTCAGTATTATTTCACCATCCTTTCACCGCTGTTTCAATAACGGGAGCACTTTTCAACCGTTAGCCTAAAAATCCTTCTTTGGAGATGAGATAATTTTCTGGGGTGGCAAGGGCAGGGCCTCTGTGAGTCCTGGGTTTGTTGGACTAGCGCCAGACATGAGAAGTGCGCCTTTGTGTGACAGGTGAATAGTGCGGATCCTGTTTCAGCCTAAAGACTGAAACAGGATCCACACTTTTCACCGTTCCTTTCAGAATCATTTGCTTCATCAGCTAGGAATCGCGATTCCTTCTCCAGACCAATGGAGGGCTAGGCCAAAGTAACTGGACCTTCCCAAGAGGTGTGTGGCACCGCTTTTTAAATAAGCGCTAGTTTGAGAACTATTTGGTATTTTTCGTAGCACTTTTCACCGTAATTTTCTTAAGGTTGGTCTCTGCATCCTGAAGCATAGGATAGTTTTCACCGAGAGAAGCATGCTGAGGCCCAGTAAACTTGGCATTTCCAATAGTTGATACCAGAGACTATCAAGAAACTGATCTTTTAAGTATTATTGCACTGTGTTTCACCATTATTTTCAAAACCAGAGCCAGGTTCACGCATTAGC